>NC_143550.1:33352500-33952500 GCF_054136105.1 Typopeltis vanoorti | reverse complement strand
GAAAGAAGGAGCAACCGATGCTTAAAGTTTTAGTGGTTTAACTTATCTCATGCTTAACTTTCCCTTTGATTTCTTTTCTACAACTGCCAAATATGCTTAAAGCACATTTTGTTTTATAATCTTACTTGCCCTTGTACGAATCCTCTTCACTTTATTCTTTGTAAGTTATCCGGAAAGACTCCCTGTGGTTAATTCTACTCGTTCGTACTACTGTAGAGATCTAACCACTCCAACAGCTGTGTCTCTGCCTACTCATATCGACAGAAGTGACACCGAGGGTGCTTTAAAAAGATTCAAGGGATACGCAAAGTAGAAGAATCCAGAACACAGCAAATGTGGAGCTTTTCGAGAGGGTCGTTTCAACGTCCTCAAAAACGAAGAAAAACGGATTTCAATAAACATCTGTCTGCATAGAAGCAATACTGAAATCACGTTGGACTTTATAAATCGAAAACATGTTTGCTTTTCTTCCTTTTTTTAAAAAAAAATATTTTCCTTTAAAAGGTATAAGCAGTCATACATAAGCTACAAGAATTTGATAGAAGTGTTTATTAAACAGATTACTCAAAAGAGATTTTAGTGACATTCGTGACGTATAAATAGAACTAAAACCATCCGACAAATTTTGATGAAATTTTCTATTAGCAGTATTCCTAAAATTAACTAGTATAATTTAATTAATTAGTTATCGATTTCTGTGTAACTCTCACGCAAGAAAAGTTGTAAGTAGTACATGAGTACCATGGGGAGACTAATGAATTTTTTTATTAATTATATTTTTTGTAGTTTTATTTTCTTTTTACATTAATTAATGATTTAATTTTATATCTGGAATGAATGCGTAGTTCGGTAAATGTTTTGTTCTTTTACAGATTCAGGACACAGGGCCCATCTCAATTTTTTTAAGTTGATTAACTTGGGAGAATTAATTTTTCGCGAATCGTGTTTAAAATGAATATCAGCCACTCGAGACCTATTTACATAAACTACTCAAGAAGTAATAATATAAACGTTCTGCACATGCACCAGGATGTAAATAGTTAAGGACAATAATAAAAGAGATGTTTTGCAATAGCATTATTGAAATTCATTATTAAAGCCATATATGGCATGATGTTAATACAGACAGCTAACTGTCATTGTAACATGAAATTTTGTATCGCTTCGAAATATTTGCCTAATTTTACCACTAAAAATAGGTTGATTAATGAGTATGATGTGACAATTCTCAGTATCAATGTAAATATTACAGCTTATTTGATGCAATAATAGCAGGGCTATCAAACCCCGTATTTGCAGAAAGTTAATCGCAGTCAAACACACGAAGGTAATTTCGCACGTCATGAGACATCCACTCATAGTCCTCATAAGGACTGGCTTAAAGGGGCGAAGCAAGAATGTTTTTCATCTTCCCCGTTATCTGTAGAGGACAGTGTAGGGATAAGGTTATTGAGCTGTTAAAGCTCTGGTCATGGCAGGAGGGTAACAGCAATGTCCGAACCTCAGTTAGAACGTCATTGGCTACAGCATTGCTATACATTACCCTCCCAGGGTTTCATCCATAGCCACCCTTCCCCCAATGAGCCACCCAAAATTTTCTATTACAATAAATTATAACACTTTATACTAATTAAAAAAGGGTTTAGCTATAAATCTCACTACATGGTTTAAAAATTTTCTATTTTTATTCAAAATTTGCATAAATTAGAAGGTATTAAATATTTACATTAATATTTTATAAATAAAATAAAATTATATTGTACATATTGTATACATTTATCTTTAATCCTTATACTAGGAAATCTTGTTTTTATATAAAAACAAACTGTCATTCACGTTAGCAGTTATTTAATCTTTGCATTTGAACAAATCGAATGTTCCTTAAATTTTGATATTTTGCCGAATGTGTGTGTCCTGAAATGCCTCATTTGGTCATTGCATTTATGTATTAAAATAACATAACGAAAAATGAATTTAAAATTTAAGTTCTCGTATTTTTGCGATAAGGACTCTTTTACGTCTGCAACTAAAGAATCATCCAGACACTCTCGAACCAATAATTTCAAAACGACTTCGTTATAACGGCTGACACGGATTCATTCTAATCGCTTTGATCTTTAATGTAACGCTAACCATTCAAAATCTCGACAACATTTTCTCCTTTCAGTATTCTCCGCATTATGATGATTAATTACAAAATGCCACTTATAAAGTGCCAGATATGGCACTTCAGCACATTTACTAGGAAAATTAACAATTTCTGCGATTTTCTAAAATACATAAAATCCAGGAAGATGCCCATAGACTATCCTCCAGGCCAAGTCCCGGTGAAATGGTTGCCTTAACTAATTTTGATATTGTTGAATAATATCTCGGTATTTATTCTCAGATGCAGAAAAGCTGAACAAATTCTCAGTATAACTTTTGTGATTTTAATTGGAGAACATTTAGACCAGCTGTCGTAACTTTTTTTATGTAATTACATAGTGGATAATACCATACGGGCACAGCCTTTGAGCGAGAACCACCACATCATCCGTGGTCCCAAAGTAAGGAAGAAAATGCCCCAGAAAATACTTTATCATAAATATGCGGTGAACAAATGTTATAAGATAAGTAACAAAAACTTATCTTTCAATTGAACTAAGATTTTGAACTTAATTGGTTGATGGACACTGAGTCCTTGACTCTTTATCCCTTCATCTGGATTTTGGTTTGTGGGTGATGAGATGATTGTGGGTAATTCACCCGCTCATTGTGAGCATCGAGGCTGTATCAGCTTTCTCTTGCGATGGAGGATTTCGGTTTTTTATGTTTGAAACGATCTGAGGGTTTGTAGTCTGCTGCTTGTCGAATTGGGTGATTATCCGTGATTGTGAAGAATTTCTCTGCAATGCCTGTTATGTAGGTCTTAATATCTGGAAGATTGGCTTCTTGATGTAACTGGATGTTTTTGATGAACCATGGGGCATTAAATGCCATTTTGGCATTTAATGCCCCATGGTTCTGGGTCCAGTTTGGGGAGATCTGCCATGTATATGGAAAAGAGTAGGGGAGATGGCAGAGAGCCACGAGGGACTCCAGCCGTGATTCTCCTCTCTGTGGATCTGATACCTTTGAGTTTTATTTTAAATTTTCTGTTATTTAGATATGATTTGATAAGTAGAACTAATGGTAGTTAGTTAATTTCTAGCGTTGTGGAGTGATATTTCCTAAAGCCGAATTGTTCATCTTGAATGACATAGTTGATATCTATTGCCTCTTGGACCCGTGTAAGAACAGCACGTTCGGCTATCTTACCTATGCATGAAAGAAGGCTGATCGGTCTGTAATTTTCAGGAAATTATGTATTTTTTACAGGTTTGGGAATTAGGAAAACGTCGGCAATTTTCCATCGCTCTGGGAAATAATTTAGCCGAAGGATGGCATTAATGATGGCTACCAGATGCATGACCCCTTTGCTGGAAAGTAGCTTGAGCACCTTGTTTGTTATTAGATCTGGACCCGGAGCCTTTTTTAGTTTTTATTAAAATCTCATATATTTCCTCGTCGTTGTAGACAACATTGGATTCACCTTGGATTGGCGGAAATGTAAAACGCTTTGGACGGAGTGATTTCATCATTTTCCATATTGATTGATCCTCTGTGTTTAATTGGTGAATTTTGTTATTCCAGAGTTGGTTACGGTGGGTGGTCCTTTAGGGCATATCGAACCTGGTTTGTTGCTCTATTCCCTGCTTATTTGCTAGGTCAATTGTTCTCTGATATTGTCTTCTTAATCAGTTTTTCTCTTGGATAAGACGTTTTATATCCTCTGGGAGTTTATTTGATGGTGCACCTTTGGTTGTATTTGTTACTTGTATTATAGCTGTCAGTAGTTGATTTTCAAGAGTTTTCACTGCTTTTTCTATATCTTCGGCAGATGTTATATGCTATATTAGACCAAGGTTTTCCTTGAAGGCTGAGGGAAGTTGTTTCCAATTTATAAATGTGGTGGTGTTTTCTGTTAAATCTTGTATGGTGTCTAGTTGTAATTTGATGGGGTTATGATCAGAACTCAAGTCGTTGATTGCTTGTATTTGATAGTTTTGCGCTATGTTTTTTAATATAGCTATATCTAGTACATCAGGACGACCGGTAGCTCCATAATGCGTGGGTTCAGTGGGTCCTATTACTGTTATATTTCTTGAAGTGGTGTAAGTTGAGTATTCTTCCGTTAATATTTGAGTTTCTGCTGTTCCAGACTGAATGTTTGGCATTAAAATCTCCAGCTATAATCACTGCTCTGCCTGTATTTAGTATCACATCTAAGTCAGATTCAAGGAGTTTTTTTTTATTTGGGGGTTGTAGGCTGCATATATCGTAATGCTGCTTGTGTTTTCTATATGTATTTCAATTCTTGTAGTTTCCATGTGTTCTGTTTGGGGTTCGGCTATTGAATTGTGTTTTATGTTTCTTTTCACAAAGATGGCAGTGCCTCCACCTCTAGCAAAGCATTTGTCTATACGATAAGTGCTATAACCGTTGATTCTGATTTTGCCACTTGGACGAAGATGTGTTTCATTTATGAGGAGGATGTCTGCTTGGGTTTCTGCTGCAAACTTCTGCAATTTGATAGATAAACCATTTGCGTTCTATGAAACAATTTGTAACGATTTCGGTTTTCTTTTCGAATTATCCATTAAGAATTTCCATAAAGAGTGATTGTGTATTCCTTAAGATGATATCCTTGGCTGCTCGAGTTGGGTTGGTTTGTTGGAGTTCAACAAGCATTTCACCTAAGTGGCTTGTTATGTTCAGTAGGATAGATTTGTTGATTTGCTGTGACTGATTTGGTTTTGGATCTTTTTGGAAGGTTGATCTTGTAACTTCAGCATACGATCTTCCATCCGTTGTGGAGACTATGGTTTGATGGGAGGACGTGCGTTCCTGAAGAGGTTTACTGGTTTTGAGTTGTATCTTTTAGTTTTGGGGAAATGCTATACAGCCCTTATGGTTTGCAGGGTGTGGTCCTACGCAATTTGCACACTTTGCTGGAAGTGTGCGGGGTTTTTGGCATTCATTTGATGCGTATTTGCCACCACATGTCACGCAACGAAATTCAGCCTTGCCTTGCAGCATCGTTGTGCGTGCTCAATCTTCTGGCATCTATGACACTGGGTTGTAGTTGATTTATGTTTCAATGACTCAACATTTATGACTAGATCACAGATGGTTTGGAGATTGTATATATGTTTTTGGACTTTACTTATTTCCACCAGAATTAGGGGATAGGTTGTTTTATCAGCTCTCCGCATTCGGCTGACTTTAATTGGACTAAATCCCTTAAATTGGAGGTCTGCAGTGAGGTCTTCTATTTGTAATGTTTCAGTTACTCCCCTTAATACCACTTTTAGATTTTTCTCACTGTTGAGTGCAAAAGTGTGGTATGGCAGGTTGTTGTTGTATAGAAGTTTGGTTATTTTTCTTTTCTGTAGTCTGACGACGTTTTAGGTTGTATGCGTATCCTTCTTCTGTGTGTGTGGCTTTCACGAAGGTGATATCTGAAGATTTCAGTGCGGATGCAACGGACGTCCAGTGCTCCTTGGCCCTTAGGACGACTGGGGAGGGATACCCTTTCTTTAAGTTCATTATCTGGTTTTATATTCGCTGTTTCGGGTGTATCTGCAGTAGAGATTTTCCTTTTCTTTTTGACCGTTTGGAATTCTGTTAGTTTCCAAAAACTGCTGAGTATTATCTAGGGATGCAGCATCCTCTATATTCGTGGAGCGTCCTAATTCTGGGTCAGTGAACATACTTCCATCATTTAAATCATTCATCCTATCCTCTGTGACTGCTGTAGGGAGGAATGTATCTAACAATTTTACTTTCCCTGGCCAGTTGTCGCTCAATAGTTTTCCTAATCTTAGAACTTCTCTGTAAACTTCTTCGAATATACTTTCATTGAGAGGTTTGACATGATAGGATATATCATGTCAAAAGTTCTGATAGGAGGTAATAACTCTGTTAGAATAAAGTTTGAGAAATGGGTCCTAGAGCCCAATGTAAATATCCCGTAGATCAAATCGATCTATCAGCATAGGTAGCAAAATGTTGCACTTAAAAGTTTTCTGAACAAAACTACTTACCAAAAAACTTAATTTATACGTACTTTTGCTACTTGATTCCGAATCTAAACCAAAACTCAACAGACATTATTCGTCAAACTAAACGATATTACATTCACTAGGCTTTATACTTTTCTTCTCGTAATAATGTACTTGAACTAAGATTTTATCCTTATAAGGACTGGCTTAAAGGGGCAAAGCAAGAATGCTTCTCATCCTCCCCGTTATCTGTAGAGGACAGTGTAGAGATAAGGTTATTGAGCTATTAAAGCTCTGATCATGGCAGGAGGGTAACAGCAATAGCCGAGCCTCAGAACTTCACTGGCTACAGCATTGCCATCCATTATTACCCTCCAAAGGTATGGAATTATTCTCATCGAACTAAGATTTCGTTTCACTCTTGTAGTTCTTATGTTCGTCGATGTAAATAATAAAAAGGTGTATGAACTATATTCAAATTTTCTAACATTTTGTTGTAGAAGATATTTCTTTTAAAATAATTTAGCATTTTTATGCTTTATTTTTATATTAATAATAATATAAAATTTATATTATTATTTATATTATAAATAATAATATAAATTTATATTATTTATATTAAATTTTGTTAGAAATAAAAAAAAGTATATTAAATGAAAAACTTTACCTACTATAGTAATTTTCAACATAGCTGCATTAGTAGAGAACTTAATAAACAAATTATTTATTAAGTTTTTTAATGTCATATGTATTATTATTTAAAATATAAACTTGCTTTTTATATAACATATCACTGGTAAGCCATAAAGCGTCGGAGCATAATATAATCTTCTTTCACTCTGCCTTATCCCATGTTAAACGGGGTCGGCGCACCAATCTTTAACCTTCCTCTTCCAAGTTCTCCGGTCCAGAGCATCCTTCGGACTCCATCCTTTCTCCCTAAGATCCTCTGTCATCTTATCCCTCCACCTGAGCTTGGGCCTGTCTCTTTTCCTCCTTCCCTCCAACTCCATATACTCCACTCGTTTACCAACATACTCCTCACCCTTCCTCTCAACATATCCAAACCACCTCAGCCTACTTTCTTGTATCTTCTTGCCAATTGGTTCCACCTTAACCGTCCCTCTGATGTCATTCCTTATCCTGTCCTCCTTTGTCACACCACTCATCCATCTCAACATCCGCATCTCCGCTACCTCCATCTTCCTCTCCTGTGCCTTGGTTATAGGCCACGTCTCCGCACCATGGAGCATCGCCGGCCTCAAATTAGCCTTTCACCTTGGAGTCGTATGACGGTATCCTCGTCACTCCCCGTTGACATATATTCAGTCTTCACCCGGTTAATTCTCATGCCACTCTCCTCCAATGCCTTTCTCCACTCTTCCAGGGTATTTTCAAGCTTCTCTCGGGATGATTCGCATAGAACAATGTCATCGGCAAACAGCATGCTCCATGGTGCCTCCTTCTTGACATCCTCCACTAGTACATCCATGACCAGATCAAAGAGGTAGGGGCTCAGAGCTGACCCTTGGTGTAGCCATACGACAATAGGGAACCCTTCTGTCATGCCGACACTAGACCTGACCTGAGTTTCTGTTCCCTCGTACATCTCCTTCACCAACCCCCACGTACTTCTCCGACACCCCCTTCTTCCTCATACACCTCCATACCTCCTGCCTGGCTACTCTGTCGTATGCCTTTTCCAGGTCTATAAACACCATGTGCAGATCCACTTGCATCTCTCTATATTTCTCCATCAATCGCCTTAGCGCAAATATTGCATCCGTTGTCCCTCTTCCTGGCATAAATCCAAACTGCTCCTCACCAATTTTCGTTTCCTGCCGTAACCTTGCTTCAATTACTCTTTCCCATATTTTTAATGTGTGTGACACCAGCTTGATTCCTCTATAGTTGCCACAGTCTTGAACATCTCCTCTTCCTTTGTAGATTGGGACGAGAATACTTTTCCTCCATTCCTCTGGTATCTTTTCCTGTTGGGCTATTTTACACATCAGATCCCATAACATATCCACGCCCTCACTGCCCAAACTTTTCCACACTTCCCCAGGTATCTGGTCTGCTCCCACAGCCTTTCCATTCTTCATTTTTCTCAGTACCCAAACCACTTCCTCTCTACGTATGTCTTGCACCGGTCTCTCATTTACCTCTCCATCGGAGCATAATATAATATCCGTTTATCAAATTACAACACACACATATTCATCAATATTGTCCTTTAATTAACGTGCATATGTAGAAGAATCCCCCCCCCGCATGGCAATTTCCTGTTCGAGTAGATGTTTGGGGTCTTAATTATTCTATAAGCGACATGGAATAAAAATTAAAACTTAATTCTTTGTCCTATTGAACCTTGCACTGATTTTCATTTGCAGTTTTAATGAAACAAGCTCGTTATGATCAGCATTTGTTCTTTAAGCGCATGTGCAACGGTCTGGTTACCATGGCAGCTATTTTTCACTACCACGAACCAGTAAACACTAGTTTCATTGCAACAAATTATCAGCATTATCGGCGCTTTCACAAAAGTTCTCTTCATTGTCGTTTGTGTCTTTTCTGTCTTCAATCGCTGCGTGTAGGGGGGGGGGGCGGGCCAGAGCCAATAAATGATACGAAATAACCCTTGTCGCTAAAGGAAACTGACGTTAATATTCATCTTGCATGAAAAGAAGGTTGGCCAATGGACAATTACTTCGTGCAATTCGAGGTTCAATCCATAATGAGAGAATGGAAGTGTGAGACATGTTCAGAGACATTCAGCTTTACTTACTATTATAATAACCGAATTAACTCGCGTAAAATATTCTTTATTAGTAGAATTTTCGCCCGAGTATCACAGGCATCATCAGTACAAGTATAAGGACTAATTAAACAATAACTGATATATATTCACAAAGCGCCGCCTAAGTAGCTAAGGTTAAATTTCCTAAATTTATTTAAAAAATAATAACAATAAATTAAATAAATAAACATATATACATATATATATATATGTATGTGTGTGTGTGTGTGTGTGTGTACAATTGCAATAGTTAGGAAAGATTTGCTGATTTATAGAATACTATCTCCCACAAGGGGTGGAAGACGTAGACCATCAGATTTTAAGTTAGGGGAGTGAAGTAACGCTTCACATGTTTCTTTGTAAAGCCGTTCCATGAGGAACTGACTTTTGTGAATGGTTTTTGTCTTTTTCCAATGAACTCTATGTCTAGTGTTGATAGTACTCTGCAAGTCCAATCTGTTCAGGTTCAAGGTACTGAATATACGACTCTTGTGTTCTTCTAACCGGATCAGAGCAGATCTTCCTGTTTGTCCGAAATATGATAACCCACAAGATCAGGGAATCTGGTGGACACCTGGATAGCTGAGATGTGGGAGCATGGCCTTTAGAGATGTGAGGAATGTAGAGATTTTTCTGATGGGTCGAAAGGCAACACATATATTTAGTAACACTTTAGCTAATTTATCAAAATGGTGTTAAAATTTTCAGCCTTTAATACTGGTTCTATAGCGTTCTTGATATCTACTATTTCTTTATTCAAGAGGGCAAGAGATTTCGTTGGAGAGGCTATAGAACCAGTATTAGAGGCTGAAATTTTAACACCATTTTACGCATATCATCGACGTCATGCCGAAAGGATATTAATGCTTCAAGTGATACATTAAAACGCAAGTTTGATTAGCTGGTGAGCCACCCCAAATCTAGCAATATTGTCTGTGTAACAGATAGAGTGGTTATTAATGTGTCCGGCCGCCTGCTAACAGACAACAAACGATTTGTTGCAAATGGAAGACGGTAGTCATTAAAGACAGAAGAGAATACTAGAGAAAAATTCACTGTTACTCTGCGACTATTCGACTTACAGGCCCTCACTTCAGATCCTACCCATTGTCAAATAAAAACACTTAATGCTCTTATAGATAATATATCGATATGTGATGAAGATAAAAAGAAAACACTAAAAACCTCCTACGGGCGCCCACCTAGATTATATGGTCTTCCAAAAGTACATAAGCCAGGAATTCCATTAAGACCGGTTGTAGACTGTATAGGTTGTCCCACTTACAAATATTTCAAAATTTCTGTCAAATTTACTCACTTCTTCAACTAGAAAAACTGCTACGTATATAAAAAATTCTTTGGATTTCAGAAATAAAATTTCCGATCTTCATTTAGACGATTCGGAGATTATGATTAGTCTATATGTTGTTTCTCTATTTACGAATGTTCTGTTAGCAGACAGCATTGAATTACTGCACCAAGAATTTCCTCAAGATATAGTCAAATTATTTGAATTTGCAATAGAGTCAGTTATTTTTCTTTCAAAAACCAGGTATACCAACAAATCGAAGGAACAGCAATGGGTAATCCTATATCTAAATGCTATTGCCAACTACTTTATGGTGCACTTTGAACAACGTATTTTTGACAACATTTCACCCAGACCTAACCTTTGGATCAGATATGTGCACGGTATTTTTGCCATATGGAAGAATTACAACAGTTTCTCTGAAAAATAAATGCACTTTATCCAAGGATCCAGTTCACCCTAGAAGTAAATAAGCAATTAGCCTTTCTAGACCCCTTAATTCTTTGCCAACCGGATGGTAACCTACAATTCACAGTATAGGAAGGAGACTCATACAGGCCAGTACATCCATGTTGAATCACATCGCCATCACAGTCAAAAGGCAGGTACTATAAAAACACTGGTTCATAGAGCCCACTCCTTTTGTTCTTCAGAAGAACTATTACAAAAACAATTACAATATGTTGAAAGTTTATTTTTCACTTGGTTAGACTATAATAAATTTAGTTTAATCCTTTAGCCAAGCATGAGCAAACAACGTTTACGCCTGAAAGTATCTTCAGGACTGGGGTAAGGTAGTACAACACCAAGTCGAAACTAGTCTGGGTAGTGGCCCTTCCCTTAATGCATAACATTATACATGTCTGCAAGGAGATGTGTTTTGCATTATGGGAGATACTGAGATAGGAGTGATGTTAGCTTGATCCACCTTTGCAACGAGTGTCCCGGTGTTGTACACCTTACCCCAGTCCTGAAGATACTTTCAGGTGCAAACTTTCTTTGCTCACACTTGGATAAAGGATTAAACTAAATTTATTACAATTACAATATATTAATTCCTCCTTCTTATCCAATGGTTGTAAGAATTCCTTCATAAAAAGAACTTTAAGTAGTCGTGCTTCAGCATTCTCTTCAAATACAGAAGAAATAATGCATATACCTATCCCTTATGTGCAAGGCGTTAGCGAACGCATAGCTAAAGTGTTGAAACCACTAAATATATGTGTTGCCTTTCGACCCATCAGAAAATCTCTACATTCCTCACGTCTCCGAAGGCCATGCTCCCACATCTCAGCTATCCAGGTGTCCACCAGATTCCCTGCTCTTGTGGGTTATATTTCGGACAAACAGGAAGATCTGCTCTGATCCGGTTAGAAGAACACAAGTCGTATATTCAGTACCTTGAACCTGAACATTTTGGACTTGCAGAGCACGCCATCAACACTAGACACAGAGTTCATTGGAAAAAGACAAAAACCATTCACAAAAGTCAGTTCCTCATGGAACGGCTTGGCAAAGAAACATGTGAAGCGTTACTTCACTCCCCCTAACCTAAACACATCCGATGGTCTACGTCTTTTCCCCTTGTGGGAGATAGGAAAGATTTGCTGATTTATAGAGTAACTTTTGTAATTGTATACACATATTTATATAAATTTTTATTTCTTTTATTTTTTAAATAAATTTAGGAAATTTAACCTTTGCTACTTAGGTGGCGCTTTATGAATGTATCAGTTATTGTTTAATTAGCCTTTGTACTTGTACTGATGATGCCTGTGATACTCAGGCGAAAATTCTACTAATAAAGAATATTTTACGCGAGTTAATTCCGTTATTATAATAGTAAATATTATGTCTACTCACGGTATTTCCTTACTGAAACTTAGACATTCAGCTAGGTTTCTGTTAGTTAAGTCTCATTATGAAAAGGAGTCTTGAACAATAAGAAAATAATTTATTACTTCAGTTAACAAAAGGCTGTAAACATATATAGTGCATTAGTACTGTAAGTTATGGATTATTTTTCTTTATTAATTTTATAATATTTTTGGCATTTTTATTGAAATGTTTATCAACCGTTTATTTCTATACTGTTCTGTTTCATCGAAATGAACTCAAATGATATATTTTAATCAGCATGGAGGTCTTTTATATCGCAGTAAAATCTCCAGATGTTGAAGAGATAAATGAAAACTATAAAATAGTTTTCATCGGAAACTATTTTATAGCTGACGATCTAAATGAAAAAAGACACTATTTTGAAATCATTCGCATGTCATTCTGAAAGACTGAATGTTTCAAGTTGGCATTTTGCCAAAATCTCGTTTAAAGGTCAAAAGACTTGCTTAAGTCTGGATTTAATGTTTATAATATGGTCTTAATCGAAAAATGCTAAACCTAAGAACACGTCTGATTTCTTTCTTTCTTTTTTTAAAGAAAACTCATTCATAGGAGAATTCGTATTTTAGAGGAGGCATACACTGAGACTTTCTTTTGCAAATCTCCTGGTGCGTTGGCTTTGATAGCCGAGTCTCTTGTCCAAATATTTTAACCCCACATGGGAAATCGCACAGCGAGTTTTAAGCCGTTTGTATGGAACGGTGTACGGACTATCCAGTGAACAAATCAAGTTCACCGAAGCGGAGATTTTGCTGACCTATACGATGGCACCAACCGGCTCTATCGTCATTCGTTTAACATTCCTTGGGGGTTTTCCTGACAGCTTTACGACAAGACAGCAATAACAAAATAGCGCTAGACAGCTTCGCCAAGTCTAGAGAAGCATACTGACGAGTTTTTTCCCTTTCTTCCAGAGACCGCAAGAATAACACAAAACGAAAAATATTCAAACTGTTCCACGAAAGGAATAAACAGATACCGTATCTTCATTCAAATTATGATATGACATTTGATTTGTAAAAAATTTAGCTTCTATAAGATATCTCTTCAAAAACATAATTTGGTGTATTATTTATTCTATCATTTCTTACTTATTAACGAAAGAAAAACTATATTTTTTAAAATATTTTCTTATTTTATAACAGTTTCAATATAATTTTATAAGAATTATAAATCTTTGTATAATTTTTAGGATTCTTCTATACTGAAGACTTTAATTTATGTTCTACATTTCGTTCAATTTTAGTATTGGAATCGTTATTAAAAATAAGCAAAAAATTCAGTTTTGATGCAAGATTGCATGAGTTCAGCAACTCTTTTCAAAGTTTATGTATAAATGCCCGTTTATATTGTAACGGTTTTCCATTGATCACTGTAGACGGCAGATTGTCACCGGTAGTTTCTTGCATACTCTTTTAGGTGATTACCTTTTTAAGGACTGCATTTAGATTTCCTAAAAGATTCTAACGTCCAGAATCACCGCGACTCCAAAGTTTTCTTTTTTCCATTTCATTGTTACTTTAGCCAGTGGAAAATAGGTTTTGCATCTGATATCACGATAAATCTTATCTCCATTATATGTCCGACAGAAATCTTAACTGTAACAAATGTCATTCATTTTATAAAAGTTCGTTAAATCGTTGCAAAAGTCTGTCCACAATGGATAAATAGTTGGGTAAAAATCTGATGCATTTAATCAACAAAGAGCTAAAATGTTGGTTTGGGCATTTGAAGTGTAGTGATACCAAATTCATTCCTTCCTTCTAAAACCTCTCATGAAGTGGCTTTGATATTCTCTTGCAATAAAGCAAGAAAATATTTTTAAAAAAAATAGTCAATTTGCGTGCTAGAATAATATACGTATATTATTATAATTAACATTAATAATATATAATAATATATTATTATATATATTATATTATTATGGTATGGAAAGAAGAGGAAATGTCTGGTGAGTGAATGAAATCGATATTAGTGGCATTATACAAGAAAAAAAATAAGCCAGAATGTAAAAATCATGGAACAATTGCCATGACAAGCCATCTTGATAAAGTGATGATGATGATGATGATGATATTGACAGAAAGATTGAGAACACAATTGGAAGTATACCTTGCAGACGAGCAAGCAGGATTTAGGAAAGACAGACTACAATTCAACAGATTTTGACAATGCGGTGATTTTCAGAAGACAATTGACAGTATCGACAAGAAAGTGGTATCAGCAGTGCTAGAATTCTATGGAATTGACAAAAAAGAAAACTAATAGCAATATTAAACGAGGTTGATAAGAATTCAGTTGCAGTAGTTAGAATAGGTAATGATTTGAGGATATGGTTTAAATCAAGCAGAGGTACTAGACAGGGTGACCCAATATCACCAAGCATTTTCATCGCACATTTAGAAAGAGCAATGGATAAAACGAAGATGCAAAAGGAATATTACTACATGGGGATGAGAATTAACAATCTGAGATTTGCAGATGACATTGTTATTATTGAAGAAGACAAAAGAGAACTACAAAAACATTGAAACTGTTAAATGAGGAAGGGAAAAGATTTGGACTTGTTATGAACATGGAAAAAACAAAGACAACGGTTTATGTGAGAAGAACATGAAACAAAAGATATAAGTGGATGGAAATGATATAGAAAATGTAGAACAATTTACATATTTGTGGAGTAAAATGGCATATGATTTGGACTGTAAAAAAGAAATAAAGATCAGGCTTGCAAAGGGAAGAACATTGAAGACCATGGATAACATCTGGAAAAGTAAAGTGATCAGCCTACGAAAAGTGCTGGAAACATGCATCTTCACTGGTGTATTGTATGGATCTGAAAAGTAGGTAATAAATAAGGAATCCAGAAAAAGAATTTTGGAATTTGAAAAAACCTTGTTACAGAAAGATTTTAAGAATAGGATGGGTACAGAAAGTCACAAGTGAAGAGCTCTATCGGAAGATACAACCAAAGGAAAATCTAATTCAGAAGATCATACAACGGAAGCTACAATTACATTGACACATATGTAGAATGAGTGAGGACCAGAAGGTAAAGACGTTCATGTTTGGTACCATGGATGGTATGAACAGAAGAGGTAGACCATACAGAAAATGGATTGAGAACATAAAGGACTACTGTGGAATGAATATACAGAAACTGCGACACTGTGCACTGGACAAAGAAAGGTGGAACAAGATAGTGAAGTAAGCATTGGACACTAACAGGTAGTGAGTCCATGATTCGTGTTGATGATATTACAAAATGTCTCTCAGTTTAGTACTACTTACTTACTTGTTAGATTTAAAAAGTCGAAGTCACAGTTGCCTGTGTTAAATTCTTCTCTCTGTAGCATAGACGAAAATTTAACACACGTCCTCCTCTTTTGTAGTATAGATTTACAGCATTTCAGGAATGCGACACACATGAAAAACTGTCCATTATTTATATTTATTTATTATCTATATATTTATTTTTATTGTATATATTTATTATAGATATGCTTTCCTCATGTATTTTGCTTTTCACTATTATTTGAAATCGAACTAAGGTAATTCCCATTATCTCTCTTAATGTTTGTTTATCGTTATTGTGAAAAATAATTGTAATATTCTCCTTTCTTTCTTTCTCTTATAATTTTCTACTCGTTACAAGGAAACTTCGTTTTCTAATTTTGCAGTTCAATTGTTTGGATTCAGATATTCAATAGCCTTTCCACTGTTTCAAGCGTCTCCCTACCTTCCCCCCCCCCATCATTTGAATAAACGTTTTCAATATAAATAATCCGGAATTATTCTTCTTACACAAACAGTAGGATTTCATCAGTAATGAATGCTCATTTGGTAGGGAAATATCAAAATTATTTATGACCTGCCTTTTCAAAACATAAAATCGCATTGTTCTCCACAATATTGGACCTAATTCTATATTTAATAAAACCCATATATATTTCTAGTAAAGGTTTGTTTTATTCTCCAAATGTTAGGCTTCATTAACAACTTAAGCCACATTCGCCAAATGAGAGGTCATCAATGTCTGGAGTTAGCTGAAGCGGTAGCATGTAATTATTGGAAGATTCATGGCCTATCATGAATCTCAGAATAATTATACACCAAAGAAGATATAATTTCCTTTGTCATATGAGCAGTAGATAGACGTGAAATCTATTACCAGATTCGTGACAACAATTGCAATGGGCATTTAATGTGGCTCTTAGCAACTGACCAATAATTGATCGCTGCATCAGGAAAGATACATCTTGCCTTCAAGTTAACTGAAGGACATGAGGGAAGAATATTTTTTCACGGATAAGTTTGTCTCTTTTACTGGAGAGAGGAGGCAAAACCCTTACTATCTCTATCTGATACCAAATAAACACAACAGCAGTTGATAAAGTCAGTGGAAACGTCCCTGATGTCCTTGAATGCACTCCAGCCCAGGTCAATCAAAGGCCGCTTGTCTTCCGACTACGCCAGCGAAACATCCGTCAGGAGTAGCACAATATAATGTATACTTATATATTACAGTCATTACAATGGATAGTTGGGCTAACTATGTGTCAACTGCCCCACCCTTCAGTGGAAATTTCTGGGCACGCCACTGATATGAGATACGCATGACTTATGCATGGTGGGTAATTTTCATGTAAGCCTAAGCATGCGAATTACAGTTGATGCAAAATCCGTTTTTGTTAGGTGTTAGTAACACACTGAGAAATATAAAACTTATTTTCCGCTATAATTTATATTTACATTTTAAACAAACATAACAAGATTACAGCGGCACACTTACCTAACTACCTTGGTTCCATTACGAAATACAACCATGCTAGCAGTGGCCCCAGTGTCGGAGTGTACAGATAAACTGATATCCTTAAGTTCTGCCTGAAATATGAACATCAAAAGGTGTACTTCTGGATAACGATAGCATGAAAGTATTGCAAACTCATCAATATGCCTAGAATTGGGCGATTATTACCAAATTCGTTACTACATCTTAGCGCTATTCAATGAAAAGTAACTATTATATTTGTCAAAGAAGCCGCCTGATATGAGACGGGTGTCTCCTAATAAAATTTGTAATAAAGTAATAGATAATGATAACGTTATTCTTTTAACAAAAAAATTTAAGAAATTTATTTATTTTTGTGCTACCAATAAATTTTTAATATATATATATATATAATGTTAGAAAATGTATGAGTAATGGGAACTACAGTTTCAAGAAATGACAGATTTAGTGACTTTTTATTTAAATAATTTTTGTTAATATTTTTAATTATGTTTGAAATTTTGAATTGAATGCAATTATTGAAAATCTGAAATAACTATCGTACTAAAAGTATTTCAGAATCATTACTACCCTAATAACCCTCTCATATAATAAAAATACTCCTGTGTACATGGCGGAAATCTTTAGCTTTCCACGGAAAAAAACCTAGTCTCGTAAAGTTGAAAAATCTTACTCGCTATAATCAAACAGAAAAATATCTCTAGTACAGATATCAAACTTTTTTCTGTGGAAGTTTAAGCGTAATATTGGGTAGTTTGATTAAAAGAGGAGCAGCCTATAGATCTACACAAGAAAAAGCATACAGACCTGCTCCATCCTAATGTCCCAGTCTCCATGGATACGCTTGCCTTTGAAGTACTTGGACCTGGAAGAAAGATCAGAAAGACCATTCTTTTTTTATGGAAGTACCGGAATGTTATTGATTTATTGTATATCAATAAACAGAAATGTGCGACTTTGCTGTGTACTTTCTGTAGCACAGTAAAGATGTACATTTTACGCTTACAGATTTTTTAAAAATGATTAACTAAGCAAGGATTTATATTATGCAACTTATATTCTACTGAAGTTTTGATTCAGTGAATATATTGAAACTACTTTAGTATCTATTATAAGTGTAATCTATTATAACTATCTATTATAACTGTATAATTATTAAAATTATAAAAACGTTTTTATAATTTTAGTTTTAATTCCATCATTTATAATCGCAATATAAAATTATATGTACGTAAGCCAAACACGGGGAGAAGTATCATAAATGGGCTATAACTTTCACATGTTACTTCGGATTTTTACATCATTCGATACAATTCCTTGAATAAGGCAAAAATCTGTCACATTTACGTAGCCTAACATACTGTTTGGTTAAATTATTGAATCTTGAGTTCATGGATAACAAGAAAACTTGCCAAATGCCATTGGTATATCTTAATATGTTTGGCGATAAAATGATCAATCAGAAAATGGATAATTTGCATAAAGTTAAGTAAAATCCAAAAAGACTAATCAGTAAAGGCGATATTTTAAAATATGTAATCTTGAAGGTTCGGGAATTCGCCGATAGAGGGGACATCTCTTTCATCGCGGTTCTATGCCTCATGTAAGAGGTGTCCCTCTATCGGTGACTTCCCGAAACTTCAGTGTTATAGGAATATCATGAAAAAAATATTGAAATGGATGAACTAATTCTTAAAGAGTACAATCAACTAAAAAGTAGAACTTATGACTGGCACATACAAAGATGATTTGTAAAGTGTCGTGGATGAGAACAGCTAGCAATCCATCAACCATGTGAACAGATGACAATACTGTCATTGTGAGAACATCATGCTATTGGACAGAAGAATAAAAACTCTTGATTTGGTGAACCAAACAAACCTTCCCTACCGGCAGCTGCTACAATGGATCCTGACATATACTTGGTACATCTGTCACATCTTTTTTGCAACAAAAAAACATCATGGAACTCACCTATACGCCCTACTTGTCCAATTTGTTTTTATAAATTCATTCTCGTAACTTTTGAAGTATACTTCATCATTTAAATGTTATAATAGGATTGGATTGCTCGCTATATCTTGATGACCTGTAGAATAGGCGAAGGTAGTTAATTGCAATTGGTCTAAATAAAGAGCTGTTATGGGTTCACAAACTGTTTTTAGCAGTAGCCTAAGTTTAGACAATTCGCCTTTAAATGAAGAACGCGACTGTACACATATTAAATAAGATTTTCCAAATAATAATGAAAAAAAGACAAACATCAATCTAGTTCCACAAGTTCCCGCATCCGTTTCATAATTTGACCAGCCTCTACCAGTACTGCACATAATAAAAAAAAATTCCAGGTAATTTTTTATAATTAACTTGGGAAATGTAAAAGCTTCTGTCAAGCTACAAATAATTATATATGAAGAACAATAGGCACAATCGCCTAAGTGTGGACTTGACCGTTCGTAATGACTTTCATGGATTGTGCTAACAAGCAAAGATATTGACGCACATTGCAAAGGATTACTACACGTTTTTAATTAGAAATCTCCGAAGGAAGTAATCTATAGCGATTTAATTAAGAACGCAATCTATTTACATGCATGAAAATCTTCCGTGTGCGGTATGATGGTTGCCACACTTTGTTGTAATCGTTAGGGTTGGTCATTAAGACATTCGTCTTGAGTCACTGAACCAAATGAATTGCAAGTGTTTTTATATGCTGGAAAAAGAGAAAAACGGCAATAAAAGCGATATGGAAGTCCAAAAGAGAGAATAATTATTCTCTCTTTTTCTCCGCCTTCGGACATTGATAATGCACGGGGATCAAGCACTGCATGGCGAGAAATACCGCATATTTGATTATTAAAAGAAAGCAATCAAGAACATTAATCTGAGCTAATTAAGAAACCACGTCAAACTGACGTTATTACGATAATTCGTTTCTGTAGTATTGCTTGGCAGATCGTGACACGTGTTTGTTAAAGTACAGGCAATGTCAGCTGCTAGGAATTAAACGAATTACATCGTTTGGTTTCTTGTGCTGACAAAAAGGCCAAATTACGTATTTGCAAACCGTTTATGGTTGTAGGAACATGCAAAGTCAACCATGAAATTCAGTGAAGCACAAAATAACTTCTGTTCGATTTAAAAAAAACTATTATTGAATAATATGAGATATCTTAGGACGTGAGTTTCTTTGAGAAAAGGTGGGAAATGTTTCAAACGTAGTTATTCTAACGTTTCGGAATTGGTTGTTTAGGTTTTGGATTTATTATTGAGGCAACTAAGGCTATGAGATCAATGTACTCATGTCTATGAAGTGTCTGTCCAGTTTATAAATTTTCCCGAAGGGAAAAAAAGCATTCCGTTATTCTTATGAGGCAGGATAACTCTCCATCAGCTGAAAAATAAAAACACTCAAAGATTTTTCCCTTCTCCGATGAGATTCGAACTCAGGTATTTTCACCTCAAGGGCATTTCAATATCGAGTGAACGACCGAGGCTCATAAACCTTGGAAATATCCAGAAAATCAAAACTAAATATCTTCACCTAATCAAGAATGGTCACACTCAACATCCAATCTTTTGAAAATAACCTTGTGATGATCAAGTGAAAGGAGACTTTCGAACCATTACAAACATTGACGAGTTCGTGCTTCTGATTACTCAGCGGGTGATAAAATTTTTTGCTATCTAAAGACGTTTAAAAAATTCTGCGCTTGCAGTAGCATTCCAATCCTCAGTATGTCAAACACGCTGGCTAGAATGATGAAAGGAAATTTGACATTCATGAACCTAATTTTGATAGTGGAGATACTGTTGGTGGATTAGGAAGATACTTTGATCTTGGTAATCTGGCACTTCTGTCAATGCGCATTCTATGAAGACAGTTCATCTGTTTTGCAGAAGTACAAACTTTAGTTTTGGAGAAAAAGAAATCCTACCAACGTCTCAGAGACCTGTCACTTTTGAGAGGTCTCTTATACATACTATGGAACTAAACTTTTGGTTTAGTTCCATAGTAGTTATGTTCCTTACATACCAAACGAAATTTGAACGCAAGTCCGACATCTTTCACCATTTTCGCTACAGCTACACTCAATAGCAGAAAGTTAACAAAAAGAAAGAGGATAAGGCCTAACTAAAGTCTAATTCTTAATATATTCTGTTGAATAAGTTAAGTATTTCAGATTACAGTTAAGCATATATATCTGACTTCTTTCAAACTTTTTTCAGTTTTTTTGCATACTGACATTAAAAAGACTTCTAGATACTTGCCAAAATATCAATAAATCTGATTTTAATTGTAGATAGGTCAAAAGTAGAAAACAAATCCTGTATACAATCGGATTTTTGGGAATCGTATTCAAATGGCACGCATACTTCTTGGTCTCTTGCTAAAGCCACGGGTTACCAATATCCTTGTAGTCAAGTGTGGATCTATCTTCAATTCATGTAAATTAACATTCTCTTGTTTTCAAGACAATCCTCTACCATCAAGACTATTAAAATGTTATTTACTCCGGTAAGAACAATACTTGAGTATTCCATAAATGTATTGAAGGATAAGATCTTAGGGGGAAGGGGGTTACGGATTTCTTTTTTCTTGGAAATTAACAAAAAAAAGGATGCTATTCTTTCTTCATGGAAGAAACCTGAAGCATCCAACCAACATTACAACAACGGTTCTGTTCATTTCTTCTAAAAATAAAAAGAAAGAAAGAGAGAATCTTCAGTACACTCGGTTGGAACATTGAAAACAAAATCCTATCCAACCTTATTTTACTACTCCTTCAGTATTCTTATCTTTCAGAGTTGCTTCTTTTCAGCAATTTTGTTTCACTTTATTTCTAAATATTGATATATTTCTAATACAGCTTTTGCAGTTCGAGAACATCATAATCCTTTGCGTTTTCTCTCTCTCTTTGTATGAAGTCAGCTATTCTTTCTCTCACTCCTTTCTTAACAATATTTAACTTTGTGAAAACATTTTTGACGCCAGGGACCTCGTTTCGTTTAGATTGTTATTTCTCTTTTAGTTTCCTCTAAGTGTTTTTGGGCCTTTTATTGATTTCGCATACACAAATTCTATTTATTAAATTGAATGGAAGATTCCTTCTGCAAAAACTACCGATGGGCTAAAGAAAGTTCTGAATTAAATTAAACGTTCTTACAAAAAGTTAACTTTTATAACTATCAGTCCGTATTCTTATGGACTGACAAACAAATTCTATTTTTGTGACATACAAAATGAGGGGTTCATCTGGATTACAAAGCTGAACTCGAAAGTAATTCATCTGTGACCTAATTTTGAATGAAAAACAATTAATTTAAAGTTTTAATATTAATATCATTGTAAAAATTGCATGTTGCATTAGTCTTCATTTTAGCTATAAGTGAAATTTCACTTCCCAGAAATTAAATCCAAGCATTAAAAACGAATCATAAAAACAGTGTTTCAATGGTAATCCAATTTTTCAAGGATTGGGTTCTACAATTATGCAGTAGCGCTGTGTGAGACTATAGGATAAATATTCCAGAAACCCTCTTCTATTTTATATACATATGTATATATATTTGTTTTTTTTACATAGTCCAGAAATCCTACTGTAGAGCTCAAACGTAACTTTTTTCAAATCTAGTCAAACAGGGAGGTGGTGTCACACCGAGCGATGGCACTCATTTTCCACCTAAAGACAATCACAAACATCCGTACCTGCGTCGGGATTCGAACTCGCAACCTGCTAGTTGGAGAGTGGTACACTAATCACTGGCTAACTAGTCCGTCAGGCCTAAAGAAGTTCCTAAACATCTATGTCCACAATGAGAGTCCACCTCACATTTTGTTGTTGGGAAACACTGACACTAACCAGTGGGGCTAACCAAGCATGTATATGATCATAGTTCAGTAATAAGATGGACTGGCAACGCTCTGAATTGATTCATGTAAATATTATATAAATTAATCACTTTTGTTTTTATATACTAACTATTTATTTCCATTGAGTTAACTTCTGTCAGTTGATCTTCCAAGAAAAATTAAAATAGTGGGGAAAAATTGCTATAAACAAAGTCAACGTACGCGATCAATGCAAAGAAGGATGGCATTATATTTATTTTTCTTCGGAAAGAGCCGAATTCAAATCATATCTACAACGAAAGGAACTTTTAAGGCCATTTGAAGTGAGGTTAGTGAGTCAGAGCAGGTCTCAGAGGATGGAAAGATTTTATTGGAAATCTCGGGTGTTTCTGACCTCAAAAAAAGAGCAAATCAGCCGAATAACACACTTAATATCACCGAAATAAGACCATAAGTTCCTTTATCTGTTTTTTTAACAGTTTTAGGTTGAATAACTAATTTATTATTTACTCTGTCTACTTACTTTGAGAATTAAACTGTCAAGTTTTTTTTATCTTGCTTAACAGAGAATATGAAGAAAAAATATCGTTTTCTCTGTGTAAATGATAAATTACTACTTTCAAATATCTAATTTTAAAAAGCATAGTTATATACCTGCTGTGTTATTCAATAAGAATTCATTTATAGGTTCAATTTAAGTTCTGTATTGTGCATGCATGTTACATATGGGATTAAATACAAATGCCAAATTTTGAAATAAGATGTTTTAAAGTCGACTAGAAAGAATATTTTTGTTGAGAAAAATCCAAATCGAACAGGTTCAATATATATTCAGTAGTAGTTTGACAGTAGCTTTGTAAAAAAAAATCCAGAAATATTTCGTGCATCCAAAAGAAGGCATTTTGCACATAAGAGTAAATATTCGATTGGAGAAAATCTGCTAATAAAGAAGCCTTGCAAGAATCCATTAATCATGACTGCAACTTCTGAAATATCGTTATTTCCCCAATGGCGGAAAAATAAATAAAAAATAAAAATGAACTTGCATTCGGTCACTGTGCACTGATTTTATATTAATTTCGAATTCTTTGCTGATATCATTCGTGTCTCAACTAATTATAAGACAATTTATAATGAAATTTATTATTATTTTTGTTGTTGTTTTACAAACCTATATATTTTTCCGCTGTCCTCAACACACGAAAAATTCGCCGCCTTTGGTCTAATATATGCGACAAAGTGCGAACTACACAGCGGTTTTATTCCCGTATATCACAGCAAATATTGTTCGTTCGGTCTTGATCAGAATCAACAAGCCATTCTCGGAATCTGACCTTCTAATCATTAGGGCCACCAAAATAAGCATGTGGAATGGCGCATAAAATCCCACAACATTCCATTACGAAGCCCTCTTTTTCCCTCGCTTTATCTACCATTTAATGCAATAAATCGGGCGCCAGTCACAGTCATGAATAACAAAAGGTTCTTTGTGAACCAAAACATTCTTCTTATTATGCCACGTCTTAGAAGGAATAAAAGTGGTTAATGAGAAGCGGAACTTTTGTTGTGACGGCAAAACTTGATTTTTCAGAGCTTCACAGTCGGAAGCCAAACACATGTCCTTGTTACTTAAACTATATTCACTAAATGCAAACTCTTCAATAGACAAACACGGAGAGAATTTGCATCCATAATAAGGAATATTTAAATTAAAAAGTACAAACGTCATATACGTGTAAGGCAAGGACGTAGCATGGTTACGAATCTTCTCTGAATGTACATCAATGGAATATTAAAAGGATAATAACTTTTAAATATTGCAAAGAAACAATTAAATACATTATTTTAAGTAGATCAATAGCCCTTTACAAATCTGACGAGATTACGAAGCTTGGCATGAGAATATCTTTTGATAAAACAAATAAAATTCACAGTAAGGGACCATGCAATTTTACCAAAGTAAAAATTGCAAGTAAAAAGTACGAGGTAAAAATACCCAACGTCTAATTAAAAATATTTCATTTAATGAATTATGTTCTCTATCCCTATCTCTCTAGTCTTCTGATCGACTCACTCTTTTTATTTCCGGGCATAATTTAGAAATGCGAGTTTTATTAGTAATTGCGGAGTTTATGACACAATAAATAATTACAGAATGGTATTTAACCCATATTTGCATTGCCTGAGAGAAAACGGCGGTTAGATACAAGGCTTCCCAAAGGTATAATAGAAGTCAAAGAAAAAGACCAACAAAAATTATATGCAACACATTAAATAGGCAGCCATTAAAATACGAATATCTAACACACCTTTAATCAATGACGAACATTAATTATTTATTAAAGGTCTCTTAATGTTTTATTAATACCCTGACATTGTAAAAGATGGTAATTATGTTTAGGATTTGACTACTTTATAGTTTTATGCTCGTAAATTGATAGATCTTGGAGTAGCTTTCTTAAAGATTTTTGGGCAGTTAAAAAGAAGAGGAATTGTTACAGAGGAACAAACTAATAAGGAAAAAAAAAGCACGAAGTCCAGAGGGTAGTACGTGTTACTAATGAAAGAATTTGTCGACATGTCGGTTGTAGTTGGGTTAACAGCATTATATGCAGTACTGCAAAGAATTTTTATGTTATTTTCATGTTCACTCCTTGAGTAGGAAAGAATTTCCTACAATCAAGGGAGTGAACATGCATCCCTTTTTACCCAACGATAGAGTAACCTACCAGGTAGAAAACTAATACTCTATGGATTAGAAACAGACATAAAAGTACAGTCATATTCAGATAATTGAGCCTTGAAACAAGCTCCTTTATCTTCATCCACTAGTGGTATAAATCGAAAGACCAGAGCGGTCTCAAATGCATTATTGGCTAAATCCAATATAACTCGTGCAAAATGTGTATCCAATTGAGGCACAGAGTTTCATCAGAATAAAACGTTACCTAAGCTGACTATTATATATAGTATTGCAAAGAGAAAAATAGATGAAAAGAGGTTCCATATCTGATGGGGAAGTGGAATCTAAAAGACCTGGAAAATTAATGTTAGAAAAGAGCAAAACCAGATCATATGTAATCTGAAGCAAACAGTAAGAAGTAAACCTTCTGAGATCATCTTCAAGATATCGGAATAAAAGGATAACAGTTTATTCGTCTCCATCATGTAAGAGATTCAATATAATTTATTTGTAAAGGAGGTATTTTAGTACCATAACTCAAAGGAGTGAATTTTAGTATTAAGTTAATTTTAATGGTATTAAAAAGTTAATGAACACGACATGCAATTGAGCATTTAGTATTATGATTTGTTGATGACTAACTTTCATGGCCATCTGAAGCATGAAAGGATGAATATTTTAGTAACGTGTCAGTTAATAGCCATTGGCTCCCACGAACTAGTATTCGAAGTGATGTACTGACTAAAACATGTCATTTGCATGTCTGATTTGGTCTCTTTCGTCTAAATTTGCATACGATGGCGCATTTAGACTCGAGTAAGTAAAATGGTGGTGTTACATTGTGGAATAAAAATCACCTGCTAATTAAAGCCTTCAAAAAAGTGCTCTCGAACCTGGAGGCTGTTAGTCATAATGCATGCAGCTGTTTGGAATTATTCTTAAACTTAACACACTATGAGGACAATGTTATTACATTATTCCTATTAATTCAGTATGTTTTCCTTCCCCTCTGGGTGTTATGGTATTAAACCGCCTCACTCCTTTCGTATTATCCTGTTAACTTGTCTGCAACTGATAAGGACTTACAACTGTTCTTCGTATCGTGAATCACTTGATTCGTACTCGGACTTCCTAACCAAACGGCCTATGTAGTATCATCTTACCGACTTCTTTAAGAAGCCATTATCAATTAGACCTCCGTGGCCATTAAATTTCAAAGTCTGAAAAAGTAAAACGCAATAAAAATGATTCCGAGCGTTAAAAAACAGACAGATATAATATTAATAGAAAATAAGTTAACTAGTTGTGGCATAAATGCCTGGCATACGAAGAGATAAGAACGAGAATGCATAACTGTTAGATTTTACTGCAATTAACATTGTCAATGGTATTATTATAAGTGACAGAGGATATTCTGCGAGAGGTGCTATATCAAAGATCTGTTTATTGGAGATTGAACTGTTTTTTTTTTAAACAAATAAATTATAAATATATTATATACATGTAAAATATATTATATAAATGATCGAAACGTCTTCATATTTTAATCTTCACAAGAGGTTTTATAAAAATTTAAACAAAAACTAAAAAAATAGCGAATACATATGAAAATTCCTATAATAAACACAGACTTCATTTTCAACACGAAATTCTTTTAAGTGGTATTTCATATTTAATTTTCAAATTTGTTTCATTGTTGAAAGCGATGGCGCTGTTGAAAACAAGCGCGAGCACACTTGAAACTTTCAATTATGAGAGGAAGCTAGCTGATGAGTCCAAAATCCTAAGGAGTTCTTTCGCTATATGGCAATTAAAATTAGGAATGCCTAAGGAAAAATGACTTTAAAGTATTGATGGTAGGAAAGTGACAAAAGCAAATCAAATACAGTAGTTGAGTCACTAAATGATTATTTTGCAAAGGTGCACGATCTTGGTTGTGATGTGATATTGTAATGCTGGATGTGTCGCTAACTGTTGGGAGAATAGAGATGGAAGAAACAAAAGGTATTTAGGATATCATGGAACCTTAATGCGATCATGGCCATAGGGGTAGATGGCATATCGGCCCATATGTTACAAGAATATGTAAGATAATTAGCACTTCCTCTGATCAATCTGTTTAATTAAAGCCTCAGTTCAGGTAAGATTCCAATGGAGTCGAAAGAGTGGAAAATAATCTCGCTTCCTAAAGGAGACTCCAAGACAGAAGTAGCAAATTATAGGTCAATCAGTGTCTCAGGAGTGGTGGTTAAGGAATTGAAGTAGTTAGCAAAAGTCAGACTTCAAGAATGGGTGGAGAGAAAGGTGATACTTTATAAGGAGCAACATGGTTTTGTGAAGGGTAGGTCTTGCCTTAATAACTGACTTTCTATAACAGTGGAGTTGGATAAAAGAAATGCTTACTCGGCGATCCTGCTGGACTTTGCAAAGGTATTTGACAGGATTCCATACAGAACCCTGTTGCATAAATTGGATGAAATGGATTCTAAGGCTGATGATTTGGATTTGAAAGCTCCGAATGGGCAGAAGTCTAAGAGACGGCAGATGACTAGTGATGTACTGAGCTTCAAGACTCGGTACTTGTTTGATTTGTACATTAATGATATAGGAAATAATTTGAATTAAATATCCAGTTGTTGGTCGATGATACGAAACTGGGAAGAGCCATGGTCAATGAAGGTGATGTAGAGATCTTGAAGGAAGACTTAAATATGCTGGTGGTATGGGAAAAGGTAAATCGTGGCTAAATGCAAGAAGTTGATAAGGCATGGAACTGGGGGGGGTTATTGGGGACAGAGAATTAAAGTATAGAGGGCATATTTTAAAGGTGGTCAAAACAGCACATCAAATTACATAGTTGTTGAAGAACACACTGACAAGTAGGGATAGAGAAGTTATTGTTCCATTTTAAGGCATTAATAAGGCCATATTTTGACTACTGCTCACAGATCTGGTCGCCTGGATTCTTTGGTGATGACGTGGTGGACAAGATTCAGAGATGAATGGCAAGATTGTGGTAGGTCGCTGTGTAATGCTTCATATGAGAACAGATTGAAGGTCTCTGGGTAGGCGTAATATAGAAGATATAATAGAAGTCGTCATTGATACCGAGTTTTTTTTTTTTTAAATTTTTTTTATTTTACTTCATGCGAGATATATTCCCCTAAAATCAAGTAAAACTATCAAACAGTATTGTTTAATAGTTTTGGATAAACCTGCCGTTATCTTTCCCAGATTCAACACCGGTAGTGAATAAGAATCCCTTCATCTTCAGATGGACTCAACCACATTTTAGTAATACATTTCTTGAAGAAATGAATTTAAAATTTCCGATTCAGTGGGTTGGAAGAGCAAGGTCAGCACATCAGTTTTCACATAACCTAGATATAACGTGATGGGACTTTTTGAAGTCATGCCAAGTACGTCGAAAGAATATACGAGTTTGAAATGTTGATTGTAAGGATTACGGAATTGGGAATGAGTGAGGATTTAGTAAATTGGAGACAATCAACGATAAAATATTGGAAAAAGAGATGTTTGGATGTTAGCTGAATAATATTTATTCAGCGCAAAAGAAAATATATAATTGAAAATATAGCCTATGGATTTCAAAGAACCAACTAATACAGCTGTCTTATAAGTGATTGTTACAGACTGTTAAATAAGATCGTTGTTAATTCATTGCACAAAACTATAATTATTGCATATTTAAGTATAAACGTAGTGGACTTAAATTAAAATTGAAATGATTTGATAATTTTAAGTAAAGATTTCAAAAATGCAAGGTTTCATGGAATCCCGTCCAGTGTTTTGGTGTATACAGATGGATCGATGTGTTTACTGGATTAACTAAGTAACCAAATCCGTGATTTGGTTACTTAGTTAATTGTTACTTTGTTAATTATTACACGTATGTTACTTTGGTTACTAAGTAACATCCGTAATTATTGGTGGTACAATAATCACGGGTGTTATTCCCAGTCTGATTTGTTTGGAAAGAAAAAACAGGCTATATTTGTCTAAGAGCAAACCTTCAGTCCAAAAAAAAAAAAGTACCGGATGATCCAAATTAAAATATCTCTGTTTAAGGCCTTGTGGAGAGTCACCCAGTGATCCAAATGCTGCGAAACGTTGCAGGAATGCATTGTGCGTCATGTAGAAGCGATATCCGAGGGGGAAAAAATTGTTTCAAAATTCACCACCAGGGGTGCTGTGTTATGTACCGAATGTAGATGTAGTAATTTTTCTGTGCGCGTAAAAAGGAGATAGGCGACACAAGCATAACTAATACATTTTTATTCATTTCTGTTATGCATTCACGGGATGTACTGTTCAGTGTGATGTCCTTCTTGGTATTTCACAAATTACATCCTTTGCACACATGCGTTAGGAAAAACAGGAATTAAATGTCCTGACAAATGTGAAAATAACAAAACCAAGAAGAGAGAGAGGAATAACCATCATGTCTCTTTCCCCCTCCCCAAGTAGTATGTGTATATGCAACTTTCAAGTAATTATTCCCACATCACCATATGTAAGAGAAACCTACACAGACTTCTATAGCATGTGAGCTCTCCATTGGACCTGAATCAGAATATCCATCCTATTATAATAGATCGCTCGCCTATTGTGGTTCATTTTTCTGTCATCGCGATCCACAATTATTGTATCACTGTGGGACACACTGGCTTGGCTTGCATCCAACTGTCACTTTCTGCTAGAATTATATGACGGACTATGTGGAGGCCAGTGAATCATCTGGAGTAGAACATAGTGCATCGTGGTTTTGAAAATTGTGTGTGTGTGTGTGTATATATAGTCATACCCCGAAATTACGCGGTAGGTGGGACCAACAAAAAGCGCGTAAGTCGAATTCGCGTGACTCGGGTATAATTTTGCATACAAACATACAAAATATTAGTTAATTGGGACCAAAGGTTTACAAAAACACCTATATTTTTTACGAAATATAATCATAATTGTAGTTTTTCGTACATAAAAAAAGAAAGTTGTTTCGATGTCATAATGTATTTTTCATAAAATCTAATAGATTCGTCTGACGGCATAATGTCTTTTTCTTGTCAAGCAAAATTTCTTCATAGCAAGCTAATGATTTTTTATTCCTTACCTTGTGGCTACAATTCGTTCCTCGTTAGCATCTATGTCCTCCAAAATCTGTAAACATTTATTTTATGATTGTTCTTACTGTGGATTCCTGAAGATCGAACTTCTTTGCTAGCTCACAAATTTTCATTCCGCCTTCAAAATCCTTAATAATGTTGAGTTTTGTTTCCAAAGTCAATGTTTTTCTTTTCTTGGTAGCTGTAGAAGAATCGGACTTGTTTCTTTTGGAAGACATTATTATTTTTTATGTGATAAAATTTTTATCAAGAACATAACATTAAACGATCGTAAGGTTTGTAAACTATAAAAATCGTGTATGAATGGAGACCCCGCGAAACACGTCAGTGCTTGTTCACAGCATGTGCGAAACTGGCGAATGTGACCGGCACCGGAAAGATACGACTAGTGGTGAGGCGTGAAGTGGATGGGAATACATATATATGAAACCGCGTAACTCCGGATTCGCGTAAGTCGGGGTATGCCTGCATATGGTTCTCTTCCGTAAATTAATCAATGTAGTAAGCCTTGAATTACCCGAGAAGTGCTATATCCGTCTGCATTCATCTCCCGACGAGCATAATCAAAGGTCCGAGTCCATATTGGTAGAAACAGCTCCAGTCCATGAACAGCTCCGCCCTCGAAGTTGGGATAATACACCCAGGAATAAGGTATTCGACTACGCCCACTTTTCAGGAAAAGGGTTTGGAGGGATTCATCCTTCCACAGCACGGACTCTATCTCACAACAAATCAACATGATGTTCTTTACGCCTCTTTAGTTTGCAATGATTGATTCGATTGCTGTTTGGCATCTCGGAAGCAGCCAGAAGAAGCGAAGACTTCGGAGTTCTTTGCTAACTTTAAACCCAATAAAAGATATGAACAGCATTAATAGTTTCTATTGTACTGCCTAGATTTCTGTACCACCTTTCCGTACACCCTTTGGTCCTGTAGTGATTGCATGCTTTGTCTTTCTGAAAGTTTCTTGGCTGATAATTTCCCTCCACTTGATTTTGACCGATGCGGCTATTTTCCAATGCCACAAATGGATAGATCACTGATATAGAATCGTATAATAACACCTCCTTCGCCTGTTAACTTGTTCTTCACTCGCCATTGAAAGTATACATATGTGTATATTGACCTTGTATAACAACATAGGCCATATATGACGACATAGTGTTTAAGCTGGTTTTATATATAAGTGATACAATCATCCCTTTTGGGGGAGTTAAAATATCTTGAAAAGTTCATTGCTTGGTCTCTGGAGCAGAATTTTCGTATTATCTTACTTTCAACCCACTCTTGGCACTAAAATGCACTGCATGTCTCCATTCTTTCGCGAATGGAGCTGATATAAATAAAGTAATCTTTGTATTCATAAATGCAATTGTCGTTACATAGTACTAGTTCCGTAGCCTGCTATAGTAACTTGGAAGCTTGCGTGTATTTGCGACATTATTAATAAATTATTTATTTATGCTAATATTCCGTTACATGTAATGACCGTTAATGTTTTCAGGGCACTGTTACAAAGACAATGGGAACGGTTATAAGCAATTACAGAGCACGTGATATGAAAAACGTGAAGGAAACTGGAAGAGATGTTCAATGGCAATAACATGAATTGATAGTGAAATTAAATGACAAAAAAGTTCATCTTTATTCTTGTTGAAGCCATCATATTGGGCTTTTGTTCTTTATTTTTTTTTCAAAGAAGTCAAATTATCTTTGTATCAGTGCTCTGAAAATACCAGCCCTTACGACTACCGAAATATTGGAGCCTATAAATAAGTCCCCATATTATAGTCCATTAGTCAGTTCTGTTTTAATACGATCATGAATAAAGTTGATATGTCCATCGATACGTATGCGTTTGTTGCTTTCTCCACTTTGCAGAAAAGAAATTGGGAGGGGGGGGGAATATCGCGTGCATAAGTGATGGAATTAAATTAAACTATGAGGGTCATTTCTGAAAATCTACACACCACTCATGCGTGACCAATGGTTGGTGTAATCGTTTCTAAAATGAAGAAAGAATCTAGCCGAGGTTGAATATCGAGCAATGACCAGCCAGTCACGTATTTCATCTGAAGTATTTGGTCTTATAGAAAAGTGTGAATGGCAAAATGCGTTCTCACTCTCCATCTCCAATATAGTCTTCACGTGAGCTCTCCAAGACTTCGATCTGTTTCCTGAAAGAAACTTGAAAGAGCCTCTCTGTGAGAAACTTCACTCCATTGACGGACTTTCTGGAGAGGTGAGCCCGACTTATCGAACCAACAAAATAAGAAGTATTTGCTGACGGGAAAACAAGACTTGCGCAGCAGTGATACGCCAGAATAGAGAACACATAAAAATGTACTTTGTTAAATGTTTGGTTTAATAACCGGAGCACAGTGTGCAGACTTTTTGATATTATCTTCCTATAATAAATGTTGAGTTTCAGAATACTATGCACTCTGTTATAAGCACAAATTTTTAGAAGTTTTAATACACTAAGGATATTTGATAGTAAATTCGGGAATTTTGTCAGGAGTGAGGAACCTTGTAATTCCTTCTAGGAAACAGTTAAATGAAATTGCCGGAACAAAGCGTCAAGAGTGGAAGTAAAAAAAAAAAAATGGAAAGATCTTTTAAGACGTTGGAAAAAATCACAGAAATAGTCAAGAATCTGCAAACATAAATGCAGCAAGTGAGAAACGAAACATTTTGAAAGAAAACGGTTACAGCTTGCAAAAAAAAAAAAAAAAAAAACCGAACATAATTGGAAAATAAACAAGGTTTTGTAAGCAGCCTACTTAGACGATATATGAGAATAATTTCATGTCCTACAGGGCTTATTTTCACATCGGTGAAATCAGTCCATTAGGATCATTCCATCAGAATTTCGACAGGATGTGTTACTACGATATTCTCAAAGCATTCATTCGCTGCTTAAGAGAAAAGGGACATTCTAGTGACCCTTCCACTGTAAACTGCATCAATGCTGGTTTAGCTAACCAGAAATTTAAATCATCTATCATGTTGACGTTCCATTACGTGTAGAACTCTATGAAATATGATACCCGGATGTGATCGCTGTCTCATTTCGTCTCCACATCCCGGTACACTAACGGTATTACCTTAGGTATGCTAACAAACGGGAACCTTACCAGTCCGTGTGTAGGTCATCAATCACCAGCAGTGTCTTGTGTTTCTCCTTGCTGTAAGCACCTTTCGTCACCGGGCTCGCGCTTACGGAATTGGCACGTGTCTGAAACGCTGGTACGTTCTTCGATGGCGACGTTGGGGCACTGATGGTGGTACCCTGTCGAACGTGCAGCGACAGATCCGTCTCTTGCGGCGGAGCATCGGAACGCTCCGGAATATCCTTTCTCTCCTGTTCATCACCGAGCTCCCCCGAGAGGTCACCTGAAGAGAAACGCCTCCGTAGGTAGTTGGTGGTGGAGGCGAAGCTCTGACGGAAACTTGAGAACGAAATTTTGGCGGCCTTAGTGGGAGGGAATGAAAGAAGAAGTGAGGGAGGTCTGGTGTTGTAGGGTGGCCTCTACCCGATGGAGTTGAGGGAGATCACTTTGCTGGCTGTTTCTCCGGTGAGCCTGCAAAGAATGAAGAGCAAACTAAGTTTCATTTAATCAACACATTTCGGTAAACACTTAAATAACTTACATTTTTATTTTAATATATAATATCAATATATATGATAAAAGGCTTAAACCTTAGCTACTAACACATCCTCAAGTACTTATTACAATAACACTGAGTATTATAATGTTTGGAATGCTGTCTTCAAATAACGGTATAACCTTCGTTAGTACTTGCTCTAATCAAAATGAGAAATCACCAGTCTCGAAGTTCCATTTTTTAAGAAAAAAGCCAGGGGATGCTGTCTTTAACTTCCACTGAAATAATAAATGCAGTTGCTGTCACCTCGTGGACCCAAATGTTATCATTATATAATGACATCATATAATATCGAGAATGTAATTTAATTATTGTGAACTGAGCAAAGTTACATCCTAAGTTACAAAGAAAGGGGTTAAAATCGATTAAATGAGAATTGTACGTTAAAAATTTGCACATTATCAACAATTGTATTAATATCGTGTTTACGTGGAACAATCAGTTGAAATACAAAGTGAAATTGGGATTGTTTTACATGTTCTACAAGTCTTGAAAAACCATCATTCACAGAGTGCAATATTCAGTACATCGAATCTCTTTTACGATAAGCATAACAGCTATTGTCGAAATGAATAACTTTTGCCGATATGAAGCCGATACTTCATTGGGAAGCAACCGACTCATTTTAGAAAGTCTTATTTTTTATATGAAACTGATTTTTTTTAAAATTATGAAATATTTCTACTTTTTTCCGTATATTTCAGCAAATGAACTCGGTTAGTAAAGTCTATATATAGTTAATAAGGTTACACGGTACAGTATTTTATTTTTTAGGCTAGTAAGAACATACCAAACAAAATATCTATTGAAACTGTATCTTCTACTTCAAGATATCGTTCCACCTGAATCCGCAAAGCACAATTAAAGTCTTCTATTTTTAAGTGTATTAGCTAAATGCACAAGCACCTTAAAATCCTGTTCATTCCATTGGTCCGTGGACATCTATTCGGGATTCTAGATGAACTGCTTCTAATAAAATTTGTAGGTAAAATTTGGTATCCGGAGAGTTAATCGAAAAGGTAATTAATCGAATGAACAATTCATTGAACGATAATTCGTCGAAAATGCAATTCGTAGAAAAACAAATTCACCGAAAATTTTAACTTTTCGGAAATGTTTTGATAAAAGTGATCCATTTAGAACAAACTGAACCGGGCAGAGTGAGAAAGTTATGCTACTTTAATAGGGAATAATTATAGAACAATATGGGTTTTTATTGTCTTTCTTGTCCGATAACTGTTTCATGACTGTTCGTGGGACTGATTTGCCGTTTCCGGGAGGAAAAGCCCTGTCTCCATTATTACTATTGTTACCAGTAGTAATATGCGACTTCAATACAGCAATTATTATGGGATGAATAAAAGTTTCAAATAGCGAATCTGAATCAGCTTCGTATTACAATAACTCTGACTTAGCGGAATTAGTAGAAGTTTCCGGTACAAGAAGCTGTCTGCACGGTTCAGTTTTTGTTCTAAATGGATCACTTTTATCATAACATTTTCGAAACAAAGTTTCGAAATGATATTAACAATTCCGTTTTGGCTGGATCAATTTAATGAAATTTTAGTTAAAATTTACGATGAATTGCATTTTAGACGAATTGTCGTTCGATGAATTTTTATGGAACCGTTGCATTCTTGTTTCCATCTGACCAATCTCAAGGACAGACCAATCTATTTTGATGGATTAATAAAATTTGGGTTTTATGATCTCTTCTTAAAGTTCGTAGTTTTAATTTTGATATCATATTGAACTATTTCTTGTGGGAAATCGAAATGATCTAGTTCATAAATTAAAAACGAAGTAGACAACATTTGTCACATTCCTTGGATCCTTTTCTTTGTAATCAATTGGATACTTTAAATGACGCAATTTTGCAACATTTCGTGGTAGCTCTCGCGAACATGGAAATATCTAAACATCATCTCTCGTCCAAATAATATTGCAACAATACTAATCTCTTGAGTGTCAAAAGAATTTGGAATATTTTTTTGCTTTTAGCCCATAATTAGATGATATATTAAGAACCAAATTAGGGAACAAAAAAGTCTACAGTACCTTATATATATACTGTATATATAAACGAACTATAGGCTCAGTTATATTGATTAACGTGTGATGTCACTATACAGACTGTCTACTATAATTTTTCCTATCAGATTTCATATTTTATTGTTCGGGTTTTTATTGAAAATTTTACAAAAACATTTAGTGCATGTGTTTTCGCAATAAAAATAAAATACTGAACGCTCATCACACCACTATGATATTTCGTTATGAGTGTCTTCAGTTTTAAATCATATCAGCTGTTGTAATCGAGAGTAAATTTTTTCTTTCATTGGAAAATTTCTATCCACCAAAAAACAAATGCACCTTTAGAGCGAGATGGTAGTTAATACATTCTGAATGTCTGAGAGTTTGCAAAAAGAGGTTAAATACTGAATCCTTTTTTTTTGTATCAAAATATTTGGATGCTTCTAGATCAGTGGTTCCCAAAGTGAGCAGTATCGCCCCCTTGAGGGCGCTAGAACGATCCAAGGGGGGGGGGGGGTAGTGACCTCATGAGAAAAAGGGGCGTTGAATTGAAGCAAGGGGAGGTGAAAGCATAAAGTACAAAAATTAGATGCTTAAAAAATTTATCATCAAAAATTTTGATATAACGATTTTGTATAACGTAAATAAAGGTTGTAATGGTTGCTTTATTTTCAAGGAAACGTACAAAATGCAAGTTACAGCCGATTCGCGTTGAAGTCTGCCACAAATCTTAACAAGCAAAGTGTTTAGCGGGCGCAGAATTTCAGGTGATTGAGATGGTACAAGTCCGGTACGCATCGGCAGGAACATGTGCATGTTATGACTTGTTCACTGCATAATACTATAAATACGTGAGACTTATGAAATCAGTTTTAGATTGTTTCTGAATTGTGTAACAAGCAGTTAGCAAGTTGATGTAGTGCATATTCGATACCTAGTCAGTACTACCTTACTTACACGGATTAAACACAAACAGATTATTGTTGTTCCAATAAAACACAGGTTTCGCACGAGTATTTTTATTCCTTTTCTTGTAAAACTAATTTGATTTAGGTACGTTAACAATTGCATTCTATAACCCACTCTCTCTAATATCATGGCTGAATCCAAGAAGAAATGTAGACAATATAATATCGAATATTTGAAATGCGGCTTTATTCAGTCGCCTACAAACAAAACATTACCAATGTGCCTGGATTTGCCAAAAAGTTTTTCAAATGAATCTATTAGGCCTTCAAAGACTAGAAGAACATTACCAAAGTTCATGCTGATAATAAAGATAGGGATTTATCGTCTTTTCAAGCACTTAATTTTGAAACAGCCAACATTGGCAGGTATGTTGAATTTTTTCTTGACAATTATTCATGAGACTATTACACTTTTTTTATATAATCTTTGTCAAGTAGCTTTATTTTATCCAATAGAAAAGTTGGCGAAACATGTAGGAGGATAAAATAAAGCTACTTGACAAAGATTATATAAAAAAAGTGTAATAGTCTTATTGGCAGGTATGTTTTCAGCAGCATCCAAACTAGATGATGATGGGTTGCGGCCTCCCACAACATTTCCTTACTGATTGCTAAATAGTGAAAACCGCATAATGTTGGTGAAGAAATAATCCTTCCAGCTGTTAGTGATGTCATACGTGTACTGTATAAGCCAGTATTATCAAGAAAATTCCTTTGAGCAACAATACAGTGCAACGAAGAATTGATGAAATGGTCCAGGATGTTGAAGAATCATTATGTGAGTATTTAAAAACAACCCACTCTCTATACAACTTGATGAGTCTTTTTTACCAGGAAAGTAAGCCTCTTTTAGCATATGTACGATACATAAAAGAAGAAAAAAAAATTGCTAACTGACACTAAAGGAGAATCGATATTTCATACACTGGAAGAGTTTTTTAAAGAAAAAGAAATACCTCTGAATAATATCTTGTCAGTTGCTATCGATGATGCTCCAGCGATGGTAGGGAGCTATCGCGGTTTTATTGCATATTTCAAAGTGGCGGTGCCAAATATATTCATTGTACATTGTGATCGTCAACATTTAGTTGCCAAATACCTGAGTGATCGCCTACACAGGTCATTATATTATGTAATTACAGCAGTCAACAAAATCAAAAGTCATTCATTGAATTGCATTTTGTTTGTCCAACTTTGTATTAGAAACGATGAAGAATTCAATCGCTTGATGCTCCATACATAAGTTCGATAGCTATCAAAGTGTGCTGTTTGAATCGATTTCATTAACTCTATGACTCAGTGCTACAGTTTTTAAGAAAACAGAGATGATTCTTCACGAGCAAACTTGATTAATTTCAAAAGTAGCATAGCTTATTTGACCGACTTGTTTAACAAATTTAATGAAACACATCTACAGCTCTAAGGAGATGAGTTGAATTTAATAAAAACAAAAGCTGTTATTTCTGCGTTTGTGTCAAAACTAGTCCTTCACAAACGAAACTTAGGGTGAGGAGAATTGAGCCAGTTTCCAAATCTATCAACAGTGGAAAAATGTGATAAAGACGTGCTCAGCTATTATCAGCACTTGGTGATTTCAACCAACGATTTAAAGATATTGAAATGAAAATACCCGATTAGGTTTTGGACCGGTTTTCAAGTATAAATACAGAAGAATCTTTATAGTTACAAGAATAACTGATAGAAGTAACAACAAATGAGGAATTGAAATTAAAATTCAAAAACGGGTACCAACAGTTCTGGTTGGTAACCAACAGTTCAAAAGCAGCCAACTGCGAATAGCTGATCGCGGTGATTTAAGAATGCTGCTGACAAATATAAAGATAAATATCAATAAATTGGTAGCAGCACACAAGGCTCATCCTTATTAGGATTGTTTTTAATATTACTGATTATTATTTACTATTTTATATGCGATTTTTACATATGTGCAATTTATGTTTATTTTCTTAATTTTAATAGTGTTATTAAATTTTCCGCTCCAACTTGTCCTATGTTTACGTGTCTTTCATTTTTTGTTTTTGTGTATGTTTCTTTTGTCGATTTCAATAAATAGTTTTACATTTTCAGTTCCAAGTTGTCTTATTTCCAAACGTCAAAAATCTCGCCTACATGCATAATAAAACGCAAATTTGTTTATCTGTCTACCCGTTTGTTCCCTTAAAACTCGAGAACTGCTGATCCGATTTTCATACGATTTTCTTTTACGTGTATCAAGTAGAGCTGCTCAGGTCTTTAGAAAGTAGTTTCCAGGGGAATGCTGAATAAATAGTTTTTGGAAAATGGGGGGCGGTAAGCCGAATAAATTTGTTAATCACTGTTCTAGACAGACGGAAGTAGTTCGATTAAATGAAATTACGCGAATAATTATATGAATCTTATTGAAGCACAGCGAGATTAGTCCATCTTATTCTGACCAAATTTTCTTTTTATCTCCTGGAAGTTGAATTTATTAAAATGCATACACCATTTGCTGGATAAACGAAGTCAACTACGCATTCAATTTATTGGTTTATCTGCACATTAAGCCTCACCAGACACCCTAGCTATTAGATGAAAATGAAATGGCTAAAAATCTTTACTACCAGCTCTTTCATCTCATTTGACGACAGATAATGATTCTAATTATGATTAAGATCCATACAGAGGGCACATTTACTGTGAGGGAAAGCTTAGTTGTGCGCAAAGCTACTAGATGTCGGAATAGCACACCTAACTCACTTTGATTTAATTCATTAAAATTGGATGAAAGCTCATCTGAATTTATTGCGTAGATAACTGCCGCAATAAACTCCTGAAAAGGACAAATCCATCCGGATTTGTACTCGCAGGTGCTTATCTTTGCTGCCAGAAGAAATGACCAGGAAAGCATCTCAGCATCTGCTAGATGCTGAGAAATCTACGCCATTTCTGTTAATTATCTTTTATTCCAATCGCTTATTCTTTACTTCAACTCCTCCTCAACTTTCGCCCTATTTATATTTATAAATTATGTTAATGACTTCACCACTGCGTCACTCACAATCAAATCACCATTGCTGCACTAAATCCATGTAAACTTTGATCTTTTTCCTACATCAATTAAATTTTGTTTTTCTGAATTAACAAGGGTACTCTGGAAGTCGATACTTTCATCGCAACTTCAGTAATGACTGAGTTCTTTTTGCTGTTAGTGTTCTGAACTCTTTTGCTAACAACGGATGTGTATTTCAAAGCAGATCTTACTTCTACAGATCGATTATGTGTACTGGCTTCTAAAACTAACGGTTTTTATTCAGCGACCTTGCATATATTGAGTGACTGAACAAATACAAAAGAGGATATTTATGTTAGTTGTATTTTGCCAAATTTATAAATGAAAGTTTGCAATATTAGTTCCTTAAAAATTCATCGAAAAAACAATTCACGGAATATTTCAAATAGCGAATCTGCATCAGATTCGCTATTTGAAACTTTTATTCATCCCACAATAATTCAAATAGAATTATTATGGGATGAATAAAATTCATCCCATAATAATTGCTGTATTGAAGTCGCATATTACTACTAGCAACAATAATGGAGCCTGCGTAGGCTGGACTTTTCCTGCCGGAAAACGCAAATCATGAACAAAGTTGCGTTGCTTTCTCACTCTGCACGGTTCAGTATTTGTTCTAATTGGATCACTTTTATCATAACATTTTCGAAAAGTTAAAATTTTCGGTGAATTGTTTTTTCTAATAATTACATTTTCGACGAATTGTCGTTCGATAAATTGTTCATTCGATTACTTGTCTTTTCGATGAATTCTCCGGATACCTGCAATGTTGCCAACTGCAAGTATTAGAGGTTATTAACAGGAATACACACTCTCAAACTGTAGACGTTTTACTACTCTTGAAAATTTTAAAGTTTGTAACTTTTTTAAATAATATAACTACGACCAAATTAATTCTTCTTAAAATTCTAAAAATCGATGTCAAATAAAAAAAAGAAAAAACTCAAGGATCTATTCGAATGACAAAACGAAACAAAATTCAGATTAAACCCATCGATCAAGCGTACCTGGAAAAAAAAAAAAAAAAAAAAAAAAAAAGGAATCTGGTTCCAATTATTGGGCGGTGACTCATTATAATCTACATATTTTTGATAATATAAAAGCACTGTCTATGCTCAAACTTAGAAAATGGACATTTTACTTGTTTAAAACTCCGATCGAATAAACCGCATTTGAATATTAGTGGTGCACATCGAGTCTTGGCTCGATGTGCACCTCATTAGCAGCATGAAAAAGACGCCAACACGATCGCCAATTGTAGAAAAGAGGAAGGAATATTCAAAACAAAAAGCGCTTGATGCAAAGGAACGAAAGACGGGCGGATCTCACTCGGTGCTAGGAGGATTAATGATTCTCTGGTAGCGGAGAGATTAACACTCTCCATTGGATCCGCAGACAGCAGTCACTCTATTAATCATAATAATTGCTGTGTGTGTGGTAGCCTCGCGTCGCGCTGCTTGCAAATGAAACCAAGCCACTTACTCAAACTCATATGAGCTCAGCGGTAGTTTTCAATTATTCACTAAACTATTCTTTCCTTCTCTCTCATCACCCCCATTCCACCGTCTTTTATGTTTGTTCTTGATTGGTTTCTTTAACTGCATCTGTTCTTTCCCCCCGCTTTATGAAATCAAATTTCTCTTTTATTTGCTTTATGTTGTTTATGGTATTTCTTTTAATTTCTTTGTGATAAAGTTTGAAGAATTTCTTTTGTGTACTTTTATAAAATTGCTTACCAGAACTTTAAAGATCCTCAATGAGTGGTGCGCACAAAGTCATCACGAGGAAACCTGTAAGAAAAGTTGGTGCTTTGAGAAAATATTTCATTACGATCAATCATAATAGCATAAGAAGGCCAACCGTTTCAATGTTCTATTAAAATAATAATAATAAAAAAGGCATGTGGTTACTTGGTATAAAGGAACACAAAACACAAGCATAGAATAATTTGCTGCGATATTTAAGGACTCGATAGTCACATTAATTCGTATTTTAAATTAATTAAATTGATACTTAAATGAATCATGTGTTTTTCATACTGATTTGCTTTTCGTACTTATTCAGTTATATTCAGTAATAATATAACTGAATTTACACATACTCGGTTAATTTATCAGATGTATTATATCATTCATAATCATCTGCTGTCTAAGACTGGAAGCAAGCCCACGATCCAAATTTCACTTCTATCACATGCGCGGATATATTACAAAAGAACAGTCAGAATGGATACTTAAGAGGATGAAAAAACTCTCTCAATTCCGATTCCAGTTGCTAGAGCTTACACGAATACTGTTGTCTACCAGGTGTTCCCATTCATGCTCACAGTTTATCTTGGGAACAGTTACTTTCAGCAAGATTAGTCTCCAACGCACAAATAGTTCGGAAATGACTCCAGGAGCAAGATTTGATCATGCGTCATTGGCTGCTCAGTCACTGGTTTTCAACCTAATTGAGCATCTCTGTGATTGGTGGAACGAGCTGTTTGTGATACAGCACAATCTGACATGATCACGGTTTGCGATAAACTATTGTTACCATTCCCTGGGATGTTTAAGGGGGGGGGGGTAAAGTTTGCGCTAATGTTAATTTTTTGTGGTTATTTACGCTTGATATATTCAAAACACTGCTGTTCAATATTTCAACGAAATGCACATTCAATGATGCTGCTGAGTAAAATAAGGTTTCTTACAAAATTCTCACGTTTCTTTTTGCAGCAGTATATAGGGAATTGTACATAAGGAATTCATAATAAAATAATTTCATAATGTTTTATAGGTAATATTAATTTCTTCATTAACTTGTTAGGTTTAATGGCCTATCACGACCGGTAACTTGAACTTCATAATAACCTAATTAACCTGGTTTGTCTGTTATAAATAAGAAGACATTTACCTGATAGATAAACCCTGCTATTTTCATATGTGACTGACAACTCACCTTCAATTGAAAAGTCTATAAATGTTTGTGTCCTAGTCCGGTTTCGAACCCAGATCTTTTGCAAACTGCATAATGTAACCGTTAATAAATACAAAAATGACAGTAAAGACGACATAGTTATGACATGACAAACTATATTTATTTGTCATATCATAACTGACTATGTCGTCTTTACTGTCATTTTTGTCACTCAGAACAAGACAAATACTTCCTGCAACTTTAACAGGATGTTAATCATTTCAAATGGGCTGTTATTCTTACCACACGTGCTATAGCTGTTGAAACAGCTTTTAAAGATAGCAAACACCAGGAATTATTAAGATACTTAATTCAACGATGAAACTATCACATAAAACACACATGCGAGTTCCCATCAACAGTAAAATGGTAAGAAGGCGCATTAATTAGCCCGCGCAGTCATTAAAATGTATATGACTGTTTGTTAATGAGCAAAATGCTAACTATTGAAGAATATTTTCTGGTTTTATAAATCAGCTTTGTCTTCTTAATGTCAACTAAGATACTTACTGTCGAAAATATGAATAAATACTTCTCAAAGTACAACAAATAATTTTGCCATTTTCCTGACATTTATAAGTTTTTGTTATTTCAAAACTGAGTGCTCTGACGTGTTAAAATATCCCATCATTTGTGAAGCAGAATAAAAAAAGGATAGGATATTTTGTCTTTATTTTGAGAAGAAAACGTTCGTTACAACATTAGGATAGCATTTCCAAAGTGACGAAAGATACCAAACTAGAAAATACAAGCATAGAGGAATGCTTGTATGAACATAATAATCTTCATCTAATGATTGATCTCTTCTAATCATTTAGGAAAGTATGCTAACTTCTTTTTAGAAATTCGAACCGCTTATTATTCCAACTAGGAAACCGTTGAGAAAAAATACAACTGTATAAATGTGAAGAACATAATTTAACTGTATAAAAATATATCCACATCATCTCACACTTCCTTGATATCAGCTGATGACTTCTTTGTTGACTTTCAAATTTCATCAGCATCTGTCATTTCCTTTTCGCTCTACATACGGTAGATCTTTTTTGTCACTGTAATACACATTTTAGGTGTCTTCAGCAAATCCGAGATCTCAAAAGAAGTATCAGTACATTCAAGTTGGGTTATGGTTTCATTTATCTTCTTTTCTCGCTCTGAAAACATATGGGTTACAGAGGATTCAGAACCAATTGCAAACTACGAGAACAGCATAAACGTATGTTAATGGTGTGTATGTTCTTCGGTAGCTTATTTTTTGCGGAGAAGAAATACCTTAGCTCTTTTCCCATGGTATTAGTCGGTCTCTTACTTCGGTATGCACCTGGCTAATTGACTTTCAACTGAAAAACCAAGCTTTCTAGACTTGCTTGTGTATTTCTAAATTTAGCTGACGTCACGTTTACTTCAGTCTCATGTTTAAGTATCAATCACGATTTGGATCAGTATTGCTAATTTTGTTACATTAGTATAAAAATGTTTACGTTGAAAGTCGATTTAACTCTAAATCCTCTGCTTTATGAAATATTTATACATAAATATATATACAGAGATAAACTTTGAGGATGCAATTATTTCATAAATCCATTAACATAGTATGATCCTAAAGTTGGTTTATAAGTCTAGTTGTATCTCAAAGATTACAAGTGACTTAGAGAATCATTACTTACAAATGAACTATTTCATAATTCATCTGTAAGGAGCTAAGATGGAACACTGAGATAGCTTCTAATTGAAAAGCTGCAAAGTTGATCAGCTGAGATAAAGGTCAATGAAGGTAGGAAATAGGAATTGCGCTATTTAATCCAATATATAGACTTCCAAAAATCATATCACGTAAAATAGAACCGCCATACAAAACCTCGAAAATCATCGTTATAAATATACAAGCGAAACCAGCAAAAATATTGAACAACATCAATAGTGAGCAGAATACTTAGTCCAGCAACAGTTTTACCTCTCAATTAAGGAAGAAAAATATATGTAATTCAATCCTTACTGTTACTTTTTACGTAGTGATTTGAGATAGCTTTTGCATTAATAATATTTGAATTTTTACGTTGTTATAATGCTATTTTCTTTGCGTTTGGGCACGTACATTTTTAAAGCTGGTTCCGCAGTTTCACGGTTCTCATGCGTAACTAGTTTTTTTCCCTACCTTCAAGTAAAATCTACCCTGGTTTTCTGCAACTCTAAACCTCCAGGTCGTATAGGAAAAGCATTTGTCTATGAGAAAAAAAATATATTCTTCGCTATCTCTTGGTTTGGAGTGTAAAATATTCAAAATGCATAACAGACACTAACAGAGATATTGATTTCGCGTTTCAAGTGTTTCCGACAAAAAAAAAAAAAAAAAAAAAAAAAAAGATTCAGGAGGACAAATTTCTAAACCTTCAACACGACAATAACTACGTCTCCAAATGTTAATTTTTTTAAGCACTAAGAATGCTTTTACTTTTTAATTCGAAAGTAAAAGTGAAATTTTAAGCATTAGATTTTGCTAGTATATTCATGAATATGTCATGAAACGTGATTGTAAAATTACAACCTTTCAGAACCTGCTCTCAATTATCATTACGGCAAATGTGGTTTTTTATTATTATTTCATTTGTGCTGTTACCTTAAATTAGAGTTTGCCAGTATTTATTTGATGCCCTGTATCAAATACACCTTCATATCTGATGCTGGTGTCAGATCCAGTGCACGAAGTTGCCGTTTCCAAGGCAACTCACTTCCGGCAAAGAATTGATTCTATCCCCAAAGGTGCTGTCATAAGAGGCATTTTTCCTAATTGCTAATATTCAGCAAAAAAACTATCCCGAATAGCGCAATTGATTTCTTGCATCAAAGAAAAATATAGCTTGTTATCTAGGCATGACGTTGCACGTTAGAGGTGATGCAGGCTGCTACCTTTCTTGTTAAAGACTCGTCTAAAACAATTTATATTTTGAGGGAAAAAAGCGAAATTAATTATTTGAACACAAATATCTTAAATAGATTTTTTACAAAGCACATTATTTTAAAAACATCGTGCAAGCATTTAAGTTCCATCCAGATATCAGACACTGTTCTTCTTGACACTTTCAGACAGAGCAAGCAACTGGTCATAGGTCAGTCATTTCTGAAGTTCAACAGTGTGATGTCGGTGAAACATAATTAATCCAGTGCTTCTCAACGATGAATTCTACACAGAACACTCGCTGCATTATCTAAAAGGGTCATACGAACTGTATGATTTGAAGAGGATAATATGGAATATGTATTCGGCTTGTCTCTCGAGAGCAAGGCTTAACAGCGTTCTGAGCACTACTGGGATTGTTCATTATGTTTCTATGAATCTTGAAATGTGCACTCACAACCTCATAAGAAGTTTGTATTTCAATATTCTATGTAAAACTATTAGCATTGCATCTTTTCATGCAATAAAACATTACACATTCCTCTCTAGGTACGACTGTTAGTTTCGCGTTGCTTGAGTTATGCTGCTCATATACGGTAGGTATTATTATACGCATGACTAGTATGCGAATTCAGAGTAATCCTAGTTCTGTTATCTTATGAATACATCTGGCATACTTAACAGTTCACATAGAATGGTTTTACAGAACTTGTTTGCAATTTTATATTTTTTTCTACGTACTAGAGAAAAGTTCATTTTAAAATGTACATTTATTATTACCTTGTATATTTTGTGACTGGTAAAATTTATTTTTAACAAATTATAAATAATAAAATAGAATTTTTAACGTTGGAAGACTGAAGCGGTTCGAACCGTTCGATTTTTGATCGATAGAACGAGAAACAGTGGCGCCCTCTCAGTATTAATGCATTCAATGTTTAAAACCATTTTTAGGCGGAAGTTATCAGAAAATATCCATGATTCAGAGAGATTTTTTTTAGAAGACGACAATCAGATATAGTTTTTTGACAGAGGGTTTCGTATATGTAGTTTAAAGTTACATATATTAATTAAATTGTAATCACCTAAAATGCCGCTGGCTTGAATTTCCGTTATTCTATTAAGGAAAGACTCGATCTTGAAATACACCAAATGAATAAAAGATGAATTTGAGATTTTCCAAATATTCTGGGAACATTTATTAAGTTCAATCTCATTTGATATCAGCACTCATTAATACCGTGTTTGCATAGATCATATTACCGTATCCAAATCCATTATTCTACCTAAAATCATGTTCGAATGCGCATGTGTGAAATAAGTCGTCATAGAAACTAAATCTTATTTACACAATCGCAGATAATGAAACAGATAGTAATGACCGTTTCGAGATTAATTTCACAGCACAGATCATGAACGTCTGTTCACATGACTATGATGTTACCATAGATACGGTGACCAACGGTAATTAGTTTAACTCATTTCAGGAGAATTAATGTACGTTACCTACATATACGTAGGCGTTGATAAGCTGAAAATGGAGTCAACGATATTTATTTTCTTTTGTAAACTGCAGTAAATGTATAGTCCGTTATTTAAAACACAGAAATACTCAATTATGCCAGACTAAAAAAAAAAAAAATATAAAGTTCAGCTAAGGCATTAACAACTCCCACCTTTCTATCAGCACAAATGACAGTTTATAATGCTATCAATGGCTTTAACCGTTCGACCTACTTTACGGAATCAATATTTCTTTCCGGTAGTTGCAAGAACGAAATGGAAGTGAGAATGAAGAACATTTACCTTGTTCCGTATTCGTCACAGACGAGCTACTTGAGAACATATTGAAAGATTAATCATTTTCTCAACAATTGCTATTTATATCTTTCTCTTCGGCGAAATGTGTCACTTTCTAGATGCGTCTGATGCCATACAAACACGTTCGTGCAAATACATTCCCCCCCCACCTCAGGCTTCAAAGTTGAAGATTAATCTTTTATCGACCACAAGAGACTTTCCTCTGCTTTTCACTTTTAAACAGCAGTTTCGTTCACACAATGTTGCCTTCACTAATTTTGTTCAGCAATACTCTTAAGATTTAAGCATTAAATGATAGAAAACTAAATTTTTATGCAGCTTTTAAAATAAAAAACTTATAATATACTGAATTATATATATATATATAATTTCGAAATCGTACATTAGCAGCCACTGACTCTCGTGCAGAAGTTTATTTTCCAAGAAACACTTCTTTCAACTAAGTCATTGTCATTAATTTTGATTCAGTGACTCGTTATCACTGTTTAAATCTTCCACGGTAATTACTATTGCTGTTATCATAAGCGTTGATTGCGTTTTGAGTACAATGACGCGGATCCAAAACATATCCCTTATGAAAAATACCATTTTGTTAATGACATGTACAAGATTTCCTGTCTTCATTACTGAGAGTAGTTTAGAACGTGTTATGTCTATATGAAGTCACAGTTATAATGAAGTTTTCACTTTCTTTTATTAGAAAGTGCGAATTATTAACTTTGTTAAACACGGCTTTCGTTGTTACGAGTTTAATAGATAATTAGTCTAAATAAAACGTAGCAAATTCTACACAGCCTTTTTTTTTTGTTATCCATTCTTAGGTGGCGCTTTATCTCATGGATAAAAATACTATATATATCGTTTGCTTTCAATGTTTATTTTCAACTTGCATTATTAATGAAAAAGTAATGATTAATGTTGAGGCGTAGTAAACAACATATTTTCTATTACAAAATAGAAGGCATATTCTTTAAGCCCCTGGCGGTAGTTTAATGCAAAAAAGAAAGAAAAAATTTCAACTATGTTCGAAAAATAGCGACAACTAATCGATAAAAAGTTTGTAAATAAAAAAAGGAGAGGTCGGGTGCCTACCTAGTCTTGATAAGATTTATTTTTGCTTCGTTGACATTGCCTGTAGGAGTGTTATGAACTTTGCGTAGAGATCGTGGTGTCAAAGCATCATGTTTTTGACAAACTCTTTTAGTTCACTTCCGAGAGGTATTATTTACGCGCCATTTGGCACTCCCGTGTCAGATGTCTCTCTCTCAACAGTTATATCATTTGAAAACTTACAAAACGAGTGTTGCCATATTCCTGAGAAGATCACTTTATTCTAACTTTATTTTTTAATCTAAATAACACTTTCTTGGTATCCGAATTATACATCATCAACTCACATCCTCCGAATTATTATTTTACATGCTGCACACCGAGATAAATGAATATCACATGGCTGATACCTGATTACTGACAGAATCGCTATTTAATTATAATATCCAACTGCAGTTAATTCTACCAAGGCGTCGATTTTTATCCCTACTGTTTCTTGAGTTGCCTCAACGCCTACTCTAGTCATTAATTTCCTTGCAAGGTGAATTAACTCCATCTCTAGGGAGCTCCTCCCTGATATAAACCGCAATTCACGATGTCAAAAAAGATATTACCCTAGTGACTGGGTCTGCTCTAGCCCGTTATTCTTGCCATTACAGACATGCTTTATTTCCCCAAGTAAATATTATTATCAGAATCTCTCACATTTATCATATGTGAATGGTTTAGTTTCAACAGTATTTCCAGACTTTTTCTATACGTTGTCCACCAAGAAAATGGGGTTTATGAAAAAAAAAAAAAAAAAAAAAAGGCAATCTTCTGGATGATTTGCTTTTTGGAGGAGAGACTCGGAGTTTATTCCATAAATTCTAATAATAATTTAAAAACTTTAAATTAGTTTTTTTTTTTCTGCATTAATCCCAAGAAGGAATACTTTTAACGTGTTAATAGCGGACAAAAGCAGATAGTGAAGTTTGCGACTTAGCATTCCAATGTTAGGCACAAATTTGGTAACATGTCTGAATATGCTAAAATAATGCACCCTGCATTAAGTTATTGATTAGATGTCTTCTGTGATTTTATGTGATGTATTACCATTACCTGGTTTGTTGTTTGACTATAAATATTAATATATTTTAAATATTTCTCCTTCCAGTTGCAGTGACTTTATCGGCGCCTCTGAGTAAACATAAATTCAACTTTATCTTAAAAATGGTAAATGAAAGGGCCATTTTTTTTTTCAAAGTGTGCACGATTTTTTTTCTGTAAAATTAAAATGGAAGTCTTTTTAGCAGATAGCATCGATGCTCTATCATACGTGTCATACCTCGTTGCTTTTCGCCCTACAATATTTATAAAACAAAGGAACTCGCATTAAGGTCTAACTATGATAAAACTGCCGTTAGAGATTTACACCAAAACAGACTGTTCATTGTATACTAAATACAATGAATGCTAAATATATACATCATTTGGGACGGACACATTAATAAAGTAGTATTAAAAGTTATTCCGAAAATGAGAACTACTATAAAATATCTGAATTGTAGGAAAAACAAAGAAAAAAAATCTTTGAAAATAAACAATTTCATTCTTAATGTGCTACTGCTGGCTAGAATAAGAGCTAAAACGATCTGGGTCCGATTCCCCTCTTAGCAAAGAATGATTTTGTGAAGGTTTTGTTTAATTCGAACACCCAAACAACCCGATGGAATGGCAAAGAAGATTCACTAGACATGTCAAAATCAGATCGATCGAAGCCCATAATAAACTAAAAAAATATTCTTGACCTCATGCCATTTCTCATTCTACCGTTTTACTCCAATTACTGAAGACATTTACTGGAGCTCTTCCTTTCCCTTAGGCACAAAAAGAAAATCGCAAAAACGACTGTAGTTAGTGCACCTTAGGAAGAAAGAACTTTCAATAACAGCTAACAAGGGAGGTGAGCTTTTGACTGATGGTTTCTTATTCTGTATTTTTAGCTATTTTGATGGTTCATTCAAGGTTCATTTGTTCAGTTTGTTCAGTAAAGTCCCACTTTACCGACCAGTAAATTCACTGAATACGTCCTTTAGAACTATTTCAGAGGGCGCTTCGATCACCACATCATTTTACAGAAGAAAAAGTCGAATTTTTCCTAATTATTTACTTTACTAGCAAAATAATGATAATAAATTATATTAACACTACGTGCATAGCATTGTAATTTTTATTGATATTTGCTAAACAATATTAAGTATCCAACCTCAATTATATGAGTAAAATCATAAATAGTTTCTGGATATTCCAGTGTTACTTTTTCTGTAAGGATTCCATCTAACAATTTATTTTTCGATTGAAATAAGTCCAAATAAATATCGATGAAAATCAATCGTAACCATAATTACATCATCAAACCACTTCGTTGTGGCAATTATCCTTAAATATTATCATGTAATAAGTTACAAGAACTTCCTTCAACCTTAGTCAATCAAAACAGAAACTTGCTTGGTAAGTAATTTGCTTAGTCAATACCTCGCTTGGTAATCTCTGGTGTACATTGAGCGCCTGAGACTTCGTGTTTGTTGACGAAGTCGATGTGCTAAGACAGCCAACATGGCAGTTCTTTATGGTCTTGGGAAACTGCTAACAAGGTGGTATTTACATTACGCTGATCTACGAATAAAAGTTGAATAGACAAAAATTTCAGGGATGATATGGTAGACTACATCAAACTTGTTAACAGAGCCCATGCAAAATTGTATTTGGCCATTTTTTTTATTTTTTATTTCTGGATCATCATAAGTAGGTAGATCTGATTTCTTACACACAACATTATATAATAACTAAATTACATCTGATTAGTGTTGCCAAATGAAAATTACTAAAAACAGCTAAATCTTTAAAAAAAAGAGCTAAAAAGGAGTTAAAAATAAAAATTTTAAGCTAAAATTTTAAAAGTAGTAGCTGATACTTTTAAGTTACTTACTGTATTCAAGTTGAAGTGATACTTGCGTATAAGTCGCTAAATACATCTTCCATGTGGTCTTCTGCGCTTAATTCATCCAACTTTATTATATGTGGCCATCGTTCCAATATTACTCAGTGTTGATGCTGGTAAATGATAATCTGCACAGCACTTGTTATTACGCCTGAGGCCATACTTGACTGACAAAATAGCTGTCAGCATTGGCAATTCCATCTTGTTTCTTAATTTAGTTTTAACAACATTCATGGAACTAAACATTCGTTCAATTTCCGCATTAGAATTTGGCAGTATCAATAAATTTATTGCACACTGTGCAATTTCTTTAAATGGATTCATTCCAGATGCATCTTTATATTCTCGTACTTCAGTCCAGAATAGCTCAGTGTTTTCTATATTTGTCCATTTATTTAAGTGGATAGTATTGTACTGATATTCAGCAGCAGCAATAGCTTTTTCTGTTTTCAGCATTATTTCTAAGATGGGAGTAGCGGGTTCTTTTATATGTTTTAGGATATTGACAACAGAAAAAGAAGACATTATTCTTAAAATATTGAAATTTTCAGGCAACCTTTGCTTAAGCTCTTTGAAGAGACCAAGAAGAAACTGTCTTGCACTACTTTTAAGATTTCGCTCATCATTTTGCGTTATTTTATTTTGTATCATCAACTCTGAAATTTTTATTTCAAATCTGTAACCAAGATTTGGACTGAGATCCAAATAGTCATCAATCTCTGACTGTAGAGGGTCGACTGTGGATGATGGTAGCACTAACATATTAGCAATAGAGCGAATCAAACGAGAAAGGTCTTCAAACAATCTCATCTTATCCACCCTGTTAGATGCAACAATTTTGTTAACTTGCTGAACTTGAACTAGAACAGGATGCAAAAATAAAAGGTACAACAGATTCCTTTCATATTTGTACATCTCCCACAAAATTTGAGCTTTGTAACATTTCTCATTCACACTCACGACTTCGAAGTGAGTTTTTAATTCCAACCACTGGCTGAGAATTCTGTCTACTGCAGGTTCAGTTGAGAGCCACCTTGTTGCACAATTGCTTACAATTTTCAGAGGAGCATCATTTTCTTTGATAGTTTGATACAGCTCTTTGTATGCTGCTTGTCTTGAAGAAGAATGTGAAAACCACTTATACGTTTCGGCAACTAAAAATTCTAATTTTCTTGGGAGAGATTCTGCACAAGTGTGAGACATTGCCAGTTGTAATGAATGACATACACATCTAATTAAAATTAAGGAGGGAATATATGCCTTCAGTTGTTCATAAACGCCATTATTGACACCAACCATAACGTTAGAAGTCTGTACCGATTGCAATGAGATTTTTAATGTCTCCAGTTTCTTGGTCAAGAGCTCTGTTTTTAGTGCAGCCACAATACCACTAGCGTCACACTTTTCTAGAACCACCATGCTCAGAAATGTATGCATAATTTTGTTGAATTTCCTGCTATAATAAATTATGGCCATTCCTAAAATCTTATTGACTGTGATATCATTCGATTCGTCTATTAGCAAGTTGAAATTTTCATCTCCAATGTCCGCAATTAGATCTTCTTCAAAATGCTCACTTAGAATATTCTTTACAATTTCAGAGCACTTAGTTCGGTGCATTTTTACCTTTGGCATAATTTGACTGTCGGGGATGATATTTTTGCAAAGATCTACAAGATCTACTGTTGAATGATGAGTGACAACAAAGAAATAATGGTAACCTACCTTTAAAGTTCACGGTCTCATCAGACTTTTTCACAAGCATATTTGTAATTGGAACAGCCTTATATAGAACTGCAGCAAGATGTTTCTTGGTTTCGCTATGCTTTACAAGCTGACAATATTTAGCAACTATATCACATCTGCAAAACTTACAGTGGCCTTTTGTAGTCACCAGGAACTTCACACAACCATTTACTAAACATTCCCATTTGCAACCACTCCCTCCTAAATTTTTGCTTGTAAGCTTTAGTTTTCTCTTTGCTCATTTTTGAAGAAGAGTATGCAACTCTTTACTGCAACGAATTATTATCAGTCTTTGAAAACTTCCCACTCGTAATCGTAACTACCAAACTGAACACTGTGGAACTAACTTGTAGCGGTGCTATCAACTTTAAAACGACAAAATGGCAGACTGTTGGGCCACGCGACTGACGTCATCATGCATTTGAAACGTGTACGATGATCGTACTAAACGTACAATACAATTCCTTATCAAATGCGAACATCTGGAAAACTTTCAAACCAATTTCTTTCTTTAACAGTAAGTTATAAGAACAACTAAAAAGAGCTGAAACTAGTTCTGAAGGAGCTAGATTTGGAGCTAGGTGCTAGATTAAAATTTTTGGAGCTAGGGAAGAAAAAAAAACGGCTAGATCTAGCTCCAAAAGAGCTAAATTGGCAACACTACATCTGATAAGTACAAGAAACCAGGAAGAACTACTCGAAGAGTCACAAGTCGTGTCATTAGTTGCATGGTAAAAAGCAGTCGATACTGGTTTTTCCTGTTGTAAACGATATTTCTTTTTAAAAGGTAGATTAAAGGTAATATCAGTAATTGAACTTTTTGATACATTTATCTATATAAATGTACACTAACTTTCCCAATGATCATTGATCTTTCATAATTCGAAATTTACAACTATATATCAATAACACAGGACTACACGTACATACTGCTGTAACTGACGAAGTCTTCAATGGTGTTTAGTTGTCATTTAATAATTTCTTTATGATAATAAACTATCATAACTTCTTTATATATTCAAATAAAACAGTCAAAATAATATTTAGAGGATTCAGATATTTGGATTATAAGAATATGTAGCATGTTTGTCATAAACGTTAGGCAAAGTTGGTGTGTTAAAAGTCCTGTCAATTTGTGTGTTCTTTTCGTTTGAATGCAATGTATGCTTGTTTTTTTGTTTAATTTTTTAGTTTGAATTTCAGTCATGGTAAATTTCTGTTTAAGTAAATAGTCCAGAGAGGTTTTACACGTGATATGTGTGTGTGTGTGTGTGTATTACCGGTTCGGTTTGTGGTTGACGTTTATCTAGTAACAAAAGTGTATACAATATTTGGAATTAGCACATTATACTTCGGTACAATTAGTTATTTGAATGCCGCATCTTATTTTGCAAACCAATGCTATCCATTTCTTTCCACTGTGACAATCATTTCACCCCTGATCTTCACAGGATCTCTTAAGAGTAGGATGTCCCTTTCTTGATCATAGTATGGTCTTACAGATCAGTTCAAAACAATTCTAAGTCAGTGGCCTCACAATAGATTAAGTATATTAATTAAATGGGGTGAAAATGTTAACTCATAAAACTTCGTTCAATACAAAAAGATAAATTAATGTGCTTTGTTAATATGCAATCACTTTTATTTAATTAAGCATCATTTAAAAAGAAAAACAGTTTAATATAATTGCAATTCGCTTTATTAGCATTATAGTAAGAGTGAGCGAGTGTGTGTACTCCAGAGAAAGAAAGAGAAATTACATCTAGTTTTCTCAATGTTGAGAGAGTCTCTGTTCGCACAATTGAAATGATCCAAACTTATTTTTAGTCGTAGGAGTCAGGTGTTCAGTACCGTTTAGGAAAAGTTCCGGAATCAATTTCTGGAGAAAGGTTCTCGGACAATCCAACCTTTATTTTTAACAGGGCTAAATACTTACTTTACGACTGTTCATGACTACGATTAAAATAAATAATAATAACAGATCAATCGTAAGGATTTTGTAATAATTACAATAAACATACAAATAAGCCAGTTATTAATTGCTACGAGTCATCCATAATCTCTAGCCGACGTAGGTTGTTAGATATTTTTAGAATCTTTTGTATGTGGGATGCACACACGCTGAAACACTTTAACGTTGCCGGTATCAAATAGGATTGCATTTGTTTTTCCCAAAGCTGAGATCTTCCCTTTTCTCTCGAAAAATATTAAAAAAACGAATGATGGAAGTACACATCTAACAAACATACCTTTTTTATTATCGAGTTGTCTTTTCATAAAGTGTCCTGTCCACTGTTGGATCGATCCATTTTAGATACGAAGAGTTTTTCGAGATAAGTGGATAGAAAACACAATGAGGACAGCGCCCTTTCTTAAATAGATGAAAAGGCGCATTTGAGTAATATTACTTAAGTCTTTCATACAAATCTTCTTAAATGAATGTTTCCAGCTCTCCGAGAAAGCAAGTTATAACTCGTAAAAGTTGGTACACTTTTCACCAGACCATATCCAATAGTACTTACGCCATCGATCAGTTCTGGCAAAAGCCACTTTCTTATCATAAACGACAGTGACACCCACGCTGATCGCCAGAGCTTGCTGCCACTCAGTCGCAACTACATGGAGAACCGACAAGTTTTAACTCTATAAAGGCATTTCTTTCCGTCTCTCTCTCTCTCCCCTCCATAAACAAACAAAACGCATTCTCTAACTGCTGTAAAAACTGAACGATGGTGCAAATATTTAAACATACTGAAATGGATTAATATGCAGAAAAGAACATTAAGTTTAAGCAATAAATCCTCTGTTTGACACACTGATATTCATTCTACAGTTTTCATGAGGATAGTTTTCATACGACACTTTCCAGCGTTCAGCACATACTTTCTCTGATAAGGGAAGATGTGAGAGGCGGACAAAGGATCGGCACATTCAAGAAGTCCAATGAACATGTCATAACAGATCAGATGACTGCGTGGAATAACCAGGGACGGAACGAAGTCGCCATATATGTTGACTGAATGTATGAAACCAACTGGTATAGAGTAAGTAAAATTATTCTTACACGGATAAAATTATTACACTGCCAGATTATTACGCAGTTTTCCCTTACGTATAGCCAATCATCGATTTGTGGTAGTATATTGGACTATTATGCGTAGATCTGGTCTAGTGGTTTCTGTTGTGATTCTGATATATTGGAGAGAGTACAAAGTAGTGTTAAAAATGATATATGGATTGTGGAATACTGATTATGAATCTGTATACTGCAGACACTAGCAAACGGGAGAAATAGGTGATATAATTGAGACTTAAAACTTCTGAAAGGGTCATACTGGATTTCAGTTGATGGAATTTTTAATTTTATGGATGGGGAGAGGCGAAGAGGGCATCCTTGGAAGCTGAGAATGAATGCCGCTAAGAAGGGGTGAGGGTTAGATTTTTCTCTCAGAGAGTGGTGCGTGATTGGAATGGATTGCCATAGGATGTTGTGAGTGCAAGCAGTGTGACTGAATTGAAGAATAAGTATGATAGCTGGTGCGTATAGTATGTGGCTTCACTCGATGAGTCCCGGACTCCATGGATTTCTCTTTTAATAATAATAATAATATGAAAGTTGTAATATATATGATATATAATTCATATCTTTTAAACAATAAGCAAACTTTAGTAGGAAATAAATGAAATCTAAAGAAATTACCTTTATGTTTTCCTTAATGTAATCGTAGATAACATTAGAATCTCCTTTGCGTTTGGAGTTACTTTAAATTAAACATATTTTAATCTTTTATTTAATAACTGTATGAACTTCGTTGTTTACTTTAGTAATTGAAAAAAAGTCAGTGTCGCGATATTTTCAATTAATTTTTTTCAATTAGCCACTAGAGTTATTTTCCAATAGCTAATATTTTGAGATTCGCTAACATCAATATGATTAAGCCATTTTAACTTTCATTATTTTTCGAGTAATATTAATTTCGTTTCAAATTTACAAGAGAGATGCAGCATGGTTGGCTAATTTAATTTTTCGAGAGCATACAAAATGAGTTCTAGTAAAATGTCAATAAGAGGAGAAATTATCATTCTTCTGTTCAGTTTTCTTGCCCAAGTTCATACAGCTAACAGACATTTTTCTTATTACATACCTATTATATTCGATAAAATGAACGGTCTAATACTTGAGGCATGTGTACGTTGCTATTCATGTATTTCATTATAAATGACAAGCATATTTTTATTCTTTTTTCTGTTTGGGTAATAATTCAATAAGTGGAACGGGACGAATGATTGAGGTCGCAGATTACAAAAACGGGTAAGAGTAATTTTAACGGCAGTGTTTGAGTTGCAATGAAAGTTTATGTGTAGCGTCTTAGTAGTAACCTCAGGTGTCTCTGCTTGTTTCAGAATAGCTCGTTTTCTTGTGAATGTTGTACTGGATAATGCCAAGGCAAATTGGATAATGAAGCCATTGAAATTTTCGGATGGTAAAACTGAACCACTTCTGTATGTGATAGGCTAACTTACCTTAAATTGAGACTTTTATAAGGGTTTTCTTATAAAGAAAATATAGCCTCTCAATAAAAGTATCACTTTTTAATCCATGTCCTAAAGGGACCGAAAAATGTCTTCGATTCTTTGAGTACGTTTTCACAACGCAGTCATATAAAGCACAAGCCGTGTGGTTAGAACGAGCTGGGTTCAAATCTCGTCGATGACATAATAAACCATAAGTAGTTTTAACATGAATTAGCGAGTATCATATAAATGTGACAGGGCTCATTTTACTCTCCACAAAACACACAAACCAGCCAAAGAACATTATCTAGAAACAAGATATAAACAATGAAATTTTAGTCTCAATCTTTGCACCACAGAAAATATAAAAATGCGAGATAATTTTCAGTCTAAGGGAATATATTTAATACAGATACAGTAACAACAAAATTAAAATAATTTATGGTATAATCCACATTCTTTATACAAGTACGGGATGCTTAATTATGTCCATTAGAGTCAGGAATGTCTTTCCTTCTTAACAAGCCATCTTTCCCAATGTGATAATCCCATTTGGAATGCCTTGCTTTCATAACGTAATAATAAATTAAGAAAATAAAAATTCAGAGGCCATTTTATGGGTAAAGAATGATGTTATAAATAGGACATCATCTTAATGATGTTCTCTTCTGTCAGATGAGATTTATGAGACAGTTTAACCGTTGTTGGTATAGCGGTCTCGTGTGAATGATAGAATCATAAGGGAGTCTTCAAGACTTGAAAGGTCTTGGAAAGCTTTCTTGCATGTAATTCAACAATAAAATATGGATTAGTAAGGAAAAGTAGAATTCCTTGCATCACCGGCATCAATTTATGTCCAGAAACCATCTTACTGGGATGTCGATTTATGCAGGTATTTGTAAAGCAGCTTGCTTCATTATTTGCTCTATATTGAAATGATCGATGAATTATGAATACGAAAAGTTTCGGGACAGTTTATCTATCTAGGAATATTTTGATATCAATTTCGTACAAGAAAATATTCAAAACGAACAAGGCAGGGACTCGGTAATAATTCTTATTACCGATTTCCTTCATTTTAAATTCAATCATACTAAAATGTAATTAGATTTTCTATACCAATAGAAAATTTAGATAACAGTTTAAAATAAATTAAAAGATAAACTTAATTTATTAGTTATTTTTCGCTCGCAAATGCGTCAAAATTAAATATCGACTATAGCGTTGTTAAATAATACAGCAGGGGTGGACAAGTTCTTCGGTAACAAGAGCCACATATAATACATTTTTGAATGTTCATGAACCGCTGAAAATATTTTGTGCCAAATCAGTTTGCTTGAAAGAAAATAGGTTAGTTTGTTGAGTGACTGAATTCTATTTCAAACGTTTTATCTTGTTTTTTCGCAGTTTTGATTCAGGAGGAAGTTCAGATGCAAACTTCTTATGATTACATTCATGGTGACGCTTTACATTACTGGCTTTAAAGTACAGTATTTGATGGCTGTGTGACAGATAAGACAGAGCCTTTTCACCCTTAACAGTAAAAGCAAAATCGTCCTCTCATCGTTCGTTTCTCATTTCTTGTTCGTATTTCCGTTTTATACTCTTCTGTTGCTGTCATTTTAAAAAAAGGGTTTTATAACTTTCACTAACATCAATCTTAAGAATTTATTAATCAAAAAAGTACTTATTTACACTACACTAGTTATGTTCCGATACTACCACAAGCGCATAACTTGTGTGTACTGCGTGAAGAGTGATGACGCATAGTCCAGACAACGGAGGCGGTGGGTAATGCAGCGATCATAGTAGTCACTTTTGGAACTAATTTTGGCGGGAGCAACACATGCCATCAAATGTGGAAACACTTTTTATCAACCGAATACGATAATAAAATCATGCTAACAACCCTTTTGACTACCATTTAAAATCTAAAAATGTAACGTTTCAAAATATCTTTTTTTTTTTTTTACTTATCTTTAAAGCATTTACGAAATAAAATATTCTAATATTGGTACACACTTTACTACTATAGATTATTAATATAAAAGTTAAAGAAAATGGCAGTGAAAACCAATATTATCTTGGGAGCTGCAGTTTGCCCACCGTTGTAATACAGTTTCGTATCTGTTTTTGCTATTCAAGGAGTTTCAAATACGTCATCATCGAAACTATCCAATCAGGTCACTACTTGAACTACAATATTATGTTTGCAATTTATTGACGAACTCTCGAATCCTAATTGTAAGCTATACCTCTTAATTTTAAAAAAAGAAGAAAATTTCTGAACATACTCAAGATATAGGTAGTTGAACAGTATTATAGGTTAGTTCGACAATGTGGTTGTACAAGTTATATAGCTAATAATTAGAGACAACTTAGTACGCATTATAAGTATTGAAAATTTTATTAACAACGAAGTCTTAGGATTAAATTGTGAAATTAATAGAGCTTTGTATAGTTAAATTACCATGTATTAGATCCCAGAAAAGTATCGCAAGTAGGGTGAGATACATTTATGAACAGAATGCGCACCAGTCACTTTCAAAATCTCACCTTTAAAGCCACTTGCACATCCTGAAAATGTCTGTGTCCATCTTGAACACCTCCTGATCTTCAATTTAGCAGTCTTTGGATACGTAATTTGTTGATCACCAGAGGATACTTGACAAGATGGGTCTTCCCTACTCATACACTAACCTAAGAAGAGTGATATGTTAGAGTTACCTATTTTAGGATAATTTTCAAACTGAGTCTCTTTGAAGAGATTCTCCTCCTTTCACGCTGTTACTGGCCACTTATCAGTCAGTCCATTATCCTGCATTGTTGAACCAGCTCTCACGTGAAATAGCTCGCATGTATGCTGACATAACCATCAAGAAGTGTACGCGTCACCCCTTCAAGCTTTACTCAGCCGATTGTCGTTAAATATTTAACGACTAAAAGCGTTGACAAGAGGATATTGAGTAAGGTTCAGTTCATACTGTTATCGTCTCGATAGAAACCGAAAGATAAAAAAAGACAGAAGTTAATTTTACCTAGGTTTCAGTCAAGTGTGTAACTATAGCTTGATAAGTCATCTCTTTTTCATAAAGCTACTGCTAACATTTACAGTAGTTGTTCAAAATTGCAAAATTCGGTTTTTTCCCTGTCAGTATTAAAGCTGAAATAAAAAGAAACCGAAAAACATCACGACGCAAATTTAAATATGGATTTTATCTTATTTTTGTTACATCTCATAACCCCAAGCAATGCAAGCATTCGGGAGTTCGCCTCTTAATTAAAATCAATCATAGAATTCACAATAAACTAATCAATCGGATTAAATTCAAGAATACGAAGTACAAAACGCGAAGAAGAACTTTTCGCTGTTTGCCATCACTAAAAATAGTACTTAAAAACATAAAAAAGAACCCTACATCATGCTATTGATTGCACTCCGACTCAGAGATTCAACTCATCTCGGTTCAACCACTAATTAATGCGATTTATTACCAATTTTACTGCTCATTTTAATTGGGCTTTTCAAAAGCATTCGCGAAAAAGGTTGTCATTTTTATTTCAAGCATACTAGAGAATGAAATCTAGCAACCTCATTTGTTATGAAACTTCAGAAAACGATCTCAATCTTGGAAAAGAAAGATGAAGGATTCTGAGAGGGAAAAAAAATCATAACTAATATAACTCTCAAATTTATAAATCTAATGCTCAGTATTGAATTATTTCAAAATACAGTTGAACACAGTTAACATTCTTCTTCGTAAGAATGCGATCTAAGAATAAAACACCATTTCCAAAACAGTTTGGTCTAATACTACCGATCTATAAATCAAGTATAAATGACTATTACACGATAAAAATCGCACATTAAACAGTCACTTCTTCCTTTGTGGTGTCAAACTCTTGCAAAAAGAAAAATACATCAGTCATAGGTTTAAAAAAGCAGTAGCTGTTGAACGATTAATCATTTGGATTTTATCTGAAATGGCAAACGTAACAACAAAAAAAAACACGTTTTTTTTCTTTGAAGCAAGAGTCTTTGTTTCCAACCCAGCCTCTTCCCTTCAATACACGTCTGGTAATGATAATGTTATGGCAGATTTTTGTGTAAACACAGGATTGTTGTGTTGTATCCTTGCTCTGCTGTAGCAGTTACAGTCAATAATTTAATAAAATTACTTAACCTTTGTGGACTATTTATGAGAAGTGTAACCGTCTTTCAGCATTCGAACAGCACTTCTTCCTTCTAAATTAGAAGAGGTACTTTTTTTCCCCATTTTATAGTCTCAAATGGGCCATTTAAGTAACGCTAATTTTACCTAATCCCTGATATCCCACATTCTTTTTGTTTCCCCGAGTAATGGTTTCTCATCTGTGTGTGTCATTAGCTAAACAGTGTCGAAATTCAGAACTTACTTCGTTTGTACGAACTACTTCAGTGTCTTCTATTCTTCGTGCACTTTTTCCCAATTAGTTAGTTTAAGCCAGTACTAATGAGTCAAATGTTTGTTTATAGAACAATAAAACCGATGAAAAAGGATGCTAGCAAGTGTCCTCGGACATTAAATTTCTAATGGTTGTTGTCTCTCTGCAAGGAGACAATTGAATTATTGATTCAAAACGTACCAAATAAAAAACAAAATAAAAAATTATAAAGTATAACATCAGAGACGAAATCAGTTAATGAAAAACTTATAAAAAGTTCAAAGATATTATTTAAATACTCAATTGAAGAAAAGTTAATTCAAACACCTTTAGGATTAAATTTTAATTAGAAACTAAAAGAAAAGTAAAAATTGTCAGCAATGTAATTCGTCCAATCAAAATAATGTTTCTGTTTATATGTCTGAGAGTTTCCTTTTCCTTCTTTTTAAATTTAAATATTCCGCTTTACAGATTATCCCATTCAAAACTTTGTCTTACTTTCATTCCATTTATTAAGCACAATAATAATAATAATACGTAATTTGAAAAAATCAAATTACCCACATTTCAATCATATTTCATGCTTAGTTTCCTGGATGCTTCTGATTATTTGGTTAGAATTTACAACTACAAGTAATTACTCGATAATTATTCACCGAAATTGCAATTTATGGGACATTTTTGTGCACCTCCAGTATTTGGGGGAAAAAAATCATATATCTAGGACTGAGCATAGTATTTGCAGCTGTTTACCCACACGTTATGGCGAGATGCTAAAATAAATTCTATTCATAATAAATTTAGTTTAATCCTTTATCCAAGTGTGAGCAAACAAAGTTTGCGCCTGAAAGTATCTTCAGGACTGGGGTAAGGTGGTAACAACACCGGGCAACGCGTTGCAACTCGTCACTCCTATCTCAGTATCCCCATAATGCAAAACACGCTCCTTGCGGATATGTATAATATTATGCATTAAGGGAAGGGCCATACCCATTGTAATGCATAACATTATACATATCCGCAAGGAGATGTGTTTTGCATTATGGGGGATACTGAGATAGGAGTGATGTTAGCTTGGTCCACCTTTGCAACGAGTTGCCCGATGTTGTACTACCTTACCCGAGTCCTGAAGATACTTTCAGGCGCAAACTTTGTTTGCTCACACTTGGATAAAGGATTAAACTAAATTTATTATAGTCTAACCAAGTGAAAAATAAACTTTCAAAATTCTATTAAATTACTCCAATAACTCAAACGATTTTTCGAAGTAAACTGGAATAGAAAGAAAGTGAAATTGCAAACGTTTCCTTTCTATTATACTCGCAAGATATGTTTGCTGAGGAATATGCAAATAAAATCCGATATCTTTTTTCGAGACTCAAGAAAAAGATATTTTTTGACCCTCCTTTTATTCAATTTTGCTGAGAAAGAATATTTTCCAATACCAGTGCTTCCATTCCTACCAATCTTGTTTCAGGGAGCGAATTTGAATATATCTCAAAAGAGAATTTTATCTCCAAGCTTGTTGTTCACTATGAAGTTTTTGTTATTCTATAATGCAATCAAATTTATGTTTTTTTATTTATTTTATTATTATTTTTTTTATCCAAGACATCTCTTTGTATTTATTGCATTACGTTGTAAGAATACAAATCGTATGTGAAATACTTTTCAGCAGCAATAGACGACGGGGATTGGTTTATATTGAATTCCTAATGCTAGAAATACTAGGGAATACTTTTTTTTTCTTCTCATTGCTTTGAGAAACAGCGCGTGTGGAATTTTACCAATAAAACATGCCCAGGAGAGGTTTTGTCATTCAGATAAATTTTCTATTATATACACTCTTATATACACCAAAGTTTGTTTGGTAGTATAGACGGAAGCGACATCATGCATACTACTTTCACGCAATTTTATTCGTATATTCTTATTGTATATACTTTCGTGATTATTTTTGTCATTGAGTTCGCTATCAGTAACTCCATTGGTTAATCTTACACTGCAGCAACTTCAATAAAGGTCAAAACGGTTTGGATAGTGATGGTTCCTGAAAAGCATAGCGTTATGCGTGTTCAAGTAGAGATTGTGCTGTGGACAATATTTTAATTAGACTACGTACCACTAGTGTAAAATTTTGTTTACTTATTGGTTTAAATAACAGAGAACATAATTTCTTCTAAAATACAACACTTTGTAGCCCATTGGAGAATATGAACCAGCTATACTTTAATCACTTTTAAAATCGAATTTATTTCTCATAATAATAATAATCATCAACAACAACCATGGATTCAATGCCCGTAGGTGTCTGTTGCCATCTTGATATGATTCTTCCATTGCATCTTATTTTCTGCAAGATGACTCAGTTTGTGTATAGAGTTTCCGCACCATTTGACAAGGTCTTCGTTCCATTATCTGTTTGGCCTTCTTAATATAATGCCACTTATATTAGGTTTGATATTTTTAGTAATATTTTAAATAGCTTTAAATATTTCAAAATTTATATAAACTTCTTATATACACCTTTAAAAATTCTATATCATAATAATACATAAAATATGAGTTGTACTGTTTCATAACCGGACTTTTGAAGAGGACAGATGTATTATTTTAGACTTGATTAGATTGCATACAAGGTTTTTCAGGAATCTCACATTGCACTGCCGCTGACACAGTTTGATTCCTACTGTCTCCCCCTCTGCATGAAACATGCAAGAGGTCTAATGGCCGGCAGGCCCCACCGGCTATGAGGACCAGTGACGGATTTGAGGTATTATATAGGGAGGTAGGCTTTCAATCTGTGGCCAAGTGAGATACTGACACTCCTTTCCCCATTTAGTAGGACGATACAAGTCTAAATATTGCTAGTAGACCACCTTGGTCTACAAAAGTGTTTGCTGGCAGGCCCCTAGCCCTGCGGGATTATACAGTATATACTGCTCTCAAACATTTTCAGCCTGCAGGAGATCCCCTCTCCGATATAGAAAACATCAAGGAGCAGATCAGGATCCCTAATAGAGAGCAGTCCCTAGAGGTACTGAAGCTCATAATGGAAAAGCTTGAATCTGACTGGCCGGGTTTTATAAAGCAGTACATTCAAACTAATGACCAGGATGGAGGAGATATCACAAGGTGAATTCATTACTGTTCTGTCACCAAAATCTCCCTGTCAAAACAACTCACAGGGGGAGCAGACTAACAAAAGACGTAGAACTACAGAGGACCAGTTGGATGAAGACTCACCAACACCAGATGTCCCGAGGAACACCGAAAAGGTTCCACCTGTTATACTAAGGGACAAGGACAAATGGACCACTGTCACATCAGCCCTTAGGGAACATAAAATCTCATATTCCTGGGCTAAAAACCAGGATGGAGTCAAACTTCAGCCAGCCTCAGTGACTGACTACAGACAAATGATGAAGCTAATAGATAACAAAAGTCTTCCTTATCACACATTTACTTTATCCAGTGAAACGAATCTCAAGGTATTACTTCATGGGGTAACCGAAGGTGTCACCTCTGAAAAAAATCACTGCTGACCTTATGAGTCAGGGCTTGACTCCAGTAAAAGTGAGCAGGATGCTCACAGAAAAAGATATGAACTGACTGCTATCTGTGCCCTCAGAATTTCTACTGAGCCGCTAAGGAAAAAGTCGTCAGCTGGGCAGTGCCATAGGTACCAAAAGTTTGGCCATGCCCAAAAACTTTGCAAGGGAAATTTCAGGTGTTTAAAATGCGGCGAGAGCCACCAGACCATCATGTGCACCAAGCCAAGATGTGCACCCCACGCCAGTTAAATGGGCCAACTGTGGAAGACCTCACCCTGCCAACTACAAGGGGTGTGTAATGCACCCCTTGTAGTTGGCAGGGTGAGGATAGAATTCCTGTTATTCAGGAATTCTACCCTCGCTATAAAATAAACTCTTGAAGATATGTAAGATATCAAGATATCATTAAAATACATGCTGAAAGCAAAGAAATCAACCAATGAAACAATTTAAGAAAGGGGACTAAATTGAATTTTCGATTTTTATATTGCAAGTTTGTGTCTTTAAAGAAGCTGCTGATAACGGGAGACAAATTTTATGAGATCCCCTTGACACTGAAGAACCCCCCCCATACACACCCACCTACAGGGCGTAAAGCTCTTTTACAGTACAGAAAAAAACAAACAAATATTGAGAACATGTAAGTAAAATTTCCAAAAGCACCTGTCCATAAATGAAGGATATATATATATATCCTTCATTTATGGACTGGTGCTTTTATATATACAGGGTATATACTGGTGCTTTTATATATACCAAGTCCAGGAGATAAAGCCAAGTTATCGCCAAGGCGTGAAAATTTGCCAACCTCATTTTGAACCGCATCGATGAGGATAATGATTTTTTGCAGCGTGTTTGTTTCTCTGATGAGGCAATATTTCACGTGAGTGGAGTAGTCAAAAGACACATTGTAAGGATCTGGGGATCTGAAAATCCACATGCCATAAGAGAACACATTCGAGCTAGTCCAAAACTCAATGTGTGGTGTGGACTAATGCATGATCGAGTGATTGGCCCTTTCTTCTTTCTTGAAATAGAAATTAATGGAAATGTGTACTTAGACATGTTCAATAATTATGCCATTCCCCAGCTACAAGAGATGAAACCAAATGTTATCTTTCAACAAGACGGAGCCCTCCCCACCCCCAACATTGGTTTCTTGATGTTTGCAAACCCCTAGACTTTTTTCGAGGGGGTATGTTAAGGATCTTGTTTATGCAACACCAGTTCCAGACCTTGTGACCGGGTGACTGTAGTTTGAACTGCCTCAACTATCTCCTCGGAAACCGATGGTCTGCCACTGCTTGTACCCTTATGAACTGAAACTGTTTCTTAAAACTTTGTCTTCCATGACTTAAAGAAATGACATCAGCTGGGTGCTTTCCATACTGTGCGCTAAACATTCGCTGCACTGTAACTGGAGATTTTGTATCTGCTAGCCACAGAACACATTGGGCTTGTTCCTGTACTGAAGCCATTTTTAAAGAAAATCAGCAGCAGCGTTCCTGGTGGCAAAAGCAGTATACTGAAAATACCAGTATTCAAACTTTATGAGTACCCAAGTTTACGTGCAGCAAAATATATTCAGTTAGTTTCATTGTTAAAATATTAAAGCCAGTTGAAATCAGGGTAATCATTTGTGGACACCCTGTATATCCTTTCCTAAGGCATAATGTATGAATCTTCGTAGCTTTTTTGGCCAGAAGACTCGAGAGAAACATTAAACGCAACAGAAACTGTTTTAGATTTTTTTTTTTAAGTACAAAGAATGCTTCATGTGGTGGGCATTGTCTTTCCAACTTAGGTTATAACCTAAATTAATCGTTTTTATGAAATATGTATAGGAGCATATCTATTAAAGTTTTGTTTAAAGTAAGACCTAGTGAAGATATTGTTTTATATCTATTAAGAGCATCACTGGAGCTGTACTCCAATGAGTATACTTTCCAATTTTGTTCGAATAAAAAACTCATCTAAGTAAACAACATTTGCAATTATCATAGGGAATAAATCGCAGACAATTTGTTTCATTTTTCGTCTCTGAGGAAGAGATTAGACTACCATGAAGATTTTTGTTTCGAAATAATTAACTACATTCTCGTCGTCTTCAAAAACCACCTTCTTTCTTATTTTGGGGCTCGAGTAATGGGAATAGATATACGCCAGCTGCTACAACAGCTCAAACAGTTTAAGGCAGGGTTGCACAAAATTGTTAAGTTTGCGGCCCTCGGACTTGTTAAGTCCGAGGGGCGCATAGTTCCACTGTAACTTATGGGAGGGCCGCCAAAAAAAACAACTTTAAAGTTATCTACCATATATTGTTTATTTTATTTAAACCTATCATAATTGTTACAAAAAAGGTAATACAAAGTAAGTGAATTTAATTTGATGCGTGACATTGCAGTGATTCGACAATTATTTTGATATTTAGTTCGAGTTTTATATTAGCCAACCGCAAAATTGATTCTGAATTTTTATCAGTCAAGCGGTTCCTATTTTTCGATTTGTTAATATTCATGACTGAAAACGTTTGTTCACAAATATATGTTGAGCCAAAGAGGCTTGCACATTTTAATGCATTATCAACCGTTTATAATTGTTTTTATCGACAACGATAGAAGTTTAATAAATTGCCTTCGTTAAATTTATTTCGCAAGCTCTCATCGTTTTGAATGTCGATGAGTTCAAAGTGTGCTGATTCGGGTGCATTTTCGGGGAAAATGGCAAAAGGATTGCTAAATAAATCTAGCAATGGTTTCACTTTTTTAAAATCAGAAAACCGATCCTAGAAGGCCGATATCAAGTTATCAATCTTTTCAACATACATAGTTTTGAAGTTGACATTGAACTTTTCAGAAACTTTCTTCTAATTAGGAAAATGGATGTAATTCCCTGACTTCAGTTGGATTTGAAATAGATTTAACTTGCACTGAAAAGACAAAAATGGCCGTAAAGTTGAGTAACCAATTGATCTTTGCCCTGAAGTCGCGTATTTAAATGATTAGTAATGTCAACCAGAAAGGTTAAGTTATATACCCAATCCGGATGTTTTATGTCAGGGACGTTTTTGTTTTTTTCAGTCATGAAGATTTCAATTTCATAAATTAAATTTAGGAACCGCTCCAATGTTTGTTCACGACTTGGCCACCTCACTTCTGTGTAAAAAATTAAGTCACCATATTCACTTTCAATGTCTTCAAGAAACGTTTTTAAATTGTCGGTGATTAAGGCCACGGGATTTTATAAAATTAATCGTTGAAACCACAACTTTCATGACATGTTCAAATCCAAGTTTCTTAGGGCACAAGCTCTCCTGGTGGATTATACAGTGGAATTGTATCAACTCATCGTCGTGCCGTCTCAAATGCTGTTTCAATAATGTTACCAATCCAGAATTAGCTCCTATCATGGAAGGTGTTCCGTCAGTCGTGATACCTGATAATTTTGTCAGATCTAAATCAATTTTGGAACACTGTTCCAAAAGCCCAATGAACAGTTTATGTTTCGTTTGATCTGACAATGAATTCATTCAAATCAGCTCCTCAATTATCTCAAACTCTTGAGTTATTCCACGTGCATATATTAACAACTGGGCTGTGGAAGTAATGTCAGTTGTTTCATCAATAGCTAATGAAAAATAGGCAAATTTCTTTGAATAAGATGTTAATTGGTTCTTTGCAGTAATTCTTCTTTGAACAGTCATCCTATTTAAATGAATTGTCTGAACAGTTTTGGCTGATTTAGGAGAAATGTTTTAGTAGCTATCTCAAAGCAATCTTTAACAAAATCTTCGTCTGTAAATGGTCGGCACCTTTTTGCTATAAGGCGAGATATTTCAAAACGTATTTCTGTTGCGATTTCCGAATCTTGAATAGGTTTTGTAAACATCACTTGCTGACCTGTCAATTCTCGTTTCAAAAATGAAATCTTTTGTTTACGTAGTTCTCCGGGTAGATTTGAAAATGTAGAATGCAGACTTTCATAGTATCTCCTTATAATTGTATTCTTTTGGTATGGCTACAGCACTTTTGCAAATCAAGCACACGATATTATTAAACGACTGCACAAAACCATATTTTTCAGTCCAGCTATCCTGAAACTGCCGTTTTTCATCCGGTAGTTTGCGTTTCCTACTTGGCCCTGCTTTATCCATTGTAGAATTTATTTTTTACCGTTTCCTAGGGGTGATAATTAATTGTAGCAACCGCACCTACGAAAACAAAATACTCATATGACAAATAGACGAATTATAAAATTTGTTAACATTATCACTAACCGATTATCGTAAGTAGACAGGCAATCATGACGTCACAGCTACTTTTCTTTGCGCATGTACCATTTTTAAAAATTACCTGTCGTGTAACTTGTCAAAGTTAAAAGAATATTCGGTGTGGCGGGGCGCCAGAAAATCAACGGAGGGCCGCATGCGGCCCGCGGTCTGTGCATCCCTAGTTTAAGGCCAATGGGAATACATTCGATCAACATCAGGGCGCACTTCCAAGTACATGCATCACTACTGCGCGACGCTAAATTTACAATGGGCATTTTTTTTTTATTCCAGAAGCAATTCTGTGTTGAATTACTTAAAAGAAAAATAGAAGGTTCTCGATTTCATTTTATGGTAATTCTTAGGAACAATTCTTGCCAGTTCGAAAGAATTTTCAAGTGTACTCAATAAGCGTTTCGAGTTTGTTGTCAACTCCAAACAAAAGTATCATCATGCATTATTTGAATCTTTAATTCCACATCTTCTTAATTTTCGAAATAAGTTGTTGTTTACCTAATTCCAAAAGAAAGTATAGTATATATTTTATATATGTTGTGTTGCGTATTCGCTATGGCGAGAAAAACCGGTAAAAACAATACTACCTTCGGACGAAGACCAACTTAGTTCACCCCAGGTGAACTAAGATGGTACTATATGATGTGTGTGTGTGTGTGTGTGTGTGTGTGTGTGCGCGCGCGCGCGTGTGTGTATATATATATATATATATATATATGTGCGTGTGTGTGTGTGTGTGATACTAGATAGCGGGGTATTTAGAAGTCACGAAATAGTATCAGATCGTCATCTATTACAAGGAAAATTAAGAATATCCAGAAGGTGATTAAAAAAAAAAAACTCAGTGTAGAGAGAAATTCCTTGGAATCTTTTAGAGGAGATCAACTCTTTGATGACAAAATTATTACATACCTTTATTTGCAAAAAAAATATAAAAAAATAAAAATAAATAAAAATAAAAATAAATAGAATAAAAATTAAAGCAAATGATGACATTGAGATAGAATGAATCAATATAAAAACCATATTAATAAGTGCATCAACAGAATGCCTTAGAACAAAAAGGATATCGAAGATGAGAACGGAAATAAGAAACTGGGATGAGGAACATTAATGAAATAATGAAAGATAAGAGAAGAACATATAAATTGGATAAACACATAATTACTAGAAGCAGAAATTAATTATAAACACAAAAGAGCAATAGCAAAATAGCACGCAGGAAAAATAGTACAGGGATCACTCCATATCCAAACTGGAAAGTGATCGTACAGTGAGGATATCAAATAGATACAAAATTCTAAGAAACATGAATAAGGAGATAAAATAAATGGTGCAACTTGAAATAATCAAAGAGAAAATCTGGCTAGACGTCTTCCAAAGCTTATGTCAAGATTAGTTATGAAACTAAAACTGATATAACGCGGACAACTAACTATACAGTGGAAGAAATAACATTACAAGAAATTCAACAAGCAATACAGCAAAGCAAATCAGGAAAATCCCTGGAGTAGATGGAATAAACAAATACATCTCAATAAATATGCAGGCACTTTTTTCATCAAACGACCTTTAAAATTATTTAGCAATATCTGACAGCAAGGAAGAGTCCAAGAAAGTTGGAATAAGGCAATTATCATTTGAATATATAAAAAAGGCGATACGTGCAACTGTGAAAACTACAGAGGAGTAAGTGTCCTAAATACCAGTTATAAGTTATATTCACAAATATTAGCTTCACAACTTTAATCATACGTAGAAAATAAACTTTTTGAATAACAAAATAGCAAAAAGGAAGATTGTGTACTGATTCAGCTTTTATATTAACAATCTTAATGGAAAATACATTACGAATTCAACATAGCATTTGTAGATTACCAAAAGTCTTTGACAGTCTTAATGAACAAACTGTGGACCATACCTCAAGAATCTAAACATTCGAAATCAGCTATTAGTTACTGCTTACATTTCGAATGTTAGCAGTAACTAACATCAAAATAATCAAATGAGCTATAAGAATCAATGAAAAAGTTACAGAATGGAAGTCAAACAGGAGTCCGTCAAGGATTCCCAATCTCACTACTTTTATTTAATATCCATATAAATGAAGTATTACAGAAATGGAAGAAAAAAATGTAAAACCAGCGTTTATATCGGATCGTGGAACTATATTTAATGCCTTTTTGTTTGCAGATGACCAAATAATCATAGCAAGAAATAAAGATGGACTCCAGAGATCAACATATTTCTTAAACATAACTGCTAAAAATTTGAACGCAAATATTAACAAAAAAATCATTGCTTTTAATGACATCTCCAGTGAAAAGTAAAATCGTGACTGTAAATTAATGTTATAGAATTAATTAAATGCTTCGAATTTTAACACTGTATAATACAGCATTCCTTATCTTATTACTTAAAGCTATGGATTCCTGGCAAACATTAGAAGACAAGAGGGCTAACCGGCTATTTTGATAACATTCTGTTATCTATTCAATCCCTCCCCTAAAACAGAGTCAACCTTACATTACTACATTAGTAGTTCAAGAATGCTATTTTTTTGGCAGAAGGTTTCAACAAGACTGTTTTAAGGCAGTAATCTCAAAACCTTTTTTTGGAGATATAAAAGTAGAAACAGATAAGTGAGATATAGTTGTATATGTTTATTAGTTTATGGAAGATAAAAGATGGATTATCCATCTTTGCGTTAAAAATGAAGTAGAACACGTCATAATACACGGATGATTTTCTTCTACATTAACCGTTTGTATGAATGAATGCGTGGTCACTGAATTCTTAGTGATGCACACATCCGACAGTTTAGAGAGAGAGGAGCCGAACTACACTGAAGAATTATTCTAAAAGTGTAAAATAAAATCGCTTCTTATTCTTGTTTCTGGATCTCTTTTATTTCAAATATAGAAACAAATATAACATATTTAGCGAAATTTATGTTCAAAATTGTGTAAACATTATTCTACTTACTAGCATACGAAATATAAGAATTTAATATTATTAAAGACCCCCTCTCTTAAAACAAAGTTGCCTTTTCTTAAAGCAATGGGTTTGGTAAGAATTCATAGTGTGCGTGGAATTTCTTCATTCAGAAATGCCTTTGTGTCACTGGGGCTTGTTTTATTGGGTTTCACAACAGTGTGCACCTAGGAGATAAGAGCGTGGGTATATTTCATGTAGACGAGTGCAATTTAGCATGCAAAAGGTATTACCGTGACAACATATATCACACGCAACCCCCTAAAGGTGATTTATTTTCTTTAGTACTCATTCTGTTGAATTACATTACGAAGATCACACGAAAGATGTTGCAATAAGAAATGCATTGTAGGGTATTTAAGATGCATTCCTAGAGATCCTCTCTATCTTTCAACCCCCCCCTCCCTCCCTCACACACGACTATGCATGAATGGTATGATATACTTAGTTCTACATTTGCAAAGAACTAATTAATGTGGTGTGTTACTATTCAAGAAAATAAACTTGTTCAAAATGTAAAACAAATTGAAACCATTAAGAAAAAAAAAAAGAATAGCAACGTTTGCACATTTCATGCGACATCTATTGAATGAGATTGCCAACGTTATTCAAAAGATGTCGTGTGAAGCGAAAACGTTATATTATGCATTCTACACACTGCATTCTTACAAAAATTAATTCAAACTTATACGAAATGTTTGCTAAAATTAGAAGAATCTTACGTCTATGTTTTTATAAAAGGTTTTGCTCTGACAGCATATTTAGAAAAAAATATTTTTCTCTTAAATAATCCAGGAGTCAACGTTTAATACACGAATAACTTTGAAATATAGTTTACTCGATAATTTTTGATTAAATAGCCGGTACTTAGTTCGGTAAGATTAAAGACTTTCAGGTAAAATTGCGGCTGACATTTCTTTCAAGGATCCGTCGGTCCTTAAAATTAACTGCTTCAACTTAATTAAATCATGTGAAGATGGCAAATTGCATCATACTCGCTGCTAAGAAAACTTTAAGCGGATCAAAACTTAAGTGCGCAAATACCTTAATGAGGGATAAAGAAACTGTCACTTTCTTTATTATACTTACGAATCATTCTACCACCACTCCGCACGCACACACACACACACTGCATTTCCCATGTTTGTGTCTCCTTAATTTTTTCTGTCCTTTCATTGTGCTGGGAAGTTTATTTAGAAGTGGGACTCAAGTTTTGGTTATTTTAATTCTATCAGCAGTCATAATCCATAAGGAAGAACAAATACTGTTTGAATGAAAAGACCAGGGTTCAAATTCTGTTGATAGCATGCTAAGAATCTTGATAAGCGTTTTTTCAACTAAGAGAGGGCGTTATGGAGATGGCATAATTTTTGTTCCTGGAAACTCGGGATTTTCTTTCCGAAAAACAGATAAACAGGATAGAATAAGATCGCAATTAGCAATCTCATTCTATCCTGGACTCGCAGTAGCCTCAGTAATTTCGATATCCGGAGAGTTTATCGAAAAGGCAATTAATCGAAAGACAATTCATTTAACGACAATTCGTCGAAAATGCAATTCATAGAAAAAACAATTCATCGAAAATTTTAACTTTTCGAAAATGTTATGATAAAAGTGATCCAATTAGAACAAATACCGAACCATGCAGAGTGAGCAAGCAATGATTCTTTAATAGGGAATAATTATAGAACAATATAGTTTCTTGTAGTCTTTCTTGTCCGATAATTTTTTCATGTCTGTTCATGGGACTGATTTGCCTGTTTCTAGGAAGAAACGTCCAGCCTACGCAGGCTCCATTATTATTATTGTTACTAGCAGTAATATACGACTTCAATACACCAGTTATTATGGGATGAATTTTATTCATCCCATAATAATTCAAACAGATTATTATGAGACGATTAAAAGTTTCAAATAGCGAATCTGATTCAGATTCGATATCTGAAACTTTTACAAGAAAATGTCAAACCGTTCCAGTTTTCAGTTCAGCTTTATTAGGGGAAACAAAAGAAATCACGTGTCCAAATTATGTATTACAATAACTCTCTGACGTAGAGGAATTAGTAGAAGTTGTCGGTACAAGAAGCTATCTGCACGGTTCAATTTTTATTCTAAATGGATCACTCTCATCATAACATTTTCGAAAAAAGTTTCGAAATGATATTAGCAATTCCGCTTCGTCTGGATCAATTTAATGAAAGTTTAGTTAAACTATTCGGTAAATTGCATTTTCGATGAATTGTTCATTCGATGAGTTGCCTTTTCGATTAACTGTTTTTTCGATGAATTTTTATGGAACCGTAATTTCGATGGCAATTCAAACCCATGCAACACCGATCTTACAACGCCTTCTCTACAAAGTCTCTACAAGCAGAAACTATTTTCCTGCCGGAAAATAGTTTCTATGTAACACAATCATAGGTTATTAACCATTTGAGTTCTTAATGGTATGGTGGTATACATTCCCTAGTTGGTGGAAATGCAAAATTACACCTTGTTTAGTAAATGTCGTATTGTCTGATGAAACATTTTTCCTACAAGGGGGTCGGAAAAGCAGCATATTTAATCTTGTTTCTTTCTTCCTCCTCTTTTTATATGCGGTGAGATAACATCCTTCAACGGCATACCAAATATTGTAAGGTCTCAGATCCCCCCCTCTATTTGTGGGTGCAGAACAAAAGTGAATCCGAAAAACTAAATAATAGAGGATGGGGAAGGGTGATGGTGAAGTATCAGATAGATAAATTTCCCAAGCTATGGGGAAAGTTATCTATATCAGTAGATTCGTTTGTACCGTAAACTAATGCTCACACAAAGCACTAATGTGCTGGACATTTTAAACCTCTCCATATGGATTTAACATATAGATGAAATTCATAAGACGATTTTAGTATACCTGTAAATTCCCGAACTATGAAACTGACTGTGCAGATCCAATGTACAAAACTGCTACATAGAAAAGATTCATTAATCTCTCTTAAAATGTTTAAATAATAAACATTTCTGGATATTTTGTACAGCTCCAGCAAAGTAATGTATTGGAGACAGACAAATAATTTGACGGCAACTTGTTTAAAATTGTTCCTAGTATCATAACCATTTTTCATTATAGGAGAAACGTTCTTACGTTATCTGTTGCTATGATCTTTCTTATAATTATACACGCACGTTCTTCTGAATCCTTGCAAATATTCAGAAAGAGAAAACAAGCAAAAAATGGCTGTCTTCCTGTACTCAAGTGGATTAAGAAGTTTCATCGCAGTATTCAGGAACATGGGGTCAACGCTAAGGGCTTCCTGCTGCGTCTGTCAACAGTAAGGCATCTGTCTTCATCGATCACAAAGGGCTGAGACAAATGATTCCTTGAATGAACTTAACACAGGATGCGCTGATATTTTCCGTTTCATTGATTTCCTTTCTTCTAGTCGGTTTTTTTTATGTCTGCCTTTCTTTAGGTCCAATCTTTTGTGCATCTTATTGTTCGTCTGAGATTTTTCAACAATCGCTTACCTTTTCGGCATTTTTAGGACATCTCTTGTTCTCTGAGTTTTGACAGCGTACAATAAACACTGAATACTGTTTTTTTTAAATAAATCACAAACGTTAAATAAAGATGAGTTAAAGAAGTGATGAAACGTGGATACGATTGGACTTAAGATTTTTCTTCGGATATAAAAACACTTTAGAAGTGACTCAACACTTTCATGGAATGAGACCTTTTTTTGGTTTACAAATAGGATGTAAAGAACTGTTCATTAATTTTGTGGATAAATAAATTTGATCGAAGAATCCAACAGGTTTTTGTTTGTTTTTATTTGGTACATTTTTTCAACGATCATTTTTGAACACAGCCACATAAGGGAGCTTCGTAAAAGGAATCAAAAATCGCGAGTTCGTTCGATGATTGCAGCGAAAGCCATTTTCTTTTACAGAAGGTAACCATTAGTGATAAATCTTGTCGAAATAAATTACTGAAGTCATCAAAATAAGCTTTAAAATATCCATTCATGTTCAATTGAACTTATGCAGTTGATATATCCTTTATATATAAAGATTATTTAACCAGCTTTCTCAAATGAGATCACTGAAATGTTTAATAATGCATAAACCCATCACTCAACTCCTATATTTAATTTCCTCTAAACACCTATAAACCACATTAACTTGTCGCGTCTGAACGAACTAATACCATCAATCAGTTTTTATTCTTTGGTGACCATAGACACACTTGAGTGCTTACATTGTCAGGTGCCAACTTAAGTGCTACAAAAACAAATCTCTCTGGAGGATAGTAGTTTTAACAGTGCAGCGGATGCAAGTTATTTCAAAATAATCTCATGGCTCTTTGATATTTAATCTGTGAATGTCGTTCATCATACATGCATTACTTAGAAATTAAATAAAAGGGTACTCACGTTTTTTTATCTTATTACTAAACGTTAAAAAAACTTGAAGGAAACAGATATTTAATTACATACTTAAGATCTCAAATCCTCTTTACACTTGGAAGTAATAAAACTTGTAATTTTTATAATTCCTTTTAAACAATCTTATTAAAGAGAAATAGGATTCCATACCCTGGTGTTTTCTGTAACTTAATATCCTATATGTCATTAAGGTATTTCGATTCAGATACTCAACCAAATTATCCGGATTTCATAAATCCAGATCAATGTTAAACGAATTCCTGTAAAAATACTCATGATATAATGTATTCCATGTTCCTGCCCATTTCTATTCAATTTAAAACAACACCATTACAAGTCAAGCAAAGGGAAATGGATTACATGTGGATGAAGGCAAACTCCCCAAAGCGTTCCAAGATTCATTTCACAAAATACGTGGTCTTTGGTTCTTCAGTAATACACATTTTCATTTTACAACACTACACTTATGTTGCCTAAAAGTTACTCAAATTTTGGTTTCTTCAACCACCACTCATTTCAATTTCCCCAAGTCCATCTATTTTGAATTATTTTATTCCCAATGTACTTTTTTGGATGTACAATGTCAGAGATTTTCAAACCTCTTCCTTTTTTTTAACGAAAGAAAATAAAAAAAAGATCAAGTTGGAATTCAACCCGAATCATTTGTTGTCTCTTTTGCTCCCTTAATGTCGCCAATTATTTCGTTGGTTTTCTTCAGTCCAACTTTTCTAACAGTGTGGAGTCGTCATCATCCTCTGAGATGATCTTACACAAATTGTTTATTCACTTACCAGATAACTCCGACTACTAATTAATGAATAAGTATTGTCCCAACACTTCATCATCCTATAGACAACAGTCACTTTCTGCTGTTATGCATTTCTAAAAATATTTTCATGGACATTATTCATCAGAATTGGCATTAATATACGTCTTTCGATCTTCTCAATGGGTTAAAAAGCCATCGACAGCTATTCAACACTTCTTTACAGTTAAATCCAATCTCGCAGATTGGATTTAACCTGTAATTTAGTTGTTCTTCTGAATCAGGCGATTCAGAAGAACAATCCCATTGGCAGACGTGATACACTGACCTCACAGCTAACATCGTGTACTTCGGTTGTAATTCAAAGCGACCCAATCCTTCATAGTAGTTGATGTATAGAGAAAATCCTCACCCCTAGAAGACTTTCTAATCATTTTATTTCTTAAATCATTTGATATATCCAAAAGGCATTCGGACATAAATGATAACACGGGTTTCAATTCTGTTTAGGAAATCAAAGTACACTTTTTTGTTTTAAATAACGACAGTAAATTCTGCTGAGGCAACCGCCACTAAACAAGCGTTTAAAATATTATATATTTCTGCAGATGTAAAATTTTCAATGCTAATGACACAGTTCTAGAATTCCAAGTTAAAGAGAATGGCTCACTCCAATTGGTCATCTATTCAGGTAATTGTTTAAATGAGATAGTGGATGCAAGCTTCCTGGAAACTCCCATTAAATTAACGTGATATTCATAAATTATTATAAAATGTCTTTCACTTTGAATCACAATTTTCTCCTTTTCACGAATAGAAAGAATAGCTATGTCAAACAACCCAATGAGAACCACATCTTCATCGATAACGGTCTCAGAGAACAGAGTAATCATGTGCGTTAATATCGCATGAAAATGACTTTACTCAAAACGCATCAAACCATCTTCTTAAATTTACTTTTAGTTCCAAAAGATTCGTTTTCAATGTTATTTTAATTTCAGTTCGGTGATATTTGCTGAAGTACACATACAAATGCAATTCCGAGGCTTCAACTTTAGAAACAGCAAACATTTTTATGAAATTTAGGTAATGTTTTCCTCTTAAGATTTATATGATGAACAAAGCGATGTTGATAAGAAAGCTTACTTTCTCTTAACATTATATGATTAATTTCATCGAATATTTCCTGATCCTTAAACTAAATTTCAGTCATTGTATCAAGGTATTATCTTTATAAAACTCTTGTCCACAATATCAATACGATAAAAGACATTAGGGATTTTCAGCAATACGATTAGTGACCCCAATTTGAAACGATAGAAAATAGTTGGGAAGATTCCTATGATACGCTTCAAGACCTCCAAAAATGTACTGGAATAAAATAAGCACAAAGTAAGAATAAAGATTTGCATAAAACTTCCTAACTTCGTTCTAGTTCCGGCAAATATAAACGTCTTCAATTTAGCGAACTCGTTTCTATGAGTGCAACAATGACTTTCCTTATTCTTTCCTTCAGATCACATAGACATTGATCGCCTCTTTGTCCATTTTACTCTTATTTTTCAAGAATACGGATTCGATTTTCAGGTTCTCGTAGCATCGCAACCTCATTGAATGAAATAACTGACTTAATATCAACCTCATCCCCTAAAATTCCAAACTTAAGCACAGAGTCGACTTTCGAACTACAAAAGATCTGTCTGTTATTTATCTTTGTACAAATATCTTCGAAATTCCGAGAAGTTCAAGTAATCTCTTTATATGGATTTAGTCAAGATCTTCGATCGAATCACAAAGTTGCCTTTTACGCACTATCCTCTTATAGCTTATCATCCTTTTGTGCTTGGAGTAGCTAGTTTTCTTTCTCTCGCTACATGCGATATATTTTCAGCTCTCTCAAACTAATGCTTAAATACCATAATACGGTCTTTATCTTCTCTTTTCTTTTCAGCATATTTCGCTGATGCTAGATGTTATATTCCATTAGTTTTATAAACTTTGTTCTGCACAAATCGTCCCTGAATATATTTACTAATCTTATATTTGAAGATTAATTAGTGATTTTAATTGCACCTCTAGACAAATGTATTAGTGGACGTTAACCCTAAATACTTTCGTTCTGAAAAAAAGATGTCCCACTATTAGTTTTATTTTATTGTATTGTACGGCTATCTAGAAGCATACTTATATTTTCTTAATATTAGTACATCATTTGCATATTTATAAAAGGAACAATACTTTTCCTTGTTAATATTATGCGGTATAATGAAGAATTATTATTTACCACCTCAGAGAATCTTTCCGTGTTTCTTGTATTAGGTGATATACTGAATCGCATTTATCGATATATAAAAAAAGACATCGCATAAATGTTTAGAATAATACAATATGTATGCTCTTGAAATCCATAAAAAAATCGGATCCGATAGAAGTTTATTCTACACTATTCCTGGAGCATTTTATCCTCCCTCAAAAATTCATTTGATAGAAAAGACAAACAATAGATAAAGTTTAGTGTGTCTGCCAAAATATTTCTATTTCATTTCAACAAACATGCTGCTTTGACATGGTTGGCTTCTCAGCCAAATGCATCGCATACTTTCCTCTTGTGTAAAAAAGATGAAAGAAATAGGGAACTACATAAAGTTTTTGAACAAAGAGAAAACCAAAAACTCAAGAATCGATTGCACTGTCTTTGGGAGCATGAGTAATTACTTCTGGCGACAAGGAGTGGGTGTGAAACTGAACAAAACCTATACGGTTGTTTTTAGTATAAAATACTTTATGGAAGCAGACGCATCAAAGCTTAACAAAGTCGCTAATTTATTTCATGCTGATACACAATAAGTACTGATAGACTTGTTCTCCAAATATTTGAATTCGTTTTTGCTTGAGGATTTTTTATTTTATCCTCTGAATAGTTTATTTTATTTATGTTGATTTTGCCTTTCATAAACAGACCGCTCTCTGATAAAGTATTAAACGTAAGTCTATTTTGTTTCGTGAAATATCAAAGAAATACGCTACCCATCTTAAAATTAAACCTGTGAAATATTAGTGTTTTGACTCTCATTAAAATCACGATTCGTTTGTCCAGAGTTTTGCGTGAGACTCTTTGCTCAACTAAAAGGCTTCATATTTTCGCTTTAATACATGTATTTTCAAGGATTATGTTAGTCCTCTCTTACACGTAACAAACGCAAGCTACAAGAACAGTTTAGACTAAACTTAAATTTAATTGGAGCGATCTATGTGTCACCAATCCTTAATACAAAATTTAGAAATTTAAATTTTTATGATAGTAAACGAACACATCTTTTCTGCATCTTCCTGATTTGGTGGTCAAAACACTGATTATTTTTATAACAAGGTATGTATTCGTTTTCTTAAATTTCTAAATTTTGGTGTTTAGGGCAAGTGTATCAGTATTGTAATATAAGTTGTAGTAGCATCATTAATAAGAATATTCAGTAATCCCAAAAACAAAAACAATTTAACTTTATCAGACGTGGAGACACAGAGCAAAATACAGGAAAAGTTACGGCAATTTTAAATCAATGTAAGCAATTTAGTACGTTGCATTTTTCTTGAATCTCAGGTTATGCAGAATCAGGGGATTTTTGAGGTGCTCCTGCAACTTCTACAGAATAAGATAGTTTGAGAATTTTCAATCTTTGACTGAATGGTAAGCATTTAGGCTTCTAAAAATAGTGCTGCTAGTTTATCGAACTGAAATAAGTATAATCGTTCCTAGATAAAATCCATTGCTGCATTCAGAGATAATCCGACACTAAAGTGCACTACTGGAGATGATTACAGATCTTGGCAGACTTTCTCGAGTTTTCTAAGGTTAACTGCACAATTTGCTTCAGAACCTAGCTCCTATTTATTCGAGTTACACAACCACAGCTTTGATTTTAAGTGAATAGCGTTGCTTTCGGTGAGGAAATATCTTGTCCATCTTCTTCGGATATGCTATTCATAACACTGCTAGCTCCTTTTAAAGAAATGCAAGACTCTCCACTGAATGAAGCATCCTAGATGAACTTACGTTGCCTGATAGAAGATAAAATAATCGTTGGCTCAATAATTCATTTTTATTTTATAAACTAATGAAAAACAAACGCATTATTTGATTCGTCTACAATCATTGCAGAAATAGAAACGTGAAAAAAAATGGAAGAAAAATTAACCACAACAATCATAGTGGTCTCACAATATGGATCAGAGGGGAAGATTTTACCCTCCATACACAAATATTGGGGTTTAAAATTGCTCTAATTTAAACGTAACTTCCGCTAAACTATATTAATCAGGATAAAAGAGTACAAAATAATCTACATTAACTAGATTACTATCAATAAGCTGCTTAGCTGTGTAGATCGGGGTTTTTATACCCTCAAATATCACTTATTGTTTGAGCTGTGACACCATTTATAATCTTCCTTAGACATTTCTGATGCTGTATTCGAATATATTTTCGCATTTCAGATTCAACAGTCCTTAATTTGTTTTAATAAGCAGATCAGTAACGAGTGTCAGTTTATCTCTAACCATACGGAACTGATTTTCTAGACAGAGAAAAGTTTGCAGCAGTTGTTATGGGCTCTGCAGTCACAGCAACTGTTTAGCATGAATCGCAGTCACGCTAGTCCAGTGGTCTTGTCAAGTGCTACGCTTGGTTGATTTATGACGTGCAACCAGCCGAATGCAATCAATATTGTCGGTACAAGTGTAACCATTGCTAAACGTCTGCTACACATCACTAGTCTAAGAGATAATGATGACAAAAAAATGGCAATTTCCGGATTCAATTTTCGTAATAAAGCAGAACTCGATTTATTTTTTGAAGAAAGACAGTTTTCTTCGTTTTCTCAATTCCTCTTCGCTTTCCGAAGAAAAATAATTATGCTTTAATCTATGCTTATGACAAGTCGCACAGCAATATTCTCCAATTTAGAGCAAGGTTCATATTCATTAGAATGTCCAAATTGCATTAACTCCAACGGTAATTATGCTAACGTCGTTTGAAGTTCCTTCTCTCCCATTCTATTAATACAATTGAAGCTGACAGGAAATTAATCCCGACTTCCAAAGTTGCCATTCTATTATTTTCGACTTTGCTGTTGAAACAGTCGAAGATCAGTCAAAAATGTTTGATTAAAGATGACCCATCGCTTCCAACGTAGTAATTATAGACCTGAGAACTTGCATATATACGACTGTATTATATAAACATTAGGATAAATTAATTCTATCATGTCAAACTGAGGCAGCTGTAATGTATGTGAATTTCATTGTCTCTAATGACGATACTGAAAGCAAAGGGTAATCCTTCCTTAGAGCGAAACTGCCATTCTGAAATTGTATAATTTGGGATAAAATGCAGCCGTATTTCTTATTCCGATGCGGACTTTTTAGTACTAACATATTCCAGCATAAATATGGTCACAACTTAAAGGGTGTGAGGGAATGCCTTATTGATTTTAGATGACGTTGAGACACTATTTACATTATGCTCCGAGATACAAATGTCCTCAAGGGATTTATACCAGGAAGAACTAATCATCACCATTCGTTTCTAAATAAGATAAAAATAAATATCGCATCGGAAACAAACATATAAAAAATGTTTCCAAAATAATAATTATTTTTTTAAATAAGAAATGTACTTAAATATTAATGGGGATAAAAATGAAACTGCTACACACAAGAACTAAATCATAAGAGAATGGTTGGCTAAATCTGAAGAAAACATGGAAGACTCAAAAAGAAACGTGTGCTGAAGTTGCTTACAAGGATATACAAGAAGTCCCTGTTGAATTTAAGATGCTAAAGAAGTTGCCCAGGAAAAGAAGAAATCATGAAGAAAGTTCCAAGAAAGCCAATTGGTATGTGTCCTTAGAGAATGGAAGAGAGAAGTTACGCATAAAAATGGTTGAACTGGAATCATAAAAAGAAAATGTGTAAAATATCCGAGGGTGGAAAAGTATTCCTATAAAGATTGCCTGAAAGGGAATTATAGAAATATAAAACGGAATGTAGTAGGATTAGGATTGGTTGGCACATGCGATTACTCTGGTATTAGTATAAAATAGTAATTAACTTTCTGGGGCATGAAGTTAATTACTATTGTTTATTTTCAAGACACATTAATTTGTAACTAAGACCATATAATTTAGCGCTATAGTTCATTAATTTTTGAATCAGAAACTGAAAAATCTCCAACTGTTCTCGGTTTCCTTTATTTCTAATAGAAAAATCAATGACAATAAGTTTCAGTACAAATATATGAATAAGTATTACTGCTAAGTAGGAAGCAGATGAATTATTCATGAATTTATCTCATTAAGTCATTAATGTTTACATCCCGGAAGATGTCAACGCATAGATTTCAAATTCCTTCATTAATTGGCTAAAGAATGTATTTCAATCAGTCCTATCCTAATTTTCCCGCTCATTTTAATCGATATATTCCTTCATTTAATCTGAAGTAATGTCACAACAAAAATAAGCACAAATATTTCAAATTAATTCATGTCGGATTAGTTAGAATGCACTTTGCATCTCAAGATTGTCACAGTTTGTTGACAGTGGTGGTTTTAAATCTATCACTGCTGTTTATTTTGCGCGCGCGTGCACATACACACACGTATGCGACATGAAAGCTTACATCTAAGCTATTTGATGCATACTACAGAATTATTTTACATTCGTTATTAGCCTTACAGTCTGCCAAGTTTTCAGGCTGTCTTATTTCCGCAACTGTTTTATGAAATAAGTTACTTCTCCAAATCGGATAATTCAATAAATTCCTCTTAACCCTTTCAAAACCCGATCCGTATCAAATGTCAAGAGTGTGCTATTCTATGTTTCGCAAAATTATTTCCTGTCTTTATCTGCGTAAACTTTCAAGATTTGTAACCACCAAGATCAAATCCGCCTCTGACTCAATTCAATAACCATAATTTTTTTTTGAAAGAAAATCTATTGTCAAACATACGACGAGTGTAAGAAATAAACATATGAAAAACTTGCAATTTTTCTTCGTCATAAAATAAACAAGGCTTTGTCTCAATATGGCAAAGTATGAAGAAAGGTCATGTGTTTCCTTTATACAGGAACAGATAGTAACACAACCGTCTGTTCTGTTTTCATTCCTAGTGATATTGCAGCTTCTGAATATAAGTCGTATACCTTCAACATATTCTGATATCACTAACATTTTTTCAACTTCGTTATAGTTTTACTAATACCATCAATAACTTTGATTGTAGTAGCATTTCACAATTAACCCTTCAAACTCATAATGCGTCTACTCGACGTTATTGATGAGAGAAGTGGTTTGTTAGTCAAAGCACTTAATTTTCAATGCCTTCAACATTGTTCGTCTTACATCTTCCCATCTCTACTATGCATCACTTGAAACTAAGTTTCCACCACTGATCGGCAAAAGTAATTGGAATTCTTTAGTTTGACTTTATCAAGAGTTTTCTTGAATACATCTCAACCTTCGTCAATGACGCCGATGAATACGTATCCTAATCCAAGTTACACACGTAAGTGAAACCTAATTACAGAATAACTCTCTTCAATTCCAGTCCACATTCTTTCCTCCAAAGACATTGATAGGTCGAAGTAACAGGGAAAACTAACTAAATATTTGCGAAATATTTGAATCACTGATTTCAAAGACTAAATGGCTGATAATTTAAACAATTTCCTCCAAATGTTTGGATCCTCTTTTCCTTTATTTTTAACAAACATGCAAATTTGGTCCGGCTTACACATATCAGCAAGAAGAACAATAAACCCATCACTTGACAGTTTTTTTTCAAACAATGTTAGCTTATGTCAATCCCATGGGTTGTTTATGGTGAAGCCCTTGACACTTCCACGCAAGGTGCAAAGATTGGCGCTTTACTGCACCGGCATTTCAATAAAATAACTCATAATTATGATTCTAATATACTGGAGAGAGAGAGTGCAAAGGAGAGCGTTAAAATGATATCAGGATTATGGAATGCTGATTATGAAGACAGATTGAGAATTTGTAGAGTGCAGACACTAGCAAACGGGAGAAAGAGAGGAAATATGATTGAGACTTAAAAACTTCTGAAAAGGTGATACAGGATTTCAGTCGATGGAATTTTTCAATTTACGGAGGTTGGGGAAAGGACGAGAGGGCATCCTTGGAAGCTGTGAATGAATGCCGCTAAGAAAGGAATGAGGGCTAGATTTTTCTTTCTTAAGGTGGTGCGTGATTGGAATGGATTGCCATTGGTTGTTGTGAGTGCAAGCAGTGTGAATAAATTCAAGAATAAGTATGATAGTTGGTGCGTGTAGTACGTGGCCTCCCTCGATGAGTCCCTGACTCCCTGGAGTCTCCATTTGTATGTTAGATCATTATAAATACATAAAGGTACAGAACAGTTAATGAAATCGAAGCCAAATTACTAACCTAACTACTTTCGCTAAACCCATATTTACCATATTTACATCTAACATACCATTTGTATGTTAGATGATTATAAATACATAAAGGTACAGAACAGTTAATGAAATCGAAGCCAAATTACTAACCTAACTACTTTCGCTAAACCCATATTTACCTGACTTGTTACTTATGAAGCAGATGGATGTAATTGAAGCCATGAAGGATTCAGAGTTTAAATCCAATCTGGCGGTCATTATCAAGACGATTTTCATTACATGATGTGAGAATGATACCACACCACGTGTTTACTGAAGTAGCACGAATATTGTGTTATCTAGAGAGGTTTTTTACCAACGTTTCTAATCCTTAACCCATATCCTAGCAAAGATGTCTTACGTTTGTGGTCTTGTGAATGAACTTGCCATAATCTGAGAAGAGTCTCAGATTATACTTCACCTTCATAGCATACGTCACCATTCTCTGTTTATCAACAAGAAAAAATCAACACTCTATACAAATATTATCTATATAAATATTATATCACCTGTGTAACAGACGATATCAAGTCAAAATCATAATAGTGTATAAGGCTGCAGAAAGCTGTAATTTTAGATTATAAGTTGACCACTGAAGCTTTATCTAACATAACTCTGCTTGTTTTAGTAAAGCATTAAAACTAGAAGAGAGTTTGATAGAAAAATGCAAAACAGAAACTTTTAAACATTATATTAAGCTATGATATAAATAATATATACTATAAGATTTAAAGGGAATATTTTTCATATATTTATATTTCAGTATTTATGTGCTGTAAGTGTAAACATGAAATAGTTGATTTTCTTTTAATATTGCACGAAACAAATTAACGAAACAAAATATTCATGCCGAAAAAATTAGGAGTGAAAGGACTAATCGGTTTGTGAGTGTGAGGATAATTGCGCCAATGCAGACTTTCGATGCCGAAGTCAAAAAAATCACGATGCAAACCTCACACGCATTAAGAAAAGGATATTTTACAATTACACACACGTAAGATTTATTATATCACACATTATCGAAGTAACCGATTTCTTTTCTTAAAACAGACCTCAGAAAGATGTTCCAAACTCTCTTGAAATATTTATTGTTGTCATAATCCTTATATTAACTTATATTAAATAACTTCTCAATCTATTCTAAGGAAAGCACACAGACGGTCATTGACACCAATATCAACATTTTTTTTTTAGGATTAGTAACTTCAAAAGTTATTACACCCAATAAAATTTCTTCCTTTGTGTTATTTCTGGATTCCTGATTCGACTGTTCGGCACTCTAGCGAATTCCAGTGTTTTCGACAATCATCTCAAGAAAGTTCGACACGAACGTAGCTGAAACAGTAAAGCCATCGCATATCCCGGAAGAGATGCTTCTACCTACGATGGCAGAGAAAGGGCGAAGAATGTAGCTACAATACACCTTTGATGTTTCTAACGCAGCGTAAGTGTTCAATTTAGGAGAATTTTATAACGCATTCTACGAGACGAAGCAGTTTCGACACAGGAGATGCGAGAGCATGCTTTCCGACTGCCTGATCAATAATACAACTCCCATAAACCCCTTTTCGAAGGCATTTCCCTTTCTTATCAAACAGGGATCTACTAATTCTCCTAATGGACAACTTCGTCATAAATAAATTCAGGTAGCGCGACCAAGGGAAATGTTGCTTTTCTAAATAATTCAAATATTACGTATGTGAAGCAAATAAAACTAATTTTAAGTTTGGAAGTGATCTACTGTCAAGCAAATGTCTTTTCCGCCATACTCGTAATACATCACATTATAACATAAACGATAGCTAATTTGTTTGATTATAATGGCCAACACTTGCATTAAGTTCCATTATATAAATTGCATTTAGTCACCACAAAACTAAGCGTCCAACTGAGGTTCTCTTGGTGCCCCATTCATCCACACAATTGACCACAATCTCTCTTTTCAATCACCAATTAACAGTGTTTCTCTCGGCTAATTAACCCTTTCCATTTTTAAAAGCAGAGGTGAGATCAAGGTGAAAGTGATATTGCAAGCGAAAAGAATAACTCAGCTCATATCTTATCTGAGAATTGCTCAAAATAAAAAAAAAGTCAGTGAATAGTTCAGTAAGAAAAAAAATATCGTTTTATATCTATCTGATCTTGTGGCTTCCTCTCTTTGAGAGGGTTGCAGCAGATTACTAGGGAGATAGTGACGCAAGGTGGTTTCCCATTGCCTGCCTTGCCGTATTTTTTTATGACTGCAGCAGTGTGTGTTCACAGGTCCGGTTTGCCTGCTTGCGGGATTAAAAACCACAGATAAACTGGTGGAAAAAACCCTGCTGTCCACTCCCAAGACCGGCTAACTTGGCTATGGCTGAGGAAAACCTTAAGTTCCTCACGTCGTCGAGGAGAATCGAACCTAGGATACTCCTTCCCCAGGCACATGGTTGTGAAGTACAAAGCCACTCGGCTAACCGCGCGGACTTTTTATCTATAGATTCATTATAATAAGCGGTTAGGCCTAGTTAGAAAACAGGCAACGAGAACCGATTAAAAAGTCTATTCTACAGTAAATAAACAACCTACCATGAATGTGAGCAAACAAGAGAAGACAAATCACAATAAAATTATAAAGTATTAGCAAAAATTCAGTTGAGTTCAACCATAGATGTGCTTAAACGCTGGGTTTTTACTAGGTTCTTTTAGTCTCTAAGTCTAGTATTTTTCTTCACAAAGTACTGGGGGTAAGGGAACATAAAGAATAGCAGACTGATAGCAAGTAAAGCCACAAGAATATTTGTATTCTACTAGAGAGAGAGAGAGGAAGCACATGGATATCGATCTCTACGTCATTCCCGTAGAGGTCAACTGAGTTAAGAGCGCAGGTGTGCTCTAATGGATGCATGCGGGTTTACTATACGATAATAGTTTTCTTTTGCAGCATGGAAACAGTGAAAAGCAGTTCACACTAGGAAAAGCTGCGATGACAAACATTGTTTTCTAAACAACTAGTATTGGGTGCATCTGCTGAACAATACCCAATCGACAGTACGGAAATGCTGGTTTTATTTTTTTGAAACCATTCGAAAAGGAGAAAGGACAACACAAAGATGTGCAATGCAAGCAAAACGAACTCTTGAGATGGAATTCTTAAGTATTTCAGTAGAGGAGAGAGAGAGATATTGCAAACGTCAATGCTTACAATATGATGATAAAAAAACTGGGTTGTTACAGACTAAAAAACTAGTTATAATTTGGCATATTATATCACCTAAATCACGATGATTTAGGGAATAATACTATTATTATAACATTAGACTAGAATATTATAACATAACTCTATTATAACACTAGATATATTCTTTATAAATGCTATTTCATACACGCAGTTTTCTAGCATTCATTTTCCTAAACTTGTCTTCATAGTTAGTTACTATGCATCTTTACTATTCTCACTTTAAACTGTTCAACGCAATCCAATTTAACTGCACGACTAAATTATTCCATGCTGTATACTCAGCGATAAGGCTTCCTTAATGGCAACCATTCTGTCTAGGTTCCGTGAACTGGTTCTCCCACCATATCTGGTGCTAATCGAATCGATTACTTTGTCGCTGTTATACCGTTGCAACAGTCAAAGTCTGTGCATTCATTTCTCCTTCCACTGCACCAGAACAGAGAGAGAGAGAGAAAAACCAAACAAATAATGCAGCAACGAATATTACCTGGAAATCCATTCTATGAAAAGTTTCTAAAAAGATTATTAAACCCGATTCATGAATATTTCCAAACCCACTGGTAGCCAATCAATTCCCAACAATCTAGATTTATCACATATCACATTTCGGCTTCTGTAGAAAACTACAGCAGCTGAAATGTAATATTAGGTTTAGAAGCAGATCAGTTTTTGCTGATGGGCAGCTGCTGCTTCTCCGAATAATGTAAAATTCTTATTATATATGTATAACAAAGCGCACTCTCTAAGATAACAAAAAAAGTACACATATTACTCAAGAATTATCATGACGACTTAAAAATGCTTACAGGGATAAATATATCTAACAGTGTCGCAATTTGAGACCAACAATGGTATTTATTAAGTATATAATTATGTTCGGGACTTTACTGTGGCTTTTTTTATATTAATCATTTGCCTCCCACTACTCTAGGGAGATTAGTCATTCAATACCCGAAATACATTCAATGCTACTTTTTTGCATACATTAGCAGCCTGAATTTGGGATAACAGTAACTAGCATAGTTCAAAATGCTAACCGGGAAGAATACAACGGCACCACGCGATCAAGATTTATTATCATAACAATAACAATTACCTCGTTATTCTACACCAAAAATGCAAATCAGAATACGCGACAAAAAAGTATTCCAAGTAATACTATTTATTACCTTCCTTCTTTCTGTCTGCGTTGAATTCTAAATTTCTGCATGATTAAATCAATTTATAAATAGCTACGCACATATTGATTTGAAAGAGGACTTAAAGAACTTTAAACTATCGACAAACTCTATGAAAAATTTATTAACCCTGCATTGAAAATGCAAGTAAATTTATTTCCTATGTAATTCTCGTACAAGGGTGGATATTTTAGTGATTAATTATTAAACAAAATGACTGCAGTGAAATTATCAGAAGACTTTGAAATCACCTAACTTCAGAAGTGAGGTTGCTCTTGTCGAATAGCCGGCAAATGAAAGAGTAATGACCTAAGTTAAAACGTAATGATCGACTGAATGTCGGCTAAATATTCTATATACTAAATATTCTAGTTTGCCTTAATGTTTAAACTGTAGAAACAAACGTAATAATTTTGGAAAAAAGTGGGGAAATAAACGATTTTGTTGCTGATATCGGTGATCCATGTAAAGGGTGATGGGGAAAAACACCCTTCCAAAATCATTTCCCTTTCTAGAATCTATTTCTTATCCACTTTCGGTAATTTTACACAGTTTTAGCTGTTAGCTACACAATATATGTTGTTGTTGTTTTGTTTTATTTTGTCATGCTACGCGCACCGAAGTTCTAGTTCTTTGCCATAACTTCTGCAGTCCACACACACTTTTGACAACATTCGAGTGATGCCCCTAAAATGACCAATGTCGGTTTCGGTCAGAAATGGAAGTCAAATGAGTAAGCTCTCTTACGATTCACAATCCCTTTGGTTTTTTCCCTTTCAGTCGTTTCCGACCGTAGGTGACTTTGTAGGCACTGCCCACAAAGCGTTCCTGGTCAGATTTTGACAGGGTAATTCACCATTGCTTTCTCCAACCCCCCAATTTTATCTTGGCTCAGGAATGGCATATGGGTAGGACGTATTCATGACTGCAATCTATGTGTGTTCACGGGACCGGTTTGCCTGTTCTGGGAGCCTGTTCGAACCCAGGTCTTTCTGACCAAAGGGCTTTGTCTACACCGACTGGGCTACGGATGCTCCACAATCCCCTTCATGGCAGAAATATGAAACTGTGCAACAGAATGTCGGAAAACCTAATGATTTAATTTAAAGCAATCACACACTTTATTTTACAAAAGCAAATGAATTTTTTTCACACTACCTCGTAATTCTAGCTGAAAAAGCTATGTTCATAATGATTTGTGTGTGTGTAATGGATTCTTAGTCGTAAAGATTAAAATACAAGCTGTTAAATTTTCACACTATTTCCAAAGTAAGCTGCATACTTTCATTTGTACTTGTAGAAATCCATTCTGTGGCATAACAAAGGATTTTTCCTTCTCTCCACTTTTTCCCTGCAATAACAAGTTCGGCTCTCTTAAGATTTTTCATTGCAATCCGAGGTGTATGTGGTTGGGGGGGGGGGGGAACAGTTTCTCGGTGTGTTGATTATGCTATCACACAGATCGAAGCAAACTTTCGGTCAATATGCAAATATTTACTAAAAGAAATTTTGCTTCCAATGTGTCAAAATAGTATTTGAAATTTTTCATATCCAGTATCGTATTAAAATTTATCTATGCAACAAATTTACACAGCTCAAGAAACTTTTGGAAAGTTTGAAGCATGTACTAGCGTAGAAGCTTAAACTTTGGATATATAGAATATAGAAATATAGTTGTGCACTCTGCATTACCAAATAAAACGAAGTTTGTTCTTATTTTATAGAACCTGCTAGGATTTAAGAAAATTGGGTTTGGCAAAAAAAAAAAAAATCAAATGGCAAATTGATTTGAACTACATAGTATGATGGGAAAATGACAGAAGATGGCGCTCCTATGATATATGGATTGTGGGAATTAGTCACTTATTCTTAAGAAAATCGAGGGAGAAAAATCTTATATCTTGATAGAGAAACTCTTGGATTCTAGCTTCAAGTAATGCTAAGAATTCTACAACGCTTTTATTTAAATAAATGAGCTTCTGATACATTTCCACTGAATAATCACCTCAGGGTCGTTTTTACGTTAGCAAATAGGTGCAAACGTATTCCCACTTTTGACCGCACATTTGTCACATCTCAGAGACGCCCATTGAAGTTGAATGCTTCAAGCAGCAAGGCAGACACGCACGTGAACTTCTTTTGTCATATTACAAGAAACAGTCGACAGTAAAGAACGTTTGTCTCGCATTATTCAGTGATTTATGACAGAGCGTCACCTAGTTTCACAACTCTTAACATTTCTTCTGAAGGGCTTCTTTTGCCTCAGATTTAAGACAGTTTATGCAGAACGACCGTATAATAAAATGTGTGATGAAGAGTACAAGAGAAACTTCAAATGACTTTGACGTCTAGGATCCCAGGCACCAAATTTGATGTCACTACTTTTAATAAGTAGTGATAAGTATCTTTCACGTTATTGGTTAGGAATAATTAATTCCTTACTATTATGATTTCAGCTGTATACATAGCCTAGACATTTTAATTTTAGCTAACTGACGTTCTGCACAATCATCTTTGATTGTAGCTAACAGATATTCTGAGTTAAGTCATGTTTGATTTTAGCTAATCAAAACAAAATTGCAAAATGCGAATTTCTGTTACATTAGATATTTTTAAATTACTTCGTGATGAGTTTATGAAAGTAGACTGAAGTCTACGGTATACTAATATATTACATTACTTAAGACATTTAAGTTACTCATTTTTTATTGATAGACAAAGTTTTATATGTTGCTCTTCTTTCACAATCTACATAAATATTTCTTTTTTAAATTGAAATGTCTGCGACTGTTCTCTTCAAGAACATTCAAGGACATCGATTCTACAAAAAGAAGATATGGAATTCTGCCAAAAAAAAAAGAAAGGATTGTGCTAGTTTTTTTTTATCCTACGCCATATATAGAGAATTCAGCCGTGAAATAATGTTCTTGTAAAGAAAACTGCTTAATTATCAAATCGAATTAACATCAGCGAAAAAACAAAACAAGTATGAAAACGATCTAGGACAATCAAATACTTGATTTTCCGATACCATGTCTTGCATATATTGATGTTTAGGTTCAGCTGCTAGAGTAATGACCAGTAGAACCAATTTTGCCGAATTGTAATTTTTAAACCATTCAACCCTGACGGTCAAAATGAATGTAATAGTGCCTGCTTACCCATTTTGTGAAAATGTAACTAATAATTATCGTCTTGGAGAGATTATAATAAACCATAGGGCCATAAAACCGCGTATATTTATTGCTGAAAAATATTTCACAAAGAGAAAAATAGTACGAATGGTTAAATATCCTGAGGAGTATAACAAAAATAACGTTTGCATTTAAAGTATGCTTGAAATGAATGAAGAGAGAATTGCAACAACGGCCAATCTGCTCTTCATTGCAAAGTCACGTACTGCAAGATGAAAATCTTAAGAAATATCTTTGGAAATTGTTCTTTTCTTTCTCCTGAAATCCGAATCGAAATAAGAAGATAACGGAGAATGTAAATAAGTAAGATTTTGTTTCTTTTTGTACATTTTCTTGTTCTGCATTCGAGTAACAACGGAACGTCAATGCACAGATACAAAAATAACAGGAACAGTTAATGTTAATCAGGGCAATCATTTCTGAATATAAAACTGAAATAGACTTAAGAATACTAGCAAATGCTTAAGAAGAAAATTATAAAATAATGCGACGCTGCTTCATTAGAATTCGATCAAGACATTTCGGTAGAACAGACTTCCATGCAAATAACCGATAACAACATAAAACTAAATCCCTAAATATCGAATTCTGAAGTTTGTCCGTTAGCTCACCAAGCAATACTAAGATTTCAAAAATAAATTTCATCGATTACATCATACGACCGTTAAAGTATAATCATCTCAAATTCAGTTTTGATTCAGAATAAACGACTGAATAGAAGGGAATCTTTCCATTGAATAGAGATGAATAGACACATAATGATACGTTTTTTTCCCTTCCTTGATTTCACTGCGAATCTTTGAGAACTGAAAGTTTAGAGCACAATTTTAAAATAAAGCTTACTACCTACCAAATCATATTTTAGCTAATCAAAACTTCAGGAAAGTTTCTCATTTCGTGAGATCCATATCGATTTCTTCTTCTTTGATCAAGTGGGATATATGTGAACAAAAAGATTATGAAAAGATGTATCTTTAAAACTTGCATTTGTTTTGTTCATTATGAAACTAGTTGAGTTTTTTTTAATGATAATAGTTTTCATACTTCAGAAGTTTTACTTTAAGAATTACATTTTTCTTCTATAACTCGGTAGCGCAGCAGGTACCGAGAGGAATGTAAGGAATGTAGTAAAAGAAAAATGGATGAAATCTTCCCTTAGCTAAACAGTTGCCTAAGACCGACTAATTAAACTTTAGCTGGCTGCTTTTGCGCAGATGATAACATCATTTTTCTCGCAAAAGTCTCGAGTTTTTCATCGTAGCAAAATCAACCAGAGAAAAACACAAAATTCCTCAAGAAAGCACTCACTGCTGGTTGTCTACATTTCATGGATATTTTATTTCCTTTATTTTCGAACTTAATTTTTACATTAAAATTCTTACATGTCTTTTTAATGTGGTTTATTTTGCATTCCTTTTAAGAAGAGACATTAGCTTTTGAAGGTATATCTGAAAGACTGCCTTAAAACACGCCAAAGATATGTTCTTTCTTATTGAAAGATGTCTTAGTCCTCCGATTACATTTGCTATAAATGGAAATGAATGTAGTGTGATGCCCTTGTGCGTTTCATCAAAGAATTCTACAGAGTTTTATATTGTTTTGGAGGAAGAAATAACTGTCTCCTTATAACCACTTTTCTTTCTTGGTCGTGAGGGTTAGCGAACTGTGAGGTTCTTAATAACCTATAAAAATTTAATACCGCAGTTCGTAGTATGCTGTGATGCGAATACCAGTAAAAAATTACATAAGGATAGTTCAACGCACTTTATATCGCTGATAAAGCTAATTCTAAAATCTCTTTCAGATTTAATGATTACGTTGAACTAAGGAATCGCGTATCTAATATTTCAAACTATTTGCCTATCAAGTTCATAAAAATGTAACAATGTTATTTGCTGTAAAAATTAAAATGTGGCTCTCCAAATTCTAGCCAATATTAACATTGCAAAACGGTTCTCATAAATGAAAACAAGTACTGACAGAGGACGTAGTTAGTTTTATGATCCTGTCACAATATATTTGTAATGAATAGTTAATAAAGCTTTGCACGTAATAGAATCCATCCCACAATACACCGCATGTTAATTTTCATTTAGCAAGCATAGAAGTCATGCGAAGAACGTCAACCACACTATTTTATAGCTCGTTATTCGAACTATCAAGTTTCTTACTAAACAGCGAAGGGTGCTACTGAGTGTTGTCTGAACAGCACTTCCATTTAAGATGGCGAAACTTTGCTCTAAAACATTGTTTATTGAAATATCAATATTTACACTTATTTCTTGTCAAATAGGTAAAGCTATCTGCCCTAAGAAGAATTTATACTGCAACAACTCCCAGGTACGAGCTGTTGGCATTTCTGACTTTAAATGTTGGTATCTCTGAAGATCCGTGTATCCTAACATTTTAACTTGTGAGCGTAAGGGGCGTTTTATTAATTTTTAACACGTCAACTTCCAGCCGATGCCAATATATTCATATACTGCGAATATGATACGAGATAACTCGTAGTTAATCATGTTTTTAAAAGGGGAATTTAAGAGCTCTTCAAAGCGCATGAAATTTAAGCTGTAGTACAATAAAGACAACTCGTTCTAGAGGTCCTGTAAGCTCTATAAGCTGTTGCACTAATCCGTGCGAAGTTAACACAAATATTAGTTAGCTTACTTTGCTATATCACTTCCATCCATGAAAAGTTATAAACTTTAGACCCGTGACGGGTGGTTAATTACTAACTTTTTTTAGTATTTTACATAATCGACAAATTTCATATCTGAAACATAATCGACAAATTTCATATCTGAAATGTGTGTATATATCGATTGGCCATATTAGAATCAATGACTTAATCTAATCATGGTGTTAAAATTGTACGCGTTTAGGACACTTTCCGTTTTCGGAAAAAAACAAATTCAATTATTCTGCCTAATTGCATTATGATGACGCATAAATGATCCTTTAAAACATTTATTTGTTTTTGATGTTTTTTACTACTCCTTCAAATTTAGTTATTTTCATAGAGCCCATTTCATGCACTGATATATGCTACAAAAGACCTAATTTAGAATCCCAGGACGTGATTAGACACTTATAATGAATTTTTAATTGAAGCTAAATTAGCCAACTTCATACAAAGGTGGCAGAGTTTCTTTCTTTAAAACTGGGATGTTTAAACACGCTACAGAGACAAATATTCACTGATAACACGTGCAATCCACAGTGATCAATGAACAATGATCTTTCCAAAGGATAAAAATACCAGCCTCGTGATGGATGTCAGTTGCTTTGGTTGTAATTCCAGCTATTCTTCCTTCGCATTCAGTTTGATACTCTCTGTTGTAGTTCAAACTTATGAATTCATTCTCTTATATTTATTTCATGTGATTCAATTAAAAGGGACAGCATCCTCTAGATAACCTTTAATTGCACAAAGCATGCTTGCGCTGTCATGTGACCTATGATGATAAACTTACCCTTTAATTTGAACCCACATCTTTTCTAACCAAACGAGCCCTTCGAACTGCATTAATCTAAAAGCTGCACACAACTGTACTCAGGCGTACTTTTATGTGTAATCATTTTTTTTCTTGTATTTAAGGTGGTAGATGAATTTTACCGCTTGGTGTGGATCATTACCACCAACCCTCCTTATTGGAGGTCTTAAGTCGATTGCACGAGTTTCATATTTGGTTATCCATGCAGGGTTTCTGGATTATCTGATCCTTAGCTCGCCCTCATGCACTAATACTAAGATCTGCAGGCTAACATCCCTTCATGCGTACAATAAAAAAAAAAAACGTTCTTAACACTATCGGTATGGCTACTCACCTTCGTGTACACAACGTGCTATGACTACCTTATTCACGTCGAATTTATTACCCTCTACCCTTTGGGCACAGTGAACGAAGTACGTTTTGTGTATAGTTATCCCCCCCCCCCTATTTAGTATTTTTTTTCTGACTGCTGGTATTTTCATATTTTAAAGCTGGAAGGCAGAGTTTTGATCAGTGCCCGCGTGCTTATTAGCTGCATATCGATCTTTCCAAAGGATTGCTAGCACTACTCACATTTCATGCTACAATAATTCGCGGCATAAATTATTAGCCTTAGCAGAAAGGTAAAATGCATTACTACCTCGATGTAATGAAGAAAAAAAGGTACTAGCTATTTTTACATGCTTAATTTTATGAAACAATTCACAGGACAGAGATGATAGAAAACGGGTTCAATGAACTGTAAGAAGCTAATGAGAAAAATGTGGATGTGCCAAAATTGTTACCTGCAGTGAAATCTTTGATGCAGAATTCTATTGAGAAATCTGGTGAAGCACAGTTTTCCTTTCTTTCCTCTATCTCTCTCTCTGCATTTCACAGAGAACACAAAAAATATTATATCAAAGTCGAGTTTGAGAATTTTAATCTAACGCTCCGTTTTTGACAACGTTATTTCCAAATGCGAAATCTTTTTCTTAGTTTTGTCTTCAGAATATGAAGAATTAATCTAAAAACTGAAGATCGTTAAAACGAGGGCCATCTAATGCTACTTCTACGTTCAAATTAAGATGCGCATAGGAGTAAAAGAATAACGAAATATTATGCGATATTAAAAAAAAATTATATTAAAATATTCGCGTATTTATACTTTCTTCAAATTAAATGCTTTCCTGAAGATGTCATGCCATTTGCGCTACATAATTTTTAAGATAAAAACAATGCCTGTGTTCTAAGTTTTGTCATAATCATTTACCGAAGCAAAACATTTTTGCCCTCTCCAAAAGAAACAAGCAGTTTGTGGGATATAGTTGAGAGTTGAATTCAGCTTCAAGTAAATGAAATCGACCATTATGAAAACGGACACTAAAACAGACAAAACTGGGACTTAAACTGCACATACCTCAGTAACGAGTGGATTTATATTCGGTTTTGTTCATAAATTCCACCATCCTAAGCAAACTCTTAACCATGTGCGAGGATTCCTTCAATGCGAACAGCAGTTCATCTCAATGGTATTTTCTTAAGCTTTGATCGGGACTTTGTCTAGTTTGTAACACATATTTTTCGTTCAATCATCAGTAGCACTTCGCGATCTATAACCAAAGGGGGCGTGTCCAAGTTTGTCTCAAAGGAGGATTCCAGACCATTCACTTCCACTACGCGTTTCGAATGGTTCATTCACACAACGGTTGTTCTCCAGGTATGCACCACACCCATCATTGCTCATCCGATTGGAAAAACCAATTGCGTAATTTTTCACTCCATAACACGTTTCACGCTCCTACAAAGCTGGAAGGTCCAACCTTTATTGTACTCGGCGTTTTCCATTGACATTGTTCTTGTATGATTTATACGAAGCTCTCCTTTCGTAGAAATTGATTGTACAGTTCTCTTTTTGTACAGCTGTACTACTAATAAATATCTATCGGGATTTAGCACGTGTTGATGATTTTTTGCAGGCTTCTATAGACAGATTTCTGCACATCAGTAGTCCTTATAGACAAGGGTTAGGTAAACAGGAACTTACTGATATTTTTCTTGAAAAGCTAGAGGTTGTAGTTATATGAGAACACCTTGAGGAAAGAAGCTTCTCCAATGACTAGGGGATAATGGAATAAAAGAAGATAAGGTGGTTCAATCCAATTGTTTGCTATTGAACTGTAAGAAGGATTTTGGGTACCCACTGCTCGTGTTTTAACAGGCTTTGTGGAAAGCGGATTTTGGCTCTCACGCACTCTTTCACCGATGTCACAATCGGATAGACCACTGCCATGACATCCTATTACAGTTCTTATAAAGCCGGTAAATTATTCACGTACTTCTGATGATACACGGAGGCAGTGGCAACTATGGAGGTCCTCTCTTATATATCAGTATAAAGGCTACTTGTGGTAGGAATATAGATCTTTAAATTTTTCTTATAAAATAAGGGCATCTGTATATTTATTTCAACATACGTATACTGTAATTGAAATATTTAACTTCTTAACGCAAAGTATGCTAAGGAATACACCAAAGCTCTAAATGCTTTATAGTATACCGTGAGTGATTACAGATAAATTTGGGGAAATTAAATTCGCATTGAAATTCAATCCAATACGAAATAAATCAAACTGGATTCTCTGAAGATCGGTACATCACATACATTAAAATATATATTGGAGAGCTGCAGCTAACCCAGGTTCACGAATATAAAAAAATGAAAGAAAGAAGTCGGATACATGTTGCGACTCTATAACACGAACAGTGATACAGAAAGAAGTAAAAATAAGATGTTCGTGGATAGATGATATTTGCTACCATAGGCATGTTCGAAGCCCGGGAGTGCTGAATGGGATCACATATAATCTGATTGAAATCATGGCTTGCTGCATTCTCGCGTTGCTCTCATCTTCAGTCTCCTGTGGCCAGAGCAAAATAAGAAGTGCAAAGGTAGGAGAAATAAGGCGCTGATCTTAGTAATATTACTCAGTAGAATAAGTGTAGACGGGGAAAGTATTTCAAAGTAATCAGAGAAGCGCCACCTATTATATACACGAACACAATCCATTTGTTTCATTATATCAAATATGTTAAACATGAGTTATTTGCATTGTTTCAAACGGATTTATTTAATAATATAACAGGAGCCTCTTATTCCATATTCTAATATATTTAATTAATTTCTCTTCCCTATTCATATGCTATTCCCTATGTTTTTAAGGGAGGAAAATAAAAACGTATTATATATAAAATTTGGTTCTGAAAAGACCATGTTTAGTGAAAAAAGAAATGCATTGCGTTATTACTATTATGTGCAGTATTTGTTTGCAATTTGAGAACTACAGATTCGAACATAAATACATTTACTGCTAATTTGATATTATGCACGATTTTTGAATTAATGTTTGCTTTTGTTTTACACTAAATTGTATAAGTGCATGCTCTGAAAGAAATGTTCATCAAATTTAACAGTGATGATTACGATTATGGAATTTTCTAGTTACATCTTTTTGCTCTTCACATCCGAATATCAGCATTTATCGTCATCCTCCCTGTTAATTGGCAATAAAATCGACTAAGGCAACCTTGGCATGGAATACTTACAATTCTTGAATAAACGCATCTAATAGTAATCATTTATTAGGTACGTTTCGCGAAATGCATAAACACAATTGATATTCATTTTTTACCGTTTGGCTATATGCTATCTATTACGGAAAATTTTTACTCGGATTTGGTGTTTGATATCCTCGCTCCATTATCAACGAGACAAAATTTCGAAAATATGTGCAGTATTTATTACTGCACATATTTTATAGTTATTGTAAACGTAGGGTTGCAACAACTACAACCTGACTTGGTGAATTTTAATAATCTCCTGAATGCAAAACGACAAAAAAAAAGTTGTTTTCACATGATACAAGGAATTCATCGAAAATTGGTGAATTCGTTTTTCAATCAATTGTTTTTCAATGGATATTCATGAAACTAATAAAAAAAACCTTTGTTAGCGACATATCAGATTAGAGCAGAAATATGGAGTTGCTCTGCGCAGAATCTATTGTTGCTACGGAAACATGACGTCACATTTCAATTGGTAAAAGAAAATCGAAATTTTTATTATATTTAAGACAGAGAAGAGGACTGACAAACAATGATATAACCTTTCTTATATAATTATATGAGAACCTCCACATAACAGTACATGAATATGTTTCGACCAGTCTATCTGTACATCTTTATGCTACATAAGTACCGACTGAATCCTGACTTAGCTTAAATCTCTGAACATAACAAGCTACTAAATACGATTTAAATAATTACACTTTCGTTTCAGTAATTCAACAAATAAGGCGCAAGATAACGAGGCTAATTCAGCTCGTGCATTAATTACAAAACAATCATCTTAAATAAACCATTTTAACGATGTTGTCACGAAACACTTTCTGATAAATTAATCCTTAAAACGAAGGAATTTATTAAGCATTCCACTGACCAGAAACGCAAACATCTCCAGACAACAGATAATCGTATGCGTTAATTCCTGGCACATTTCATGCAGATACTGCAACAATATTGTGTACATAACTATCTCTCCTCCTTCCATACTCTTCCAGTGAATGCTTAAGTTGCACAAAATTTAAGCAAGCTTCTTACCGAGAAGATTATTGAATAATCTGAAATAACGAGTCTATAATCTGTTCTAAGCTCTGCTGTTAATTTGTTTACTTTTCTTGACACTAAATACCTACGTTGGAATAATTATTTAAAGTACACTTACAGATTCAGAGGTCCCAAGATTATTATTCCAAATAATTATTTTGAATGTTTGATTTTTTTTTAACGTATTCAGTTTATTAGATAGATTTGTTTTGTTCATTTTACACCTATAATCAGCTTATTCTTTGAACTACACAAATATTTATAGCCACCTTCTCAAATTCTATTGCATTTATACTAAGACAACTTTTGATGTGATGATTTGTATTACTGCTGTTCCTAACTACCGTCTCTCATTGATCAGAAGGAACAACAGAAAGGAATGTGCAGACAACGGTAATCCATTTATAGTTAATGTCATATCCGCATTCCTCTTGTGCTATAATAATATCGTGTCATTATAATGAAATATCAGCTTGATGCAACCTATTGTCCGCTGATCTATTTTATTTGATGCAGTGGAGACAGCATCAAATAAAATTTGATGCTGCCTTCTAGTAGTAATATGATGTAACCCTCCCCCCCCCACACACACAACATAGAGCTATCTTGAAGGAATGCTCATTGAAAACGGAAGTTTTTTTGGTATTATGGTAAAAACGAACTCAAGTTATGATTCCAGTGTATTATATATGTTTAATGGGACGTTATTGTGGATAATCTGCATATTTTGTGAGAGAAAAACCCATTTCAGAAGTAACATCTCTTCAACCTCCTCACAGAACACAGAACATAATCGAAACTATGATAGTAGCGAAGAAATAAGGCAAATATTAATAAAATTATTACTATTTATGTATTCGTTCTTTAATATTTTAATTTAGCCGAAATGGTGTTGTATTTTATATTGTTATGTAGGAAAGAAAGACATACAGATTATCCCACTGTGCGTATCACACTTTTTACAGGAGCACTAAAGCCTAGGGATCACGCATCACCTTTTACTCCTCCCTAATCGTGGGATAACCTGTTTGTTCCACTATATCACATGCTATTAATAGTCGATACCATTCGGCATCTTTAAAGCGTTTAAAAACACTTGATTCAAAGATGAATATACATCAAAATACGGGGGGGGGGGCTGGAAATTTCTGATAAACACCTGGGCAAAAATGAGATCAAAGCAATCAGAACTTTCTAGACCCCCCCCCCCTTTCTTCGTATATCTATCTATTCTAAACACGTTTCTAATTACAATTACGTGTCATATACTATTCACTGTACGTAATAATTTCCTACTTCCGGTGTTTTCTGAAGTACATTCAGCTGTAACTGATGCGTATGAACAGTGTAGAATTCCCAAATAAGATATAGTTCCTTATGACGGCTATTAAAAACGAATTTAATAATTTCCGTTCAACTGTTCTTTGAACCGCTATGAAAATAGCTCACCTGGCAAAACAAGTCGATATAGCCTGGAACCGCGCTTATAAATCAAAAGTTTTAATTAATCTCAGAATACCAGATGGCGTCACGCTACAAACGACACTTGCAGTTAATTGAAAAGACAGAGTGGTAGCTTGCATGCTTGGAAATGTGTGGTTTCGTCCTTGGAAACTGGGCGTAATAAATTAGTAAAATGTTGTTGTTAGTGAAAGCAAAATTGCTGCTGTAGTGAAGGAAATGAATAGGAAACAAAATGAAAAACACGGTAATGAAAAAAGTCAGTTTTTCCTCCAGCTCATATGATGTATTTAGTATCCACCAACATTTAGTAGTGGATCTGTTTAGATCGCACATAATTAATTTCCAAAACAATCCATTTGTCACTTTAATTATTCAACTAATTCTTTTAATTTTGTTTGGAATAAAATAGTAACGATACAGTCCCGTATTTATTTTCGGTTATGTATCTTTTAGTCTCACTATTCCGTTATAGAAATATATCAAATAATGACATAAGCGATCAGAATTTAAAATAGATTCTAAGGGACCAATAGTATTGGAATTCTCTTGCTGCGGTAGTTTGGTAGATCCGAATTCAAAACAAAACTATTGTAAATTCAAGGATGTCATGAATTATCTTGAACACTCGACCATCCTTTTTTCGCGTCATATCAACACGCCATTATTACACTTTTTACAGGACCACGCATTCACTTTTATTACTCCTGCCTAATCGAGAGATAACCTGCGTGTTCCTCTTTATCACACGCCGACGGTAACATGCATAACAAATCTCACATTACAACTTCAATAATACTTTCGAATTTCCTTCCAAACGGAAGTCAGTTTCAATCTGGAAGATTAAAACTAGGTTTCCAGCTGCCAAATTCCAAGTAAACAGCTTCGTCAAGAGGTGTATTCTGTTTAAGCCAACTTGTTGCTTTCCCCTTAATGTAGAGAGGCGATCTCTGTGTGACCCACTCCTCAATAACAGGAAGTATCCATGCACACATTTAGTCGGTTGAGTCAGCAATTTAATTTGTAAAACGCTGTTATTCACAGATATCATTTTACACTTGTAGCAGTAGGACGAAAATCTATCTCCTACCTTAGCTTTCCAGGTGGAAATGCTATCTTTAATATTAGTGTTTTCACTAATATTAACATTCTGAAGGTCGTTTTGGGTACGTTGCTATCTTCGCCATAAAACTCATTGAACACTCAAGTCAACACTACTGTACTTGCATGTAAGAAAAGTTAGACTACAAAATTTTCATTTAATTTGAAGACGTAATTTTCAAGCGATGACGGAGAAAAGTTTAAATTATAATGACTTCGGAATATTATTCAGTTGTTGAAGGAGTTTAAGGTTACTCTTTGAAGGTCACGCGGTTAATTAAAAATACATTATTTTAATGCATCATCTAGAACGAGTTCCAAGTAATAAACTACTCATGGAGAAACGTGCAAATGATTACGAAATTTAATCTTGTTCGAGTCATTATGTTCCCATCTTCGGCTGATATCCATCTCGAATCAAACTAATAATAACTTCAATGAGATTCTCTTGCTATGTAACTGTCGTTCCAGAAGATCACGACTTAGAAATACCTTCTCTGAGTATTATTCATACTGCTTGTGCTTGCAAGTGAGTGTGCTTAAAGGCCAAGTAAAATACTGAATTAAAAGTGGATAAATTTTACTTTTGCACACTCAGAACTCATTTAAAAAATGACAAATGTAATAAATAACAATGTTTCTTGACCAAAAGTCACATTCTACTAAAGCGATCTCATGTGGCATATTCCATTTTAGTAGCACATTCTCGAGCTTTAACTACAGGAGCAACATTAATCTTCGAGCGAACGACCAAATTATAATTGAGGCACGTGAACACAAGAGCCTCGTGTAAAGTACCTTTTGTTGGAAGAGATCAGTTTACAGATTTATTGGAAGTGCAACAAAGATCAAATATTTGTAGTGTATATTGTTTCGCTGAATAGGTGCTCGTGAAATTTCATGTTACCATGGTTACACTACGTGAAACATTATCCTAATCACCTGTAGTAGAATACATCCACCACGATTGGAAAATGGGAAGTGGAGATTTGACATTGTGTTTTGAGATGTATTGGGAAGGAAACGAATGAAATTTACATAAGAGAAATCTAAATACTTTCACTTTCTTTCTTCCGAATGAACATTATGAATATATTATAGACATTTGTCATCGTAACTCAGTGTAGTTTGCCCAAATCCGAATACTTCAACCAAAGGCATTCACCAACGATCTAAACTGAATGTGAAATTTTCCTGAGCTTCAAAACTTAATTTTTCAGCTTCCATTAGACACATCGCATCCAAATCCTTATAGACACTTAATGTATTAGCAATTCTTCTTAATATTGCATTAGGGTAGTCTCCGCATGTCTTTTCTTTTGTAAGATACGATAAAATCTGTTTTTAGCAAAAGTTAATAAGAAATAACGCTAGCTTATCGTCAAACATTTCTCTCCTCTAATGTAAACAGAATTATGGCTTACAGAAGGAAGCGTTATTATTCTCTTGGCGATAAATTTGCTTTTTAACTCCCCCGTTCGGTTGGTTTTCTTCATGAAAGATCTTCAGCAATTTGTAAAGTTGAGAAATACCTTTTCCCTAGTGGAAACTCTGCTGACTGTCAAAACATGCATCACTGGACGTAAACAGGAATAAATCACTCTCGCTGTTTTAAAAATCAAATATAAATCAAAACTGAAGGAGAGTATTTGAACACATTCAAAAGAATATAAGAAAATCTATAGTTTCTTAAATTTTAACAAAAATAAATATTCTTATAATTTCTGTTGTTTTTAAATTTAATTAATATTATAAATACTTTACGTTAGAACTGTGGTAGACTAAGATTTGGTAATCCGAACACCTCACTTTATAGTACTTTCTCATTCCATTTTAAGTCTCTAGTAATCTGGATGATACCAGAAATATTACTGATTACTAGATAAATAGTAACTACAAAGCATCTAGTGAATAACGTATAGTGAATTGAAAATACGAATCTGGTTCTCTATTGAGGAACTGCACACTATTGGTCTAATAGACAAGTACGTTTCAATTTAAATGTTCGGTTTCTGAATTTGTTCTAAGATGGGATAATTATACAAAATTTGTCTGCCGAACTTTTTTTTTCTATTCATCGTGTTTTGATTAAGTTCTCTTTATTAAATTGTGCAACAGGGTGAGTAGAAAATTAGTACACTTCAAATGTGTTTATTTTAATTTGTTTAGTTGTACTGTATTCTCATGAGTATACATTTTACACTTTCATCTGTCAATTTTAATGCCACAGATGTACTTTTCCAAAAAAAACTTCAAAGAATTCTCAATTTCTATATGATGCCATCTTTTACAAATCTCAATAGCTGCTGTAGTTTTCCATGGCTTGACAGATTGAAATGTGCGAGAGATTTCGATCCATGGCTATGCGCGTACTGTTTAGTATTGCTGTTTAACAGCCAATAGGAGCTCTCTCTCACCTACGAACACAGTTTTAACATATTAAGTGGATATTGAATAGAAAAATAGAATGAAATATTTCACGGCTTGCATTGCGAAAGATCTTAGGATCCCAGACTATATTTTGCAAGCATTACCAAAGAAATCATCCTCTCCCTATTCTTCATACCCAGTTCTAACCATCAAGTTTTATAAATTGACGTATGGAGCTATAAAATATCTTATTCTCCCAAGAGTATCCTGCCCAACTGAGATGTAGCAAATACGCCTTGAAGAAAACAGAGCAAAAAAAAAGGATGTTACTTCTATTTCCCATTACAGTCCGACTGGGTATTTTATATTCGTTCTATAGGATGAATTGTCTGATTTTAATTTAAACAGTTATAAATTGAACTACATCAGACACTCCAACATTTTCAAGCAGAGCATTTTTCAGACGTTATCATTTAAATATACTGCCGATATATTTAAAGGCTACTAGTGGGTAGAGCTGAAATGAATATTTATATTCCTTAAGTTCTTTGTGAAACACCCTGCATGTACAAAAACACAGAACTATAGAAAAATAGTTCTGTATTTGTTGCTTAATTTTATCCAAGTTCATCACTTTTTTAGCTATTCCTAACTCAGGATTTTGTTTCTATCCAAAACATTTAACCTGCTTCATTTCATCCTTAAGTTTATACTGACAACACATTCCTGCATTACCCATCTGATAGTAAAAAGGGTTCTTTTACCTATAAATAAATTAGAACTTCCAGAAGATAAAGGATGAACACAGAGCATTGAAGGCAGTGAACAATTGAAGGAAAGAAAACAACTATCTGGAAAGACAGAATTGACGAAAAAAGCGCTCGTAGAAAGAAACAAAGCAAGCAAATTACATAATTCCTTATCCAATTGTTTAGAATACTGCAGTATCCTACATTATCGAGCTGAAGAGGAATGCAATGGCTGCTCGTTATTCTGTTTTAGCCGTTCCGAGACCACAGCGAACTGCAGCAAAAGATAAACGGCTACCATTAGCCAGAGAGGTCCACCCGGATATTATCAAAGGAAGACTTCTGTCATTATCTACAAAAGACAACAAGGCTGCGACTTCTAATTAAGGAAAGAACAAGGTGATGAACGAGAGAAAGATGAATAGGTACCACGGGAAAGCTGAAAATCGTTCGGTCACATGGGTATGGTAAGGATAACGTCACTGCTGCTGAAGTCGGAAGCATGTTTACCGAAGGGTTAGAACAATGTCGTCTTGAGGATCGCCTTTTCCCATTAGACATCCATATTATTTATGTGAATTTCGGCGAAAGTTTATAGTTTCTTGAATTTTCTACATGTGCAGTCCTTTGTAAACAAACCCGATAAGAAAGATGGTGATCTTGTTTTACAAAACCACATTTATCTTAGATTGAGGTTAAATGATGGCTTCTAACGCAATGAAAGATCATTCTTGTTATAAAGGTTAGTGAAGAAAGAAAAAGATATGGATTAGTTGCAGACGTTTCTGTTGAGTATTATTGCGTTCAATGAAAAACCATTGTTCACATTGTTCAATATTGCTGGTTCTCTATGATGTAGGTTGGAAGAATGATACCCTTTGGTAGGAAAGACCTGGATTTGAACCATGTCTAGGACGTGATGAATCGTTATAAGGATTTTCAACTAAGAATGACTAACTGCATCTCATACAAAAATGGGAAGCTTGTCAAACATGTAAACCGGCTCTAGAATACATCCAATTGACAGACATAATGACTCCCATGTGCATCGGTATTTCACTTACTAACCAAACTGTTCATTTTTGCTCAGGTTGATATAGCATGTTCTCCAGACTATTACGATAGGTTCGTAACTTGGTACATTAGTACAGGAACAATTTTCCTAAAGCACCTGTATACTTGGTAAAGCAAATTATTTTTTTTTGTATAAAGCAAAAAATGAAGCAATTCATTTAGAATCTAAAGCTGTATGTTATAAGGTGATAGAAAGAATACTTTGTAATAAGAAATCACTCCCCCCCCCCATCAACCTATTCGCTGAAACCCAAGTAATCTTAACCATTTCTTAAACAAATATGCACTGAAATTTGGGACATCGGATTCTAAGAAAATTCATTTAGAGAAATAAATTAATCTAATTAACGAATCAGGCGCCTAAGATCACACTATTGTACAGGTGCAAACCAACAGTTGATAACATTTCCAAGTGATAAATGTCAACTCCAAGAACGTAATATTTGCATTAATTAAATTGGCTAAACTCGTGTTCCGCTTAAAACATAATTCAATAAAATCGTTATTGGAGTTTCGATCAAATGTATTACTTTACTAAGTGAAATATTTTATATCTCAGAATCGCCTCACCATTTAACAACCCCCCCACCCAATGAAAAGTTTATAGGAAGTTAGAAATGAAAATAGATAGCTCTACTAACTTAGATGATAATTTAGTTCTGCAAAGTACAAATACTCAACTACAGAATCCAGAAATGAGGGATTCTCAGCATTCCGTGAATTATTGAAAGTATGATCGCAGTGAGCGTCTTGTTCTACTCATCATTTTTATTCTTTCGAAAATACAGTTATATAATTTCTATCTTCCAGAGACTTTTTTATACTCATCTCTTTCCATCATGCATTCCTCTCTCTCTCGTATCCATATCAATAGAAAATATTACACAAGATGCCCATTTTGGAGTCTTGTACAATGTCTGAAACCATTTTTTTCCAGTGTATATATATCGCGTGCTTATTGCACAAAAACTCACTAACCATCCCATCAGAGTCGCTGTGCAGGAACATACCGATCCATTATACCGTAATTATATTTCTAGATCGCTATTAAAAACATCTTACAGTCATAAAATCTCTCATAAAAGTGCACATGTTTTAACTATCTACCAGATTACACAGGTATGAAAATATTGCGATGATCAGAAGTAAGGGGGGGGGTAGGAAAACGTAGTGAATTGATGAGTTGGTCGCCGTCATTACACCAGAAAAATACTCAACTGAAAGCAACAACTCGGCTTTTTATTGTCACTAATTTTAGAACGTATTACTAACACCGAGAAGAATTACCCAGCAATATTTAAATTACATCTACATTACATTAATCACATGATTTATTAAACCCTTGAAACAACGTTACACGCAACTTTGTAACCGAGTGGAATATAAACTTGTTCATATTCTTGGATTTAATGATACATTGCGGATCACATGTTTCGAATATCATAAAAATATTATCACAAGAAAGTAATCGTTTCTTTTAATGTGAAGTCGGAAATGTTATAACATTTCCTAAAAAAATAAAATTGCTTTATATAAATAAAACAATTTTATTTTTCAAGCCGCTTTAGCTTCTCCTAATCAAGGAGATGATGTCACATCGGGTGATGAAATTCATCCCTCAACTAAGTTCAACAAACCTTCATGGCTATGTTGGAATTCGAACCAAAAGTCTGTTATAGTTCGAGAGTGCACATTATCCAGTTCAAGCCGAATTCGAACAAATTTAATTTCAAATTTAAATAGCATTAGTTAATAGAAGATAGTAAGATATTCAAAACCAATGTCGTCACTAAGAGGGGGAGAAGGAAGAGTAATAAGAAGATTATGATCTGAAGAAGGGTGCTACTTTGTACATTACCACTATTCTTCTCCACATACACACCTGAAGGACTTCGACAATAGCCAAAGAACTTTTAGTTAACAGCAATATTTAAGTATATAGTCTAAAGCACAAGAGCGCTAATCTAAAATATGGTTAGGCATGTCTAGTCAAGTATATTTCTATTAGTAAAATGAAAATTCTTCCCAAGTCGAGCAACTAATGTACTCTGTAGTACTGGCAGCGTGTTGAGATCACATGAATGTAGTTCTTTTTTAATCAACGAGCCGAGTTTACAACAAAACTAGCATACTTGAATATTAAAAGTGCCTGTTCGTAGTAACTTAGAAAGATTAATAATGACCAGAGGATATCCATTTATGCAAGATTCTTTCAAACAGCCACTCTATCCTTAATCATCAAAAAAAAAGTAAGATAAGCCTTAGGGAGAAGTTCAGTTTCGGCAGTAATCTCACTGTGAGCTAAAGATCTGTGATAACTTTGGAAATTGCAGCTCATTACCTTTATACACCACACAAAGAACCTACATATACGTTCAAAAGCAGCAGAGCTAACGCGCAATGCGGGAGAAGATGCTCAGCAAACAGTACAAACATTATTTAACAGAATATGAAAGTTTTCAATCTTTCTGTTTCACTATTTTACTACGAAGGGTTAGTTTCTTTCTTTCTTCGTATATTGCAGCATACGAAAAACACAATGAGTAGTATTGACTTATAACAAATATAATTTAAAAACATAAACCACTTACTTGTATCAATGCATTTAAGAGATATTTTTGAATAAAATTAACCATTTGTCTTGCGTAAGTTTTAGCATATTCCTTTTCTTTCATTTATCGCATTTCTCAATATCTTTATGAATATAATAACAGTACTGAAGTTCGCAAATATGCCATCTGATAAAAGTAATTAATATTTTATCTTAGAATGATTTTCTTATTTGCTTTTGATGAGAAATTTATTCTCATATCCACTTTCCTAATACGAAGTGTAATACACTCGAAATATCCAGCTGTTACGTGACGCGTCACCTGTCGGCCAATCAATGAAATGGACAAACACTGAGACTTATGTAGGTCAGTGTAAGTAAATAAAGCTTACACTAAGTTAGGCCTAAAACACCTCAGAAATCTTCTAAGAGATGTAGGAGTGTCGAAAGGCGGCAAAGTGCTCGCTTTGTAAATATTGATTGTCTCATCAGCCCTTATAGGAGAAATAAGAGTAGTAAGTCCATATGGCAAGAACACTAGTGACCGAAAAATTGCACAGAAGAGGCAGCTAAGAAATGTAATGGCGGATGCATTATTGTAGATTAGAGAGAGAATTGAATGGAAAGATCGACTCAAATAACTAGTTACATATATATTAGGGGGAAAAAAGGAATTTGAGGATGAAAAACATAACCATCTGAATGTGTAGAGAATCGAACAATTTCAGTGTTTGCCACCATTATCCTTAATGTTTACATTTAGGCATTGTCTGATGTTGGGATTTATTGTTTTGTATGAGAAACGGATTATTATTCGCCAAATATATATTCCATATTCAAATAGCATACTTTATCAGAGTGAATATTTGTGCCTCATAGGACATTCATATTATCAGGTTTTAAATCCCTAGTACTATGTTTGTGAAATTCCAAATGCACTTTATCATCTGAATATTATACATATCGGCAGAATCTTTTATCGCCTAAGAAAACAAAGCATTAAATCACATCCATTTCACTCAAACAAAACCGATGTATTATACAATAGAAATATAATCATTATAAAAACAACCTATGGAAAATAAAATTGGTAATCAATGAATCAGCTTCAAACTGCTACAAATCAGGAAGAGAAAGATATTTTTCAAATCAATGAAAATCCAAGTATATTTCCCACACCAACCACACAAAAAAACTGGAAAGGGTGTGTTCTAGATATGTCAATTGTTCTGTATAGGTCCTCTTGTTTACATAACTCTGAGCTGGTTGAATGATTTATCTATAGCAAAAATACGGGTAATATGAGAGACTACACATCACTGGAGAAAAACAAACATTGACATTCAGAAGTCTTTAGCATAAGGTCACAGTAACATCATACACTACAGTAATCTGAATAAACCAAATATAAAAGTGACACGAGTGGTGACACACGCCGTGTTGATAAACTTATACAAACACTTCCATTTTGTTCTAACTTCGTATTAGACAAACGACATGCACGCTGAATAACTGTACAATACTGGAAAATTATATAGCAAGATGCTATATTAGTCACACATTATTTCATCAATTCACAGTTATGAGCCTCCGTATCTCAGTCGGTATAGACTGAGCCCTTTGGTTGGAAAGACCTGGGTTCGATTCCCGTCTGTGACGGGAGGAACCTTTATCTGGTCTATTTCGACTAAAAGTGAGTTAGCCGGTTTCATACGGAAGTCGGAGTTCTTTTCATCCGGAAACTCGGGTTTTCGTCCGCCAGAACAGGATAACCGCCTCCTTGAACACGCACACGGATATACAGCCATAAATAATTATGACAATATGTAGAAGAGATAGGGCTCCTCACCACATGTCGATACGCTCATAGTCAACCACGTAGGCTATCGCAGTCTCATCATGGTAGGCAATCTCATAGATTGGAGATAACACATGAAGGGAAGGGCGACACAGTTAGGGTATATAAGATTAACTGGGGCTGACGTCCTTCAAAAATACAAAAAAAAAAAAAACTGGTGTGGCAAAAATTAATATATTTTAAAAAGATGACCAAGAGCGAGTTACATCTATTCTATGTTTTAGGAACATCAACTGTACCGGGAACTGTTGAAGGCCCATTAGCAAGATATAAACCTGTTCTCTTAATATGAAGTACCTTTCCGTTAATGAAGACGTATTTAATGCTTTAAACTGCGACTTTGATTACACTGAAAGCTTGTAATGAGAAATTAATCTGTTTGCTTTCCAGCGAAGTCAGAGTATCGAAACTGAATAAACAAATACTGAATACCTGAAAATGTTTATCGAAAGTTAATTATGGAACGGGTTCCATTAACATCTACCGACAAATATTTGTGTGGAAGTCTTAGTTTCAACACAAATATTTGTGTAGTTGATACTAAGGATGAACCTGTAATGCATTAAGCCTTAAATATATTAAAAACAGAACTGGCATATCAGAAACATTTCACTGCAGTCTGTACTTGAGTTTAAGTAGTCTCTAAATTCTTTATCAACAGAATAAAATTTCATTTCGTGTTTTGATTGCTAAACATGCTAAACAGCAACTACATTACAAACTGCATTTTTTCTCTGCTGAGCATTTCATAAAGTAGACAAACGGATTGCTACCGACTCAAATAACGGGTTATATATTGCTGAGATACTACTTCAGAAACTAATCATAAACTCAACAGCACGTTAATGCTTGACGTCAGCAAATGTTTAATTCAATACAGTGTTTATTGCCTAAACAGACAGACAACATTTACCTGCCTACGCTTCTCTAATTTAGACAGAAACGTGAAGTATTAAGCAGGAACTAAAGTGAATACTGAAGTATCGTATTATCGAGGTGTGTGTGTATCGAATGAGTTCTTTAGGGAGCAGTAAGCAAATGCATGCGATATTTAAATTTCACAACATACAAAAATAAATTTAAAGAGTTAAAAAAAAACCTAAGTAGTTTTATTGGAAACGTAATTACACTGAAAATATAAATCCAGTATTTTTAATTTCGCTTTCCCGTTTATTAGGTAAAATGCATCTATTCGATTTTTTGGTCCTCCAAATTATTAATAGGCTCTGACTTGAAAAATTTCATTAAAAATTGTTGTTTACAGAAATCTGTCGAATCACTCAACAATCTTTATTTCAAGCAGCCAACATTCATGTGCATAGATTTGATTAAAGGTTTCGAAATTATAGAAAAATAACTCCGGTCCCGTTGGATAGAAATAAATAAAATTGATCAGATACTTAGAGAATGTACGCTATAATAAGTAAAAATATTGCTGAGAATATAACGGATTATTTTATTGGATGAAACGATTCTAAATTATCGTAATCATTTGAAATCAATCACGATTGCTGGATAAAATTAATGAGTATTTTGAGCGTGACTCAAATTCCTTGAATATTCTCAGAGGTTTCAGTTGCATTTACTTCAGTGGCAACATTGGACAAAACAAAATCATACATACGCAGCACATAATTTAAGGAAAAAGATTTAAGAACTATAGTTTGAAGGAATGAATGAAGAAATCAGTAGTCCTGCATAGTTTTTATGATATACCCAGGGAAGCAGATTTTTTTTTCTTTTGCATTTTCTTGTAAAATGTAAAAATGTAAAATGATTAAACCAGTGTTTTTTGTATCAGAGAAAATAAACCAGCTATAGAATAAACTCATTTGATAGCCACAATACAAAAAGAAATGCCTCCTCGTAGCCCACTGTTTCAGCCTCGGCTACAACCAAACCGAACAACTTTCAACTGTCCCACAGGAAATACTGTTTCTGTGTGAATTATTAATAGTTACAAATGCCTCCAAATGCGTATAAGGTCGATGACCTTGTGAGTACTTCCATATATCTTAAACACTTAAAACCGCCATAAAGAGGTCTGTTTACGCCGAAAGCCGGGTTAATAAAGATCTCCCAGGAGATCTTTAAGTGATCGACTAAAAGCACGAGAGTGATGTAGTGATTGATGAGTCCTGTCGCATTCCCACAGCCGGTAAGCGATAGGCGTTGTTCAACCAGTTCGAAACGTCGCTATAGCTCAGTGAATACATTTAGAATATGTATCTATAGTAAGATATACAGTTGATTTATCACGCGTAAATGATGCAAATCGACTACATATTTGGAAGTTTCAGTAAATCGTTTATACTAAAATCACGTTCAAAACTAATGCCGTTCTTCCAATAGCACTTCTACTACACACACATACAAATTAAATGTTTGTCCTATAGGATGCGATGCTTTTGATCTAGTCGGAATCTGCGTCATCCCCTGGGTTTTTAAGCAAAGCGGAAAAAAACTTGATATACCGATAAAGATTAAATACAAATGACAGCATAATTTCGGAAAATTAAAAACAAAATTAATTGGTTTGCAGTTATTGTGCGCGCGCGCGCGCGCAAACCCCTTTGTGCAGGTTCCTGGGAGGTGCTTATTCTGCGGAATGCCCTGAATCAACCTTTCATACCGTGTTTAATGCCTTCAAGTTTCGTCGGGAAGACATCAAAATCTAGATATGAAGGAAATGCATCTTTAACGACGTATTACACCTCATGGCTTTCTAGCGCCTTAAGATCTCCTTCGCCATATTAACATAATCGTCCGACTTTATGTCACCAAGGAGAGCGAACAAATCGACTGGAAGGCTACTCGAGATGATTTTTCTACGTCGTTTAGTTTGTAGTTAAAACTGGTATTCTTCATAATTGTACCTTATTGGTGAGACAAGCAAAATATCTTCTGTTCTTTCAGCTTCACTTATCCTTGGACGAACGCTTCACTGTCCACTATTTAGATTTACTTAATTTTTCCAAGCTCATTTTAATGCGAAGTACTTGCAGGCACGAAAATGTTCACCGATAGAGATTCATTCGGAATATTTTTCTAATCTGATATAAAATTCTACGTAGCAAGCCAATTTTTTACATTTAATACCAACATTTGAGTGCAACGTTAGTTGCGCTAAAAATGGTGGTTGATGGTTCCAAAAATAATAAATACGTTTCGCTTACATAATTAGTCTATCAAAATACACAAAACTCCATAATTCGTGCAAAGAACTTATTTTATAGAGTGATTTAAAAAGATTACATAAAATCATAAGGCAATCTCTCTTCTAGCGATTTTTTTCCCCGAAAATAACAAAGAAATAGGTAAAAATCAGAAAATGAACTTTTTTAGGGAAAAAAAATTCTAAGCATCACTTTTGAGTTAATACAAATGTTTATACTTAGCAACAAAAATATCTGTTATCCTACCTTTATCAATAAGAAATGGAAACAAATACAAAATTCTGATCACAGAATATTTATTTGATGTATTAGGGAACTTTTTATTAGTCCATGCACAATATGCTACAGATTAATCCAACAGACTAGTCTTGCAAACAACTATCTGGCGCAAAGCTTTTTTTATGGATGAAATGAAGAAAGCAGTTGATGATTAAAAACTCAATAAATGGTTAGAAGCACACAATTCAACGTAAATAATCTATGACTTTAATGACGCATGGAACGTGTCAGCTGCTCTCTGTAGAATTCGCACGTAATTGGTGGAGAAGTTGAAGTCGGATATGTCAAGAGATCTCATTAGTGATTTTGATTTTCAGACATCATTTGGAATAAAACCTTGGTTTTAAGCCGCTAACTTTGTTTTGAATGGATGAGCTGTTTCTCTTAGGTTACGCACGATTTTTTTCCAAAAGTTTTAACTATGACATTTAAAATAAGATCATATTAAATTAATGTGATCGTATTCATTATATTAATGACGTTATTAAAACATATTCGAGAAACGTTAATAGTTTATATCCTTAACAATTTAGGAATATGCTTTTAACTCTCGTCTGATCTCCAACCCAAGTATTACATCTTCTACCTTGAAGGGTGATGTCAAGTAGTAATCTCTCCTTGCTTGTCTGCATAACCTTGAACTTATTGATATTAAGGCCATGTCTGAGTTCCATATGGCATGAACAAAGAGGACATTTCAACTCAGAAAGCGAATGTCGATTCTCCTTATTTATTGTTGATCATTAACATCATTCGAATTGTTGGACAAAGTTTACTACCAATTAGGTTTCGTACTGAATTCTCTTTCATTTTCTATAGGGATGTCGGAACATCTCTCTTTGGGAGAATGACAGATGGCTAAAATATATGATGTTCTGTGGAGAGGTAATGTTGAGCAAAGTTGTTCCTCAACTCGTTTCCTTTCTGAACAGTTTCAGTCCTACAAATTAGTTGACCACAGATAAATAAAGAAACGATTTCCCTTTTATGTTGCTTTTCGTATATGATTAAACACTCGAATAACTTTCTTTCCCAGTGTTCTGAAAAGTGTTAAGCGAACTATTTAAGTCTGTTAACATCAACCATTACAGAAGCTGGGTTAGTAACGCTCCGACAATTAAAAAAAATGAACTGAAAGATTCTCTTTTCGTGCTACGATTTAGGGGACATTGCAATATTCAGGAGTGTTGTATATCCGTTGGCATTTACCCTTCCATACATTTTCTAGTGCGAATTCGTAGCTTTCGGAAAACAAAAACCTACAAAGTCCCGTTAGAAAGAAAAGCACAAAACCGTAGCCATTCATGATAATTCACACGGCTATAAAGTGTTTCTCTGGGATCTATCATATGAGAATTCACTAGTTCGATCAGAAAAAGCAACAATGTGATCTGTATCAACATCACAGGCTTTCAAATTCTCTAGAAGCCAACCATGATGGTTTAATACTGGTGTAGTAAGCGCTGATGATTGCATGTCATATTTCTATCTAATATGCAGCTATGCTTGTGCAGAAACCGATTGTTCCACTCCTTAATACCCGGATATTGATGAGATTGATCCTTTCTCCATTAGACTGGTGAGATTTCCATACGATCCTTCTGCCTTTACCCCTCCCTCCAAACTATTAATTTTCTAGGTCTGTTTGTTTCTCTCTGATGTAGCATCCTCTCACTTCTATTGGATAATACTGCTGCCCACAGTTGATTTTAGGCAGTTCTTTTGCCAATGTCATGAGTGGAGACGCCACTGAGACAGTATCCAACGATAACGCGTCCTTCGAAATCCAAGTTCTCCACGTTACTAACAACATAGTAGCGTGTACAATTGCCTCTTTTCTGGCTCGTATAGTAATATGACCACGTGAGATAAAATAAAAATAGACATATCACTATGTTACATTTAAGACAGAATATGCACCGATATTTATTTCGACATATCTGAAATAAGTATTGTGCAATGGGATACCGTCAGTTTATTATCCAATACAAGGTCATTAAGTTTCTTGCAAACTTTCATAATTAGTTTGGTGTCAGTTTGATTTCGTACATTCTTAGTCTTCTGCTTCATAAAGCTTGGAATCATGAACAAATATGCATCTTGGACGTTCACTAAATAAAAATGACAAGGATAATATCTAGTGAAAGATTAAGTCTTTAAGTTTCCTTATTTAAGACTTGGAACGGTTTTTCTAATTGACAAACTCCTTACAAAAATAGTAAGTGTAATCAACCTTCTAGGAGGGCTTCAATGTTTTGATGGGCATGTGTATTATGATATCACTTCCAATTAGTTCTAGTAACATATTACTGAAATATTAATCCTGTCATAATGCCTAATTGCATTAATATATCGTTCCGTCATCCATAACTTCCTTAAGTTTTGTCTTCTACTATCGGCTTTCATTTTTTTTTATTGCAAGCAATTTACATAATCTAAATATTTTATAAACATTGGAATGGCATCCTTTCACTTTGGATTTATATCATTCGTTATATTTGTTAAGCCAAAGAATTTTAAGTTTCTATTTCTTGAAAAGAGTTAAGATGTTTCCGCTCTCTGAATTGAGCATACTATCTAAAATTTCTCTTTAACCCCTCATTAGCGAGTTTGTCAACTTCGGAAGTTAGTCTTCACAAACATATATAAAAATAATCACTCCTCCCATCATTCCAGGTCAAATAGTTGACAGCATATTTACCGATTGACTGTGAAATGGTCAATGAGAACTACTCGCATTGCCATGTTTCCACTTAGTGTAGTTGATTTGTCCCCACCCTTTCCTAATAATACATCAGTGGCGTTTATGTCAATACGACCCTTACTTCAGGGTTCTTTTTTTTTGGTAATTCAGCACTACAGAATCCATCAATTTAGGGACCCTGCTTACCTGTCTGTCTACATGAAAGAAACACATCTACTGTCATTTCAGCCCACATGATGGGAATGAAACCATATCTCTCGTGACTAACCTGCATGTTCCTGTTCCTCGCCCACACATAGAGAAGTAAAACATTATCGTTAGGTTAACTAAGGTTAACTACGAAGTAAAAAAGAAATATAGTTCGATAAGACAATGCCCGTATTACGTGTCTACAGGTAATATTTCTGCAAATATATCTGCTGTTATTAAAGCACGAACAAATCTAACTTGCTTACTCACAACATGACCTTTATCATTCCAATTTCCTTTGAAGTGCATTTCGGAAGAATGGAATAATATCAGACTAGTTCCATTGCGAAAATATGCATTGACCAGATTGTCAAAAAGATTATGGCTTTCCGAATTAATTACAAAAGCATGTGCACAAGATAATGTCTTTTATTATGCTAATAACATACGCGAACCCATTCATTAAGTTCTTTACTCCTTTTGAAACTCGGCTACAAAAGAAATTATGAATTCTTTATTGGGAAAATTGGAAATTATCCTTTAGTAATATCTTCTATATTTAATGATGAGTTTTGGTTTTTGCGTATATCATGAATTACAAACCATACATAAATTTAGACTTGGTTTCAATGGTAAACAGTGATCATGCAATTCTACGTGTTAGCGATGAAACATTTACTTGGTCTGATCTGGAAGAGGCTTTAAAACAATTAATGTTTTTTTTTATCTAAAGATGAGAGGGATATATTATGCCTATTAAATTAGATATATTATTCTTAGTTAGTTTTTCAGAAAGGATTACTGTAAGCGACTGGAAATTGTTACCATTCATAAATTCAACATGAGTAGGATTTACCGTGTCGGCAGTCCGGATTAGTTCAAAGCATCCGTCAAAAAATGAATATGAAGCGTAAAAGGCTGTGTATATATAGAGGAGCGAGAAATAATATATGGATCATAGAGGTCATTGCCATGTGGTGCTCTAGATTTATACACTTTTCGCTGTCATGTAAGCTATACTAATAACGAAAAATAGGTTATTTAGCTGCCATAAACAAACTTCAATAGCGTTGGGTCAACATTTTCTTGTGTCGGATAGTGCATAATAATATACGTGTCTTCAATGAGTGTCATAACCAGAAGCCTACACTTTACCTCCTCGGTCGGCCATGATACCCAACAATGGCATTTCTGAGCTATACAGCAATTCAGTATCAACACTATCGCGTACATCTGACTTAAATGTATTATAACAGTTTGGAAAAAGTGTTCTATCTATGCGGTATGAAATGAGCTCACGTTTTTTAGCCACTTGTATTCATGTATGAAAGAATGTTCACAGCACTGTTTTTCTTTGTCTTCGAGTATACGCAAGTTATCCAGATGAAGACGCTTAAAGATTTTCATTAATATTCAGGGAATGAAATGCACAAGTGTTGTTTTTGTGTACCGATCCAAAAGGTATCTGTGCGGTATGCAGTTCTAGTTATGCGATCAATTTTAGGCCTCTTCATGAAAGACTTGGGCTGCAACTTCAAGTACAGGACAGCCCTTAAGGTATGCTTTAACAAGCGATTGTTTAGTTCCGGACATTGTCACAAGATATCGAATGTTCTGAAATTGCAGGATTCAAGTCCTGTCTATCTTTAATGACAATGATGGAGTACGAAATGCTTTCATTCACATTCATACCAGCATTGAATCATGCTAGCAGAGAACTTTGTGCCAAACGAGATATCACGCTACGTTTATAAGCACTTAAAATATTATCTTTGTAAGAAAGAGCTGCTAAATTCTTAAATGGAAAATTTTCAAAAAACTTGGAAACTGATAAGTTCCAAATTTTTTCAAATGCTAATCTTCATTAAAAATTTCAGGTAAGGACAATTCATTTAATAAGGAAAAACTGCTTGCAGATCGAAGCAATTATTCATTCTTCTCTGTTTAATTAAAATAAGTAGAAAATATTTCGACTACCAACTGACAGCGCGAGCATACGAACTTCATTTCCTTTTGAATAGTCAACAAATTATTCTGGGTTTCTACCTAGAATATTTACTCCACTGATGGTAACTATTAAATCAGAACAGCTCTCACTTGAAGCCTTATAATGCTGGTATGTAAAAGCCCAAGATAAAAGTGCATCCAACAAATAAGATCTTTTAAAAACATCATTGGTTAGCAAAGTACCTCACGACAAAATTAGACCAATTCCTGTACGCTGTTTAAGATCCCTAATTAAAACGTTCGATTTCAATGCATGCATTCCTTTCGCATTTGCGTGATAAATCCTAGTTTTTTCCTTCCCCGCATTAGAAGGGATTGAAAATCGAGTCAATGACTGGCAAAAAATTGGAGTTGTGCCCAAGATGGAGGGGGTTTACGAATGAGTGGTTTTGTTTACATATACAGTATCTTGGATTAATAATTATAAAGCAATATAACAATAAAAAGATTGTAGAAGGTTACTCATTTTCAAATAATTTTTTTTGTTTAGAAAAACAACGAATTCCTTAAAATTACTGTAACTTCACTGAGCGCGTTCCTTTGTTATATTTGTAAAATGTAAAGAAAGAATAGCTTTTTTAAATCTCTGATATTTATACTATACTAACGACAATTGTTTTTACAAACAATAGAGTACTTTCAAAGCATATCTTAATCTATAGAGTAGTAAATTACAAAATGTCCAAAATTTTCTTATCAGAATATTAAACATGAATTATAGACGCCATTCTGCTGTTCCTCCATTTCGAATGCCTGCAATGATATTTCAACATTGAATACGATTTTATGCATCCAATACCTTGACAAATTCTCAGCTAAGTATCTTTTATTCTCTTTCTTGTTCCAAGAGCATTATTTCCTGTTACTGCACCGAACTTCACTCGAGGCTAAATTATCTCTCTCTGCTGTACTGAGAAACTATTCGCACTTAAAAAAGTTCAAACATGAAAGGTAATATGCAAGTAATGAGAACAAATTTATTTCTGTCATCGACATCTGCGCAGCATGCTTATTAAGTATGATTCAGCTTCTACGACAACCAGCTGCTCAGTTAATCAAAGGCGCCACAGATTCTACACCGAAAGTACATTGCTCTAAGGAAATATTTCTAATAAAAATATCGGTATTCTTTTAAAAAGAGACTCATACAATAACTTATCTGATTCATTTGTAAAACAGCATAATAACAAACTAAATTAATTTAAGAAGTATATACTGATTGGAGAATATATTCGGTACACTATGGAATCCAGTTTCGTTAGTGACAGTTCAGTATTTGTTTATGTGTTTGTATGCGGTCGGGAAATTCACTATACACCTAAATAACTTTGAGATGGGTATGATGTCTGGCATCCGACGAGTATTGCAGAAATGCAGCACTACTGGTCGTCGACAAGTTTTTAAAATGTACCCAGAATGGTCTAAAACTGCACGGAATTGCTGATTCAGACTTGAAAAAATCATGCTGTCTGAGTACACATCGAGTCAGATCTTGTTACAGATGGAGGCATAGCGTTTAACGGTCTCGCCAGTTACATTCTTGTCAGCTATAAACGAGCAGCTAGGAACAGAAAGGTTACTCTACACAAAGTACAAATAAAAACATCTTAAATTACAATGAAAATATTTCTTTCTGAGTCTGAAAACACTTCTCAGATGGAAACCAACAAATAAGAAATATTTACGTTATTAAGTATAAATCAGACAAGACGTGAATAAAAGGAAATAAATAAGATTTCCCATTCTTCTCTCATGGATGTCTCCGCTTTCTTTCCTTCCAGTACGGATATTGGGAAACGTAAAACAAGTTGAGCCAGACGTAATAAATGCCAAAATAAACGTGGGAATGATAAAGTAATTCGATTGATTTGGTAACTGAATAACACAAGTTGCCTTACCTTAAAGGTCAGAGTTCAGTCAAGTCTCTTCTCTCTCTCAAAGATTTATTTCATTTTCTTGAAGGTGCAGCAATAAAGAGCATCTTAGGATAGTTTGAAAATAACGGTATGTTTCCTTTGCGGAGTGTTGCTTGATTTTGTTCAGAAACTATAATCCTCCAAGTTTATTATGAAAGCAGTGATGCAATCTAATATATAAAACCAAGTGATCGTCTCTCTTATTCTTTAAACAATCTAATAACCCATCTTTATCTCCTCCTAGAACATCAGGTGGGGGAAACATGATTATATCCATTAGTTCCCTGGCCTCTAGACTTGTTCTTCGGTGGCTTTGTAAAAATTTTAAACTTTCTAAAATTATTATTATTAAAGAATTATGTGTGAAGGTGATTAACTTATTGCCTTACTGTTAGATTTTCATAATAGAATTACTTTAGTTGGCAGACCAATCTTGTCTTTTTCATGTGCCCTTGATGATACTCAGATCGCTACTCGAGATATCTCTTCCTGGACTCGCATACCTCTAGCCTCTTCTGCATAAACACGCCACATCGATAGCCTCCAGTGCTTCCAAAGAAATAGATATGCTTTACCGTTCAAGACCGTGCAACTCAACTCCTAACACTGTACAAATACCAAATCCACCTTATTGTAGAATATTGTTATCACACATGGGAAAGAGCACAAAAATTCTCTAAAATTCTTGTTATCAAGAAGAGGGGTGATTCGGTAATTGGTCACTGTTCTTTTATTGATTCACTTCAGACGCCATCTCATTGACGTACTGTACCTTCTCTGTGCTGCTTCTGTAGGTCATTTCATGGGCTCTGGTCTGCTGAACTGACTAACATTCCTTCGCTTTCCATTCACTTTCGCAAATCCCTGAACCAGCTACTAGTGAGGGATTCTAAGCAAAGTGGAACTTTGCAGCTCCAATACATTGAATTTCTCGTCCTCCTCTTTCATTCCTTCTCCCTTTGGACTCGTAAACAGCTTTCTGTGCACAGCTCTTTTTTTTTTCGTGATCACAAAGCACTGATGTGCTATGATTTCGAAACGCTGTGTGTGGCAATGATATGCACGCTAATTCGTTTCTATTCCTTACAATTGGGTACAAACACAAATTATATATCTCCATTCAAGCTTAAAACATCATTTTGATGTTCAATCTGTTCAAAAACATTCTGATAATATTTAAGTAGCTCATCTAATGTTTGAACTATACTGTCACTGTTCTCACTATCTTGTTGATAAGTAAGAACGTCTCAGTGGAATCTTCTTTGGTTGACAGTACCGGATTCATTTACATGTATACTTAATAATGCTTCTAAACTTCGTTAATAAACTCACAGACGAAAATTATTTGGTTTATCTATGGGTCGACTGCTTTTACTATAGATGCAAGTCTTTCTTTATTACAGTTTGACTTCAATTAACAGCAAAGTCAAGGATCAGAGAACTTACTTTGTTCGAAATGAGCGCAAAAGATACGTCTGATGTTCAGAAAAAAAATTGGCCTCATAGAGATTAGCCAAGGAATGGATCAGATATTTAGAAAACATAAATTCGAAATATTAACTTTCTCGCTGCGTGTCTGATAGTTCTATTGAATACGTCTGTAACGTAATTCTTTCGCCGATAACTACGTGGCCACATCAAGAGATGAATTAAACTTATTTCCGTAGTATTTACGAATAGTGAAATGATTCGCTGGAAATCGTTTTGAATAAAAAAACAAAAGAACGAATTTCAAAGTTTAACAATGAACAGAGCAATTTAAATCACGTCTTACCCAACTTATTTAACAAACAAGGTAACTTACTTAAGGTAGTAAGGAGTAGTCTGAAATTAATTAAAACAAAATAGTAATAAAAATAATAAATATCAGGAAAATATTGTAATTCCCCTAAACATTAATATCGTTATATGGATGAGAAATTAATGTTTATGCAATTTGAGGATGTAGAAATGAATTACTCAAACGAGATTAATTGCTGGATTCTATTATTCATACTACATCGGCTGCAGTTTATCATAGATTAGTACGATGTAATAGAAACATTCATTATCAGCCATTTACCAATGAATAATTGTAATATTTGGCCTACTGCTTTTTTTGGGGGGGGGGGATTTGGATGCGTATTACAAGGAAGACTACATTAAAAATGTGCACTAGTAACCAATGAGTACAAAAAGGTGCAGTGATATCTTTCTACTATTGTTTATTGGGAACTTCGTGATTAAATTTCACGAATATATATATATATATAATTAAAACAAATAATTTAGATTTCATTGCATTCATATTTTTGGCCTTGAACGTTTTTTTTTTTTATTTCCTTTCATGAGACATTTTTACCTTTGCTGGATCCGACAGAATGATTTCACATTAATCTTTCAGAGAGCATGTTCTGCATCTGCATTAAGCTTCACGATGACAAAGTGAAACAGCATTGATTCCCATGCAATTACTTGCTTGCTACGTTGCAAGAGAAACGAGTCTAATTGGAAGGTCAACTACCTAATTTTGCGAACTGATGGTTCATAGTGAAATATGGATCGGTGTAATACGCCAGACCGAAGTTCCCAGTTGCAGGTTAATAATAATAATTCATTACAGCTTTTGATGTGTGTATCACCATTTGCGTTGAATTCTACTTCAGAATGTTCATTAAAAACGTACTTTACGAAATATTTTATTGTCCTTAGAGGGTAAAAACTGGTATGAAATAAATCAATAAGGCAAATAATACCGAAACTAGTGATTAATGTACAATTATTAAACATGCAGTGCTCCTCCTGTTTATTTTGTATATCAAATAAACCAATCTACAAGCCAATTTGTATTTCTTAATAAATTCCTCCGGTTAGTCGTATCATGGTAAGGGCGCCGTGGTAAGAACGGGAATTAATAAAGTTAGTAAACAAATGCCAATAATCGTACATCCCAGAACCCTTTCTTGAGCCTTATAAATACTGCAAGATGCACTAATTAGAATCACTCAGATGGATCGATTTTGTGTGAGATTTCCGAGTAGCACTCAAAACGTTGATGGGGTGAGGATTGCGGCGCCAAGCTGGCTGATTGTCCACGCAAGAGCTTCCAGAGACGTCATGATGACTTTTTCGATGTCGTTGCTGACCATGCTCGATTTCTATGTTGTGATAATGATGATAATACGCTCTCATTGAAAGAAATCTGATCATCTGATCTAAAGTTGTTTTTGAAAGCTAGTTTTCGAACTAACGTTCCAGTAGAAACTCATTAGTCTTCTTCAGTATGTCAACTACTGTTTGAAGCTTTAAGTAATAATAAATGGTCCAAAGAATCGTACCATCCATTGTAATAAAATGCGTACAAACGAATCCTAGTAAGTCACATTATGAATTCGGTATAATACTGCTATTTATACTTCTGTCTGTAACATTTAAATAATTCATTAGATCGCTGTATTTCCTAACTGTGATAAAAGATTTAAGACCTTTTCATTATATACATTTGCACATTAAAAACACATGACAAAAAGTCACGGAAAAATTTAATATGAAGTTAGGAAACTGGCTGTATGCTCCAGATATTCTTCGTCATTTAGAATCAACGGTATTATAATGTAGATTCTATTAAATTGTCTTTCAACTATTGGATTAAATTTGATACGCACGAAGAAGCAGATTGTCCCTGTATAAAGCAACCAGATTATTATTAACAGTAGTTTTAAATTTTTGTCAATATATAATACTTCGTAACATGTTTACCGAGTTATTAAGCCTTAGTCATTATAGCTCAGTCAATATCAAAATTGTCCTTTGGTCAAAGCCTAATTCGAATCTCAACTAGAATGCGAAGAACCTTTAAGAAGACTTTTCAACTGAAGAGGAGTTTAGCCGGTCTCAGGCGAAGGTTACACGATTTTTTCTCAGCAATTTCATAATTCCACAAACAGGCACAGAAAACACTTTATACATAACAAATATATACAACAGTCATAAAATGACCTGCCATATATAAATAAAGCTTGTGAAAGGTTAGGATTCTAGGCGGATCGTTAGTCTTACAATCCAACCAATGATGATTTAAACGATCATTACTGATGATCGTTTTCTGTCTATATACATTCATTTTAATTAATACATTTTAAAGTATAAAGTAATAAGAAAGTACGAATCTTACTGTATCGTTAATCTTCTAGATACGAATCTGAAAAAGGTAACTGTTATATCTTCTATACAAGATAGAAACTGATTGTGGTAATGATCGATAAAAGTATGTCGTCCTCCATTTGTACTTTTACACTTCATTCCAATCTCTCGTTATTGGATATGTTTGGTTTGATACGTATACTTAATAATTCAAAGGTAGGAGGAGATATATTATATATCAAGCGACATTTCGTAATCCAAAAGTTGGTTCGGATTATAATGAATTTTTCAAATGGATGTCATCTGCACGCATGAATAAGTGCTTAATAATGGGAGACTTCAATTACTCTGATACTGACAGGGCACAGTGAGATGGATACTCTGCTCGTACAAGAGTGTTCTGAATCTGTCTGACACATGATTATTTTTGCAGCAACATACACAATATGCCACAGTTGAGGGCATTATTCTAGAATGACATACTAGGAAACAACCAATATAACTAATTTATTCTACACCACCATTCGAGATAGCGAAATAAATGGTTAACTCTCAACACACATATAGAGCTAGATACAGTCCGGCTTCACTAGCTCGATTAACATACTCGGCTTTATTTCATACTTCAAGACAATGCCATACTTAATTATAATACTTAAATACTAATAACCTTAATGACAATAATCCTTTATCTTAGCGTTGTTACATGAAATTTGAATTATATAAAATGTATATACTGGAGTAGGCCAAGACTACTGCAGAATATTTTACAGCAATAAGAAATGATTTTGAACATAGCCAAGATGAAGTCGGAAGTGCAATACAAGTTGCTGGAAGAAAATTTAGAAACAAATGTGAAAATGGTGTTAAGGTGGAAAGTATTTTGACCACTTTGAGTAGCTAAAGGGCATTTTAGAAAGGAAAATCGATATCTATACGAGAGGATTATTGAGCAAAATAATATCTAAGAATTCAGAGCCACGAATATATGGCAAATTTATGAAAATATATAGATGTCAGTATTTTATGTTCAGTGAGTGGGCGAGTGCTTGAAGGAACACATCCAAACTTTTCACGGACGGAAATATTATGGACGGAACTAGCGAAAGTGTAACAAATTTAATCAATATTTTATGTTCCCAGAATCCAGAAAGCGAATGTCAAACTAGCCATTCATTATACAGAGTGGAGTAGTTAAAATATTTAATGACGTCACTAAATTGCGAAAGAACTAGTAAGAGAAATGGAGATAACATTGAGAGGAGAGGGGCAAACTTATGCGTGGGATTAGACAACAAAATTAAGACTGTTGATATAAGTTGCTGGAGGTCATATTACAAAACGTAACAACTTTAATATTACACCTTTCTAGTAAGATTATATTTCAAGGGGAAGACCCTATGCTTTATATGACATTCACTTGACAAATTATAACTACACTATTAAAATAAATACGATACATGTATCTTTAAGCAAATTTAAAATGTCGTTTTTAATCATTGAGGAAATATCAGTTATTAGGTGATCGATTCGGATTGTCTTTTAATTCGAAGTAAGTGTCATCAAGAAGTCTGTAGTTTGTATAATTTCGGTCGTTTTCAAATTTACTCAGTCCTATACGATTTTTGCAATAATAAGACTAAAGAAAATGGATACCAATCATTCAAGCAAAACCGAGCATTCTTTCAAGAGATTATGCGTCACAGCGATAGAGAAAAAAAAAAATATTCTTTTCATTCCAGACAATTAACCTTTATGTCCATTAGCATTCTACAGTGTTATGAATCTTATCCTTTATGAATTAATGAGGCAAAATGCTATATCGACAATTTCATTATAAAACCATTCTTCTGCTAGAAAACAAAATTCTTTTACTATTTCGGCAGGCGTATTATTGAAAATGTTTTCTGTCAAGCAGAAAACGCAACTAAGCAAAATTGCTAACAAAACCTTTGGTTGAAAAGTAGAAATTTGAAGCAAAAAATCAATAGATTATTGTGAAAGAGACCAACATACGAATGCGCTGGAAATCGACCGAGTTTAACAACAGAATAAAACTATTGATTACGCTATTTTTAATGTTATGACATTTTTTCGTAATTAACCTTATAATCAACTACAAGTCGAAATACTTTACGATTCCTTAACTTTGTATGAATGGAATAGATTACTTTAATCAACAAACAAATTAATTGTAGTAAATAGTTTTTCTTTTTAAAAAACGCCATGAGAACAAATGCAATCTGCAAATGTCTAACATAAAGGCCTCAGGAAAGATAAATTACTAAAGGATGCTATAAAGAAAATGGGAAAAAAAGCAAAACATCTTATGGATAAAAAATACACAGAAGTATGTAGAAAATTTAAATAGTAACATAAAAGTTTACATTAGATGAAAATGCGATGTAATAAAAAGATATGAATAGCAAAACAATAATAATTTTTATTATCTTCTATAATAAAAATGTACCTACAATTCATAAATAAATCCTTTGCAATTGGAGTTCTTGTTGTGCAAGAAAAATTTGTAATTTATTGTGCAAGAAAGATTCTAAGGAAAAAGCAAGTATTTTTCGAAGATAACCGAATAAATAAAAGCAAGTATGAAGAGGTTATTGCTATGAGCATGATGTCATATTTGGGCGGATGTAGAGATTTTTGCTATCCCACCCTCTAAATAACGTAGTATTTTTTTTCCCCAATAGACGCCAATTTTGTGATTCCTAACCCGTTTTGGTTAGGAATCAACTGTTTTGCTGCGTAGGCCATATTGAGTGAAATCGTTGTCGATAATGACCTCGTTTACTTCTTCGTTCATAGTGGTACGACCACGCATTCGGTAAGGTTTATCCCTTTCCATTCAGGATAAAGAGGGATTGCCTGACTTACTTGGTATACGTCAGCAAAGCTTATTCCTGTGAAATCGTATGAAAAGCATCCGTTCTTTAAGAAGATAGTTAATGAATCTAGAAGCCAAACTTGGTGTCATTATAGTAAGTTGGTAGAAATGTATAACAGGAGCTTCAGTGTGATCGCTTTTCGGTATTACAACACAGACAAGTTGTCGCTATCGATCTAAAGCATAAGCCACAGAAAATAAGCTTCAGAGAGCGATATCTGGCCAAACGAATTTAAGTCGAGTACGACTCGTTTTAGATACGTTTCAGAAAATACATAAGCCCATATTATATTCGTATTTTCCACGCATACAAGTTAAATACATGCCCACCTAAAAATAGTAAAAAAATCTGTGCGTAGTGGTATTCTAGTACACATATTATTTTTAGTTAAATTTTTGTTTCAAACTGATAATTTTAATTAACTACTTGCATTTTAAGATTTCTATTCATTTTCTTTTCCAAATCATTTCAATCGGGCTAACTGTAGTGGCAAAAGTAGACACAACAGAATCATAACTTCAGAGTACATAAGATGAAGCATTTTTAAAATCGAAAATTTCTCTCTCTCATGAGCCCGTACATTTTTTGTATTACACAAACACTTATATTATCGCCATCCCCAGAAAAACAATGAAAATATCGACAATCAAAAACCCACTTGAGAACAGTTTTAAACTGCACTAAAAATCCATACTTCAAATTATAAAATTATCTGGTTATATTTATATTATTTTCTTAATAAAATTGCTAACTTAGAAATAAAAATCAACGTGAGAAAGAATGAATTGCATTTTATACGAAACAAAATAATAAAGTACATCAATAGACGTATCTTGAAGACAATCTGGTTGATATTTCGCAACCAATACAACTAGTAGGTCTCATACGGATTTTTGTCTCCTGGATCAAAAAAATTATTACACAAAATTAAGATATAATACGCTGGTCTTCATAGTTGTTACACTTGAATTTGTCTGGGTATACGATAGTAACCATCTCTTCGATCTACTCTGGACAATGACCAGGACAAGTACAAATTAAAAACATAAGTAAATGAATGTTTTTGAACAGAGGGTATAACCCAATAACCTTTTACTCCAACAGAACAGACAATGAAGCTTGACAACGCATCCGATAAACAGACATACTAACAACCGCTTCTCACACACTTAGTTACTTAGGCGAATCCATTCAGGGAGAGGATATAGTCCGCCTAGGAAACCAAGTTTGTGAGGGGTGGGTATTAATGTCAGCTTATCTAATGAATTGTTATTTGACTTCTTTTTTTTAGGAATAAAACATTCACTAGCATTCATTCAATGAGTCAAATGATTATATACTTTTAAAAATAATGTTAGATATACCGTAGAGTCATGAGCATCGGAAGATAAATTTTCCCAAAGGTGGTTAAGAATACAGGAATATTCTGATCCAACCGAATATTATATTTTCATATAATAATAGGCAAACTTTTTAATGTTACTCCTGAACTTGCAACTGCCTCTCAGTTTTTTCCATCGAAATAGTACAATAATAAAAGACAAAAATGAAAGGCAATAGAAACATACAGATAGTATTTGAGTGAAAATATTACTTTATTAGCAGAGTTTCTGATCGACTTCTGAAATAGTAGGTACACCTTGATGCAAGGAATTTTAGGCTATTTTCTCTTTCATTCTCAATTAATTTCTCGGGTTGTTACCTTCTCTTATCAGCATAAGTTATTTTTCAAGTTTCGTTTTACCTTGGTATTGTGCATACATCAAGATGTTTTCTCCATATTAATACCTAAGAAAATTAAGGTCGATTATTTTTGCTTATAGATTAGTTACGCCAAGATACGTTTTTTCAAACTACACTGTTAACAATATTTCAATATAGATTATAGGTTCCCTAAGATAAACGCTGGTGACCAAGCGGATGGGATCCCCACTTGCTAATATGAATTCAAATCCCACCCCGAGCATTCGCGAATCTCTTTAGGTGGAAATTTATTTGAATCTTCCAGCCTGTTATAGAGACCGTTTTGGGTCTCTAGAACAGTATTACAGAACTCTTATTTTATTCATGGTATTAATATATAATAGGATTATCATCTTTCAGAGGCGGGGTTATCAAACAATATACTTTACTTATTATGTATATTTAGGAGTAATATTTAGAAAAAAAACCTCATGTTTCAAATAGCCTCAAGCGGATTATTTTTTATTAAATACCAAAAGAAGAAATAACTCGGCAACTGATGACCTACTATGAAAATAGATGCACTTTCAAAATAAGTTTTCCATTTTTAAGTGGTATTAGCCTTTCATGAACCTCCAGAGTGAGTTCTATTTTTTTATTTCATTTATAAAATATGGTAGACCGCAAATAAATATACATTCAAAAATATTCTGTTCTATTCTCTAGCGATTTCTATATTCAAAAATTTACCAATACCATTTTGCATGCACGTAAGCAAACAAATAGTAAGCTACTCTATCTAATTTGAGAATCCAACCAACGTCGATCATATGCTGATTGCTTTCTTTAATATGTACATATTTTTTGCACCGGAAAAGAAACGAGAAAAGAGATATTAATTTAAAATTTATTTTTGGCAAAAGTCCAGAAAGCAATTTGATTTCAACTGAGTATTGACTTCGCGATTATGATTTAGTTGAGATGATAACATTTTTAACCATTTAATCAAGGTATGCTAAATTAAATATATAAACAGATTAAATATAAATTATGTATATATGAATATAAATTGAAGGCGAGTTAGGTCTTTATATGGAGATGGAATGGTTTGTCACCCTCATACCCTCGGAGTTTTCATCACGCAAGCAAACAAACCATGTTAATACACAGCTTACAGACAAAACATGTTCTATTGGCGTAAGACTAATCTTAAAATATATTTTATACCAATGTTCCGGTATAAAACATAATATGTTGAGTAGGGAGTTTTCAAGAGATCATAATATTCTCTTTTATAATAATTCCTTGCGTATTTTCTTTGTTTAAATTTACTAGACCTCTTGTTCTCTATTTATCCTGTACTTGCTCCTGTACATGTCGCTTTCCTGGAGAACACATGTGAGTTACGGTTGTGCATCTCCCTCAGCTCTGCTTTCATACACAGAACACAGAAACAATCATTATAGGGTACCTCCATGAACTTTTTTTTCCCTACCTGAATGTCACAACAGTACATTTAGGAATATATCTTTCTGGTGAAGCATATTCTGTTCAACTATTTTCTCCCAAATCATGAAATTCCATGTTTATTTATGAAAGCTTCTTCAATAATAAAGGCGTAACAATGATGTCTTTAGTAGGAAAATGTATGCGATGTACAGTGTGTTTTAGTGATCCTTTATCTTTCGAATCCAAAAACATATAAGCACTAAATCAAGAATGCGCCTAACATTAGTTTTTATGGCCAGCGAAGGTAGTAAAGCTAAAAATAGGAATAATAACTGGAACATGAATCAAGATGTCTGAATTTGAAGATTGCATTAGCCTTTGATATGCAATGCAAGTAAGTCTGCAGAATCAAAAAAAAAAATGTTCTAGGAAGTAAAATACTAAGATTTCGAAGAGATTAACGATCACCCCTTATATAAAATGACCAACAATTAGTTGTACGAAAAGGCAAAATAATAACTAATAGTCATAAATCGAATGCTCCTCTGTGTGTACACAAATTCACGTTATTCAGCAAGCATGCGAGAACATGGTTTGCAGTGCATTGCTCAATATTGGAGAATGGAAACTATAAATATCGATCTGTTCTGTCCCTTGTATCTTAGGCAGCTGACGCTCATAAGAAAGCTGCTGCACTCCAAACAGCAGTAATTCTTGCAATCCATATAGCCGATGTAAATAAGTTAAAAATAATATTCAATCGAACATTCAAAGCATAGTGATGACGTAGACCACAAGATAGTTAATTACCATTTTATGATGCATAAAAATATACATTTTAGATCGAGTAAGATTCCATTCATAGTAGAAGAATTGCTAAAGTGGAAATAGCTGAATATTAAATTCAAGTGTATTTTTACCTCTTCATTAAAATGACTAAATATCAATCCGTTTTTACTTAGATATTATTTTTAGTATTATATAGAGATACACATTTACTGCAATTCCGCTTTGTCTAGAAGTATACGCAAAACTCACTTTAATTATGTCTTTACTAGAAATGCGTTAAATACATGATCTAATAAGAATTCAAATACAGCTGCCTTAATGATCAAAGTTTTAATTACGACTAGAATAACTGCCATTTAATATATCTTAAACCGAAAACAAACTTATGGCAAGCAGAACATTAAATAGAACACTTGGAGACTTACCAGATGAGTTTATGAGCTTGTTTGCGGGAAATTTCAGTAGTCGTTTACTGTTCGAAAGAAGGAGAATTTTTTGTCACATTTTCTCTCTTTACTTTAAGTTATCCTGAGATGAAATGACGCGACTGAAATTAAATGGCGTGTTGAAACAACCAGAGGAAATGGAGTATAACAAAATGATAATTCCATCCCTTGAGGTTACTTATGGAAAAGAAAACATCATGAAGTTACACTCGATCGAAAGAGTCAGTCAGCAATCATTCCAAGGTCATTATAAAAGGTCGAGTTATAAGTAAAATAGTCCATATCCATTAACCGTTTAATCTCAATATTTTGGATACCTATCGGGAGAGGAGATTAAAGCAGTGATTGACGAAAAGAATCTGAAAACGAAACCTGAAGTTTTTAGTTCTGTTTTTATTCGACGGATATCCCCAATACTGTCCTCGAAAGAATATTGAAAAGAACATTACTGCATATTCGAAGGCGTCAATCCTTTTCGGTATGCTGCAGGCAAATCCATTATATTTTAAACCGTAACCTATCAACCATAGTGCGGGTTCGTTCTCACTTCATCCAATTACCGGTTATGAGCGCGTCACAAACTCCTGTAACTATACACCACTACATTTTGTCTCCTGCAGAAGATAATGCAAAAGTTGAAGCTTTCGCAATTACCGTTTTGCATCTTCTGAAGAACAGCAAGGACTACTTTATTAATATACTAAAAGTAAGCACTTTAACAAGAAGCCTTGTAACTGTATACGTAGTTGGCTCATTTATTGAAACATAATTCGCACGAAAATGAAATTTTCATATAAAAGTGTTGCCTAGGTTCAGTTAAATATAGACGAATAACATAGAATAGAAATACTAGTGCAGTAAATTGATTAAAAAAAAGTTTATTTTTGTATGCTACTAGCTTCATGCTATTGTTTAAGCAGTTCATCAGGTATTCGTCACTGGGGTGGAGCTCTAGTCCTCTTATGAAGCAATTGTGAGTGGCGGAGTCCTCTTACAAATAAAATGCTTTAACAAAGAATAATCATCGTGGTACAATACCCAAGTAGCTTCCTTTTAGGTAGTCAAGCATACGTTTGTTTGCTTTTAGCTCATGCGGGAAGCGAAGGAATATTGAAGTGTGTCAGACTTTATTGACTTCACTCGTGAAAAAATAATGCCTTAAAAATATTAACTATTTGAAAATATCTGAAGCATTTTTCAGATATTTTCAACCAGAAGTCTGGATTAGAAAATTGTTTATGAAGGTAAATTTCTAGCATGTTGCACCAACAAAACGCAATCCTTATCCTTTCCTTATAAGGACTGGCTTACAGGGGCGAAGCAAGAATGCTTTTCATCTTTCCCGTTATCTGTAGAGGACAGTGTAGGGATAAGGTGTTATTGAGCTATTAAAGCTCTGATCATGGCAGGAGGGTAACAGCAATAGCCAAACCTCAGTTAGAATTTCATTGGCTAGCATTGCTCCATAACCCTCCACGGGTATTAATCACCGCATCTCACGGTAGATTAACTTCTTCCTCAACAAAACGCAATGATGTTCAAAGTTTCTTGCGTACTCATCCGTACGCAAATATATAAAGGTGTTAGAGATAATTTTTCAAATTTTAAGTAAAAAATTATTTATAAGATAATTATTTGTTTAAATTAATAACTATATATAAAATAAATATTTATTTCATAAATAGTTGCACTTCTATTCAGTCAATTAGTTTAATAAAAGCAAAGAATGCTATAAAACGATTTCCCCAACACGAACAGATACTACATTTCGGTCTATCCATTTCACCTAGAACTTAAAGGAAGGTTTTTTTTGCGACAGCGGATAATTTAACTGAGAATTATATTTCAGTGTTATTTATCAACTTGAATACGATATATCCCGAACTGACTTCAGCTAAATTAAATATATTATAATGAAATACAGCAATCAATTGAACCAATTAAATTTTTTTCTTTGAGTCAAGAAAACATTCGAATTATTGTAAAAATTAATCTATCACGAGAATTGACTTAATTATTGCTAACAACTACTAAACTTAAAATTCCTAACAAGCTAAAGAAAGCAAAGGACTAAAGATCAGATAAAGTCATCCATACGCAGCTGCTCCAATTAATTGGATCAGCTGCGTATAGAGGAGACGCGCAGTGATCACGTGAGTTGCTTGGCATAACTTTGGTATTTAATGTTTTTCATTACAATATATTTAGGGTATATGGATTCTCATCGTGAATCTGCTGGATTTCCTTTTTTCAACATCTGAGTTCTCTACTTACTGGCGTTCTAATTCATAAAAGGACTGACATTTTATAAACTATTACATTTGAAAATATTTAATAAAATGCCATTAAATACAATTCATCAATTAACGTCATTAACCTACAGCATATGACATCTGCAATTGAATATTTGCATTCCAATTAACAAAACTTAAAAAAATCAGCTACATCAAGCATAAACACATCTTTATATTTGTAAGGCAGCAGAATAATAACCCTAGGATTCTGTACATACATCGAACTTCAATAATCTCCTAATGCATGAATAAAACCAGTAAATCAGCTCTCGCGCAATTTCATTTAACGAGTCAGCAGTGAGACTGCGTACACGAAAAATCTGCATTTAAGAAAGATGTCATCCAACCGTATCACTCGGAGCGAATCCATCGGAGTTTTTTCTACTAGTGTCCACCTATTCCCATCATCTCATCTCTTGCAAATGAAAGTAGATATTATGAAGAAGATTTACGCCATTTTAATTCTTTTTTCCAATAAAAGATCAAGTACATCATTTAACCCTTTTCTTTTCAAAAAATAACTTCATTACTAACAATTCAACATAACGAAATTTCCAAAAATTATTATTAATTATATTAATATACTAAATTTACTTGCAATTTTGTTTGAAATCGGAAAGGTTTTAGTACGCATATTAACCGATGCAAATTTATACCTTACAATAATAATGTAATCTCGTTTTCGCCTACAGAAAAGCTATGGTTTCAGTGACAAATTTACTGTGAATGTGATTGCTGCAAAGATAAATTACTATGCATAAAATCATTGAAGTGACTGAATGTATTGATTAAATTAATATTTATTAATTCAGTGAAAATCTCAATATAATAGTAATAGCATTTCGTAGCAATAGTAGTTAGAAATCGGATGGTTGTATTATTGACCTTAAGATCAATATACGGTCTGTCTATTAATTAAGTTCGGGTCTCAGCACATAACATAATTGCAGCCTCATCCTTAAATTCAAAATCTATACTGCAGTAATACTGTGGATACACCAGAATTTAGATAAAGTGGAGAAAGGCACTGATATTATTTTGAAATTTAGGAAGTTATATTAAGTTATCGTATGTCATTTATATGACAAATACAGAGCAACATTTAAAAATGCTGCTACATTGTAATTATGAGAGTTCAATCAACTGGTATACAAGGTGTGATAAGGAAAGGATGCATTTATACAGGAACTAGCCTTTCAGCGTGCGTAGAGCGCTAATACTCAATTATGTCATCAAGAACAGTGATAATTTCTGTCTAGCTGCCAGTTATGTGGCCAAAAACATGACGATTTGACAAACACATCTCATTACGTACATCTGATTGATTTTTACCCATAATGAACACAAAATGGTCATAACAATGAAATAAATAATGCATGTCATATGATAGAAACTTGATGTCATACGTTCGCGTGTTACATTTTTTTTCGGATTGGGCTCTCCCATGATTAGTATTAATTAGCACTTAAGTTATTTTTAAACTTTAAAAATCAAATTTAGTTAAGCAAAAGAATGAGGATGCTCTCTGATCAATTTCGTACTCATTTCAATTAGAGTAGAGCAAATATGCAATGCAGTGTTAGAGTGGGTTTAATGTAGTGCTTTGGGATTTTAGCAGTCCCTGGATGTGCATAGGTTTCGAATTAGTCGAGAATGATAACTTCATTTCCTTCTAATGCAATTGTAATCCAGCCATCTGGGAAAATTAAGCTACATTTGTCGATTAAATGATATCATTGCTGAAGATCCTACAATAACACAGTTTCAGCTGAATGACAATTTGTATCAGACAAAAAAAAACATACCAAATAACATTGCCCATAACAGTAGCATGTATCATATGGAAAGAATACAAAAAGCATTTCATATATATTAATTTTCCAACTTTCTTCCGGAACGACCATTAGCGATTTTGAATGCACCATAACCAAAACGTTGAGTCATTTTTCTTTTATTGTTATAAGCAGTAAAACAAAATCAGCAGCTCATTAGGAGTGTAAATCCACCCTTTAATACTTTCCTCATTACATTTTGATATACTGCTTATTATAGTAGTTTTTTGCATCCGTTATTCTTCATGCATCACAAATCACGGTTTTATTATTCTTAAATAAAATTCAAAAAGAAGATCGTGTTTTGGGTTGGTTAACCAACCATCCCAGTGAAGATAATGCTAATGTGGAGAGGTTAAAAATTATATGCAGGAGTACAGACAAGTTTCAGTTTTCTCTAAGAGGACAAAGAGCTATGTTAGGAGAGGGCTACATTACAATTATCTTTCACAATTGCTCTTAAAGAAAACGTTGATGTCCAAAAAAAAAAATCAGTAACACAACTAAAGTAAAATATTCTGACATAGAAATAATTTCACTAACCATCTGAATATTATAATGCAAGTTATATTTATTCTAACATAAATTAGATGAGATAATATTTTTCTAATTTATATTAATCTTTGTTATGTTGTAGTCATCTGGTGAATGTGGTATATCTCAGACGATGAACAAAGCAAGAAGACTAACTAATAATAAGAAAGTTGGCAATAAAAACTGGAGACTCCAAGACGCTTATCCGTGTCATTTTTAAAACACAGTCTGATAGTTTAAAAAATCCTTGATGATATCAAAATACATAATACTGAGAAACCAAAATATTAATGAGGGGGACTGAAGCTGTTCGTATGTATTTTAAGACAGCGAAACAACCACAATGAATTACTGAGGCAATGACTCCTTCATTGTATGCAATACTTTTGTTTCGTATATACACACGGAATTTTTTCTTAAACATGGAACTTACGTTTTAGGAAGCAAGTTGACAACATACTTCTAATATCATTCTAAATTATCTGCCCCTCCCAAAAAATTGTTTGAATTTAGAACAATGAATTTAATTGTGTCTGTACACAATAGAAATATATTCATAAATGAAGATTCTGAAACATTCACGCTTGTGTATGAAAATAACACGACTGCAATTTTTTTCATAATTTTTCATATCTTTTTTCACTTTCAGCAGTCTGTTTTTAACAAGTTCATATTAAACTGCTAAATAAACGTTTGTCAGTAAAATCAAGAATAGTTATAGGAAAACATTCCTCAGGGATACAATATCTTACTAGAAAATATTCCTCTGATATTAGAGATGTTGCATATATAATAGAAATATCTTCAAAATTACATAAAACTATTAAATATAATACGCTAAACGGTACTTCAGTTTTATATATAAAACAAAGACTCCCCCCACCCCCCTTGCAAAGAAAAAAAAACACGCACGAGTTTGTTCTGAAGAGTTAGAAATAGGAATAAAAAATTATTTGAAACATTTGATTACGTGAAATTCCTTGATTTGCAAGTAACATTTAGAAATTTTTAAAGCAATAGTAAAGATTGTAACAAGCATGTCTAGCCCAGCCTATTGTTAAATTGGCTGTGGTACAGGAGGAGCGGTTTTGCGGGAAGAACAATTCCACCACTTCATATAAAAATCGACTAAATCACCTTCAACTGAAAAGGTCTTTATAAAGATTCTTCATGTACTAGCTATTGTCATTCTTTAAATAAAGAAATTATTTTAATTTTGGATTATTGTAAGATTATAAAAGTGAAGGATTGTTTGCACTCAACTTGGAAGTCAGATCAAGATTACATAGTTAACATCTTCAAGATACAATAAGCAAAGAATGCTGTTAGAAAACTTGGAACAAATTAAATGTTAAGTAGGTTGTTGATGCACATTATCATGGATTTATCAGTATATCGGATTAATACGAAATAGGGACTATTTGATTATGATGCGTATATTTGAATAATGCTGATTGATCACGTGATCTTGTTATCAAGATCAAGGCTATAGCTGTTGTAACGGTTTTAAGAAATGTTGAAAAAAGTCAACGGATATTCACTCCGTTTTATTAGTGTCAAGAAAATTTTCTCAGAAATTTTCGAAGTCGATGGATTAAAAAATAAATTACGCTTTTCATAATTTGTATTCTCGTATTGGTAATTATATAGTTTATTCAGCTTCAACTTGTGATTTTTCTAGAATCTGAATGGTGAAGCTACTGATTGAAGAATTGCATGGGAAAATTACGATACTTTTAGAAGGAATGAGTGGGAAAAACAGATAGAATATTATTGCTCATAAATAAAAATTTTGACTTTAAGAGTGATGATGAATTATATTGAATGGATACTGAGAAAGTTAAGAGTGGTCGTATGCTATCAAGAGAAAGCAATATTATGGGACAGATATTGCATGCGAAGTTAGAAAAAAGAAAAATATTAATAATTGGGGAAGGTTAATATATACTATATGGCATAGAAAAATGAAACATTCGTAAATGGTACAAGTAGCAGTTTTGGAGATTCGTGATGGATGGTCTTTTTTTAGAAGGCATTGGAGGTGATAATATGATCAGAAGAATTAGTAACGAAACTTTATCTCTAGCCGCTGTATAGTAGTGATCATTAACCTTCACAAAAAAAAAAAATAAAATAGAGGATAGAGAATGATAAGGATCAGAGGTAACACGACTGGGATATTAAGATTGTTAAATTAAAAGAATTAGAAATTTAATTATTAGAAAACTATTAGCATGTAGGAAAAGCTCCGTGATATTTTACATAAATATTTAAATTTATTCATGAATATAAAATGTAAAGAATTACAAAGAATATAGTTCAATAAACAGCTAGAAAATATGGATAAAATTAAGATCACTTTCAGAAGGCATACAGATGTAAATAAGTGAGTAAGATAAACAGGAACGCAGCTAACACATAATTAGGTAAGTGGATATGACAAAAAAATTTACTTTGAAATAGATGCTAAAAGTTTACAGATGCAGTTAGTTTAGATGAAAGAATGTAATTCGGAAATGGAAATATAACTTAATGATATAATCAAGAAGGTGGATCTTATGCGTGTTTTGAAACTTCTGTTAACTGATATGGCTTTAAGTAAAGATAACGTATCTCTAATATTGAAGAAATGTCAGTTAACTGAGCGATCCATAATTAGTGTGAATTAATCCTTGATATTAGGAAATAACCCTTCTGTTTGGAAATCTACAAAGAAAATGTGTTACCTTGTCAAAAGAGAGTGAGTACTTTACATACTTTAAACTGAGCAGTTAAAGGACAGTGTTTTTATTATTATTATTAAGCCTATTGACAAGTAACTGAAAATAGAGGATTTGTATCGGGCATCTCTTTGATAGGATCGCTTATTACGTAGAGAGCAGAAGCATGGTTTTGCTAATGGGTAAATCGATTTTGTCAAATCTACTCGATTCTAATGAAGATATCACAAGAGAAATGGGTGATCACAATGGTCATAGGGCGATTTAGTTTGATTTCAACATTTGTTATGCCTGCTGGGTAAATTGTTCCAAATGGATATTACCGAATATTTTATGAGATGGATAAAGAATTGGTTGACGGGAAATAGTAGTAGTATTCACAGGCAGAGAGGGCGTCGACTTTATGAGTCAGTGGTTAGAACTGATACCCCTACGGTTTGATTTCACCTACGTTCTTTAATTCATTTCTTATTGATTTGTGTTCAAGTGAAAAGAATGATCTCTTCATAATGATTACCCGAAACTGAACAGAGTAGCTAATTGCTCGAATGACCAAACATTTCTTGAAAATATTAGTCTTAAAATGTTGAAAGACTGGAGATGAGGACTTGAGTGAAGCCTTGTTGAAATAATGACTGACGCAACTAAAAGCGCATGTTATGTGGACAACGAATTTGGAACTAAAATATGGAAATGAATCACAGTACTTTTATTTGTCGAAGCCCATTAAAATAATTACGTTTTTATTTATGGAGTGGAAAATATCCTTAAAATATGTCAGAGACGATTTGAAATATTCAGGAATGAACAATTAAGGTAGAGATTGGATAATTAATAATTCATATAAATTGATAATCTTGAGATTAAAACTAGTTCTTAATATATTAAGAATAGTTAATACATAATTGAACATTTTGGTGATTTGTTAATGCTCGTTGCTGACAACACAGTAATGGATAAGTTATCATACTTTTGATTAATTTACAAAGAACACCTTTCCATCATTTATTTGTGTTAAATTTGCATTTACTAATCTGAAATACAAATCTCGACCTGTTTTTGACTCCGCTCTGTACAACCTACGGCACGGGTTCGAATCCCAGTGCAGCATGGATATTTGTGAACCTCTTTTGGTAATCATCTTCCAGTATGAGACCACAAGCTATTTATGAAGACTCGTGGCCTTGAAAAAAGTGTTAAAATTGAACGAGATAAAGAGCCAATAGGCTTCATTTCGGTGAGGTAAATGTATTCAAATTAAGTGGATATTGAATCCAACATTATTTCTTAGCCGAATAAGAAACTCAAAAGATAGAAAATCTTTCTATATTTGAGTTTCCCAGTATGTACCAACACCTGGTACATGTTGGGCAACTCATAGTAAAGGTGAAGTAAGTCCCGATCACTGTCCTTAGTATTTTCCCTAATGTAAAACACAACTCCTAGGAGATGTATGTTATACATTATGGGGGAAGTCTGGGTCTACCTACTCACTGATGAGACCTCAAAAAAGGTGGAAACTGGTCTGGGTAGTTACCTTCCCCCATAATGTATAACAACATACATCTCCTAGGAGTTGTGTTTTACATTATGGGAAAATACTAAGGAGAGTAATCGGAACTTACTTCACCTTTACTATGAGTTGCCCAACATGTACCAGGTGTTGGCCCTACGCTTGGACTTGCCGAACTTTTATAGTTTCCTATATTCGGCATGAAACTCTTAGATTTTCTATCTTTGAGTTTCTTATTCGGCTAAGAAATAATGTTGGATTCAATATCCACTTAATTTGAATAGTGTTATATTTGATCTTTAGAGCAAAATTCCCAGACTATCTGATCCTTAGCCGATCTACTACTACTACTGAAAGAATGGTTTACAATCGATATAATCAGGATTGGCAAATGTTAAGGATGATTACTATGTAATTAACACTGCTAAATATTTGATATTTTGTATGTGAGTGGGGAGGGATAAACTAATAAAAGGAGAATTACGTGGCACTGACCAATCTGGAAAGGTAAAAGGATCTTGTTGCGTATATCAGAAATAATATTACTAATTAGTCAATATACAACTCACTTACTGCGGATCGATACGATTTTCCGTTCAACGTACAGTTATTTGGTCTCGTGTTGTATTTATGGAGCTGGTTTTTCCCTCAAACACTAAACCTGTTTCTAATGTAGAGAAAGTGAGTGTTTGTGTTCGGCAGTAATATTACATTAACTCATCATAGTGTTCTAAGACAGAAATTGGATAAATCGTGGAATTCGTGCCAATATCATCTCAAATGGACTTATTTTCTGGTGAACAGTTATTAATAAGTTCACAGTCTGTAAAATATCCTCAATGTAATAATAATGAAGTGACAACGTTGCAAAAATTCATATTTCACCTCTGAAATATAATCTTTATTACCGTATACAGAAACAAGTACAGACACTGAATATTAGGCACACATTAAGAAAATGTCGCATACGTTACATGATAAGCCGTATGACGCCTTTTCAAATGACATTTCCATGATAATAGCTCACCTCTAAACAGTAAACGGGAGATGGTAAGCAAGATTCGTTTAGATTTGGGGCTGTGAGATGTGTTTCCTTGGTGACTGTTTGTTTCTATTACCAACCGATAATCTAATTCAACTCGCGTGAAAAGATCATTTATATATATATTGCATATAAACCTTTCCTTCCTGGTTATAAATCGCATAAGATATTGATTCAAATATTTTTTCAAGAATCTCCTTTTCCTAATATTCTAAAAATACATTGAACCACTTAACAGACAAATGAATCGCACACATGATATTACGCACGAGACAGAATGATGACGTGTACATTCTACCATTATCAATTTTTGCTCGTAAAAAGTCATTATACTGATCGCGTTTCGCACTTAATGTGATATAATTAACTGTAAAATGTGAATAAATGTAACTTTCTCTTAGTGAAAGAATAATACTTTGATCCAGTAAATGAGTTGATCGCTAAACCATTTAGTTATAATATTTTGAAAAAAAAAAAGTTCTTGTTTTTAACAATTAGAAAAATGCAGTTTACATGCCAACCATTTTAAGAATCATTAGCGTGGAGTGCACGGTAAAGGAACTATCCCACTAATCCTTTCCTTAAATTTAGTAGTAAGGGGTTAAAAAGAAGATACAATGGATTCGATGTTGAGTAGACGTCCATTTTTTACTAGTGTTTTATGTTCTGTCATTAATAAATCAGCCGGCTTGGTTGGCCGAGTGATTAGTGTATCCACTCTCCAGTCAAAAGACTGCGGGTTCGAATCCCGCCGTGAGCATGGATGTTTGTGATTTTCTGTAAAAATAGTAGTGGTTGTGGACGGTAGATGGCGCTGGTGTAACGGTTCGTTGTAGTTGGTGGAGACAGAGAGCTGTAGAGTAGGTGCCCTCCCTCCCTTTGGACTCCCTGGAGGTGTTATGTATTAATAATGACAAATAGAAATAATTTTCAAAACAAAGTGTAAAACCAACAATTTTTATTTTCGGTTTCAAACTTTGTGTTTGTTCATCCTGCACTATCCCTAATACTTAAAAAAAATCTTTATGAGTTTTGAGAGAAAAAAAAAAACGATTTGAATTGGCACAAATGTATTAAACAACAAAACTCATAATATGGGACAGAGATTTGGTGTTGTACAATATATAAAATTAGGGTCATTTTTCACTTACACACTATCCAGACGCCATGTTTATAGTTCAAATATTTACCATTTAAACAAAGTAAGAATTCCCGATGTTATTTAAATCTATTTGTTGAAGTGAGTGTATATTCCTTAATTATGAAGTGCTGTATGAATGATAAGAAAGGAATTTATTACTGCATTTATGTTTTGAGTACATTTTATCTGTCTAGATATTTAACTGGATATTCGGCATAACAATCATTTGTAATAACGGCCTTATATCTTTCCTATACATATTTTCTCTATACGTGCGGGAAAAAATTGGGTTTGAAAGTATTAAGGGAGGCATCTAAGGCTGAGAGCATTTGAAGGGGAGGGTGAGAGGGGTTAGAATGAGTGTAATTTGGAATAACGGACCTCGAAAAAAATGTATCACTTTGAATTTTATGATCGAAAATGCGAGGGGAGGAGCTGAAAAGTTCTGATAAACATCTAGAACAAAAATATGTGCAATAAAAGATTAAGACTTGTTTTCCTCAGAGGATCACGAATGATGCAGCATCGTTGTAACAAGTGTATAGCACTTCATGGAGAATATGTTGAATAATATGCAAGTTACATGGTTCTATCTCAATTCCTTCATGGTGATTATAGAAACTTTTCGGCACACCCTTGTACTTTAAGGCAAATGTGAATGAAATATTTTGATGGACTTAACAACAAAAATACTAGTATAGTCAAGTTTTGATCCTAAGGGATGAAGAAAGTAATGAAAAACAAGTTTTTTGAAGCTACATCGACAATAAAAGTTGAAGGCGACAGTCGTTTTATACAGCGCTTTTTTTCTTTTGTCTGTATATTGAGCGCAATGAGATACTTCAGTATAACTGAAGTTTTTCAATTACGCTGTACTTTTTCTCTTTTAAAATTTCATCTGAATCATATTCAAATAAACAAATTTAATAATAAAAATCAACAAAGATAACTAAATCTGTGACTATTTCTGAGCAATATTTAAAATTTAATTGCATGAGGATATTTTGTGTAACCAACTCTTTCAAAATCAAGTTAACAAAATCCCACGATATCCAGTTAGGGAAATAACGTTTGGAAGATTTCTACAATAATCTGCTAACCCTAGGATTACAATAAGTAGATTATTTTCCGGAAGATTCAAACTAAGAAACGTTTCCGAGTACGTGAAATGTATATCACAAAAGAGAAGATGCAAAATTATATTTTATACTACATTCCAGGAAGGCTAGCGTTGATCCCTTTGGTGCAATGTTAATGTGATTCTAAACACCAAATGTATATCACCAAAACTTATTTTAATGAGCCTTGATGAGAAAGTATTAAAAGGCTTTTCGACTAATGGTGGATAGCTGTTCAAGAGAACTGAAGAGTTGATTTTCTTGCGTGTAATTGCCAAGCCATTTTGGTGCTTTTTCTTAGAAGAGTTTTTTTACTCCAAAAAAAGTGAAACGGCCACATTATTCCACCACCAAGTACTAATATTAAAAACAATCAAAAAATTTTCGCATACCTAATCTATCACATTTTCGTCGGTGTTAGATGCAGACAATCTAGTATGAAGATTTCGATATATGATCTTTAAAGTTTGCACTTTTTCCTGTGCATGAGTACAGGGTTATTACTAGCGAGCTAACATGGCCGTAAAGTACAACATTGAATTAAAGAAACTATCTGGCGGCTTTCAATAGCAGGTGAGCACAGTCGCTACTCGCGAACCATCGCAGGCATGCCTTAATCGACAAGCCGGCCGCCATTGCACACATCCCACAGCGGCAAAGGTTCGATCAATGGCGGACGAACCCATTGAAACTCCAAGGGTGTATTTGTAATCTTAAGGATATTTGTAGGGTTAGCTGTCAAGTTTTTCCCTTAACGAAAAAAATACAGCAGTTCAGAAATATTAACATAAGTCAAGTCTATATTTCCATCGCATAGGAAGCAAGTACTTGACGTACACAAGCACGCGAATGAAGTGACAAATACATACTGGCAGAATTATCCTTTTATAGATAGACGATAATCAAGAGTTGTGCACTTTATTTCTTTTTATTTTGAATTATTAGCGTAGATCTCAAAAATAACTAAGAATATATCATTGATGTAAATATGACTAGTCTCCTAGGAAGAATATCACTGTGAATCGGACGTGGGTGAGGTGAGCATGCACGTAGCAAATGCCGGTAGTGTCGTTTCTCCGAGCATGGGTTGTTCGCCGATTATATATATCCCTTCAAAAGTACTTTTCATACTCTCAGTACAGTTAGATCAACTGAAAAGGCAAATAGAACATCACTTACCTCACTACGGATTCCTAGATTTCGTATGGGGATCGGCGAAAAACAACGTTAGAACTGCCGGAGACAACACTGGTATTACTCCGATCGTGCTGACGGGCGCGCCCAACTACAGACGGTGACTTTCTCAACTCATGCCACCAACAATCGATACTGGGGATTCTACGGAGGCGATTCACAAGTGGTTGCGGAGTGAGTTCAACTGTTGTTTCCAGACACAGAAGCGACGCAGAGATTCCACGCAACAGTCCTCAGACATTAGTAAAATTCTTATTTGTGCATGCACTAGAAATTAAGTGCAGTAATTGAAAGAGAGCATCCCTTAAATGCACTGAATGACCTCAGAACAGACTCCAAAAAACACGAGAAGTATGCCAAGCCAGAAATTGTACATGAGGACTAAAAGGAGTGTTTAACTTTGTGTGCAGTTTAAATTGAAAACGGGGAAGTATGAAAAAAGGAAACCAAAAAAAAAAAAAATAGCAGTAAGAGTGCTTTCTTTAATTACTACAGGTGATGTATTCAGTTTAATTTATGCAAGGCTAATACAAGGATTAGAACTTTTGTAACTTCTGCCACGTACATTACTGCCTTCATAGCGACTGCATTTGTGATAATGAGCATGTATTATTGTACAATATAGCAGTTAAAGAGGTATACAGCATTTAATAAAATGGTTTTAGTATTACTATAACGACCATCACCACAATAGATAAAGAAGGCAATAAGCATTTGCCGACATGTCATCAGCGATATTACAGATTAGTCTAGACTTTGACCCTTGAGACTGATAGATCATGGATCATTATTATCCCCATGAATTTATCCACACAAGCTGAGCAATAGAATATCCTTATGACAAGCGAAATAGTCATAACCATAAGACAATTATAGTATGACTATTCCTATTGTTAAATAGGCTTCATTTTCTTACCACAGAAGATTCCAGATGTCCGAAACTTTCAGATCGCTCCTTAGAAAGAAGAAATGATATATGAGCATAGTTTTACATTCATCTGAAAACATTCATGAGATTAGTGAGAGAGAGAAATCATTTCACCCTGATCATTAGTAACTAATGACTCCCTTTATAGTCTTACAAGTTATCATTGATTAACTATACGAGTGGAAAGTCTGCAAAAATATCTTGAATTTCACAAGACAGCCTACGCATTTTTATGACAATTCGTTTATAAGAGAACTGCATTTTATGCTGCAAACTAGTTAAGTAATTAGATCACTTTCCTCCTTGAAAGAGGGCAAACCCCGATCGCTGCAGTTATTAAAATGACTACGAACCAAACAGCAAGTGATGAGTGTATCCCCCCCCCCCCTTAGATCAACAGAATACACGTTCGAATCTTTCAAGGGCTAGGATGTTTGCGATGCGATTGTCTTTAGGTGAAATGAATTTAACTCCGTGGTATGAGACCACCACTTTGCTTATTGGAGGCGTGAAGTGGTTTGAAAAAGTTCCATGTTTGGTCTCGAGCAGGGTTTCCGGACCTGGTAAAAAATAAATATAAAAAAAGTAAAAAAATAAAATAAATTTAAAAAAAATAGAAAACAACTCAAGTCCGTCTATGGTACATTAGTACTATAGGTTTGTAGAAGTCACAAAGTATAACTAAACCAAACACTTCTGTTGTTTGGCCTATTATTCAATGGGCTAAAAAAAAAGGTCGACAAGTACTTGTTCGAGTCTACTTAGAAATGTGGTTACTTCCATATTGGAAAGAAGTCATTAATTCAGATTTTTGGATTGTTGCTAAAAATAAAACTATAAAAATTTGGTAAGATCTGCTCTCCGTTTATTAAAGCTAGAACACATGAGTGGTTACAGAAGAATAAATGCGTTTTCATTTCATATCCGCAATTAAAAGAACACCAAACACCACCTTTTTATTGATTCAAGAATTTTTGTGAATAATTATTAGCTTTGATGTAAATCTTTATTATTGCTTAACAGAAAAGCATATATCAGAACCCAAGTAGATATGATTTTAATCCAAATGTAGGAGAAAAAGTGAAGTATTGATCGATTTTATGATTTGAATTATCTTAGTCAAATCGCTCATCGGTACCAAAGGGATGAAAGCATTACTCATGGATCAGTAGCGAAATGATGAGTCATCACAATGATTCACCGTGAAATTACACACATAGCAATGCCAATAGTTTCTCATGAAGCATACCAACACAAAGGCCATGCGGTCCAAGAATAGCACAATCAACTCAATACACTTTACAAGGGAAAAATCAATGAATAAACACACACACACACACACACACACACACACTAGTAATTATTTTATTATTAAATTGTTTATAATTGGTGAACTAGAAGGAATGGAGGACTGAAATGAGTTTATGTGGACATAAAAAGTTATGCGCTCTAACTTTGTTTAATTTCATTTAAAGAAATTATACTGTCTATGTTTCTTTTCTTTCTTTTTTGAAAAAGCCACTGAATGTGAATATGCGATGTAGTTTGACTTGAGCATAAACAAACCAACTGTGCTCTGTTGATCTGTTTACCTCCAAGAAAACGCAAAATAAAGGTTGCTAATTCCACAATAAAAGTCACTATCTTGAGTATTTTAAGAAAGAAAGGAAAATATAGTCATAAAATGTAATTTAAAAAAAGGATTAAACAAATCAGACTAGTTTAAATTATTGTGGAGGCATCTGTGGACGAAAAAACATTCTTACCTGCTTACAAGTATGTCATTTAAGACAAAATTAATTGCGATCCAGTGATAAAAAATATATTTAGTTTTAAATAATTTAAAACACCAAGCTAAAAAAGTACCTTCCCTCCAAAACGTAAATAGTTCTGTACTCTATCTAGTACCGTTAGCCTTTGCATTGTTAACCCCAATGATTAACAAGGAAGCCAAACTATAGATTTCCGCTACACGCACTAGTTATAGAGTATCTCTTCTTGATAAAATTCGTACGAAGTTTCTGCTTTTAGACTTGTTTGAACTCGGATTTTTTTTCTGACCAACTGACACATGAAAGGGACCGCAGAGCCACTAAGGTGTTCTTTAAAAAAAAGTCCATGGGAAGACGCGCATTATCTGTGTCTGAAGAATATGTTTGCAGTCCTCAGGAGATTTCTTTCTTACACTCTCGAGAGTGTAACCGAAAACCCTACGGATTTCTTCTGAGTGAAGAAAGCACTTGTTTCGTGAAATATTCAAAGTGCATTTGGATTACTTGCATTCGTCTCTTTCCAAAATCTCCGGATCATTACCTAAGTGAGAAATCTAACAGAAACGGATCGGTATGTCAACTGCTAGCGTGTCGCATTGACATGTACCCTTGTCTTCGTATTAACGGTTAAAAGACTGAAATATGCTTGACCTCGTCAGCTGCTTCACATCCGAAATATCAACTCCATTACGGAATAGTAGATCTAAGGGAACATATTATCACTGTAACTTTCAGATACATCAAGATAACATAATATGTTTTTTTGATGCATCTGAAAAGGTTATTATCGTAATGAATTTTTTTTAGAAAACTGCTGTAGTAATCTAAAGTTACTTTCATAATTTTCCCAAATAGTTTTCATTTTAAAATTGAGATTCTCGCCACAAAGTGGAGATAAAAAATTGGTGCGAAATGATAGGTTGATTCGCATGCCAAACAGCGCTTATGTGAAATTGTCTAATGAGAAATGGACTTCTGATGTTACCATCTGGAAGAATTAGAAATATAACCAGGGTGCATGAGAACTTCCCCTTCGCAGCCTTGATACGCTTCTTTTTATTTCGAAGTAAGGCCCTATCATCTGAGGCTATGCAGTTAAAACGGCGAGAGAAATGCGAAGTGAAGCACCATCGTATACAAGAATTAAAGGCTCTTGCAGCACTGAGCCATCCGTCCTTTTGCAACATTATGACACTTTATCACCTAACCTCAACGACTTGTAGCGAAATATCCGATGCTGGCGTGCATTCGCTCATGAAACGTAAACCAAGAAGTGCTGTTTCTCAACTAGTCACTCTCTGACCTACATTTTTTATGCTGTATCAACATGCATCAAATCACTTATTTAAACAGGAAAACTTTCTTGTTATTGCTTTCTGATTTCTCATATCAAGGGATGCAAAATTTTAGGTATATTTTCTATGCACAGAATTAGTGTAAATTTGGATCTTTCCTAGAGTGCTAATTGAACACAATGTTTGATGTCGATATTCCTGGTGTCTTGTTTGTAATTACTAAATACATATTCGTTTATAAATCACGTAATGAATGCATTTCAAATTTAACATTCACAAATGCATTAATTTCAAATAGAGTACTCTCTGCATTACCATAGGCATGTTTTCTCTAATAAAATATTTGAAAGCCGTGCAAGTTGGCTAATACAGAATACCAGCTGACTCCAAATCCGTTCCAATTTGTCATCGACAGTGGAGATTATTAGCAGAATTAACAAAGGCATTTCTGAGGAAGGTTCAGTTTTTTTTTGTTTCTCCCAAGAGAACAGGAACTGGTATCAAATAGGATCCAAACTACTAGCAGGATCAAGAAAATACCACCTAATAGCCTGTGTTTTATTGAAAAGATTTTCAAGTACAGTTTTTATGAGATGTTAAAATTAAAATATTAAAATTCCCAAAACCTTCGGTTACCTTATATTAAGATGAGAGTTCAACGTCAATGAAAAAATAAAAATAAACGAAATAAATGTTTCCATATACGTAAAGATTTTTTTAAACTTTTACTTTTTTTTAAAAAAAAAAATTTTATCCTTTCAGAATCTCACGTGCGTTTGGCATCAACGATGGGTGTTAGATTTCATTTCGCGGAGAGATGTGAATTTCAGGATAAAAATCCTTGAGCAAAAAAGAGGCTTACGCATTATAACTCAAACTGAAAATGACAGTTATTCCAAGAAAAATAATATCTTTAAGAAAGCAGGAGTCCGTGCACGCAGGTTCGAATTATACACTTTTCTATTGAGAGTGAAGCATTAGCTGATTGCAATTGCAGAACAGAAAAATGATCATAATGTGCTTTCATTTAGTTGTCTTTTATTTGGAAACAATTATGTCTGCAACTCCATTGATTCAAGAAAGCTTTGAGAAATGTATATTTTTTCAGATGATTTTCTTCCTCTCCAGTTTCGTCATGAGCACGTGGCTTGTAAAAAGAATGACGACTTAATGAAAAAAATGACTTCTTTTTATATTAAACAGCAGTAATTCTGTAGTCTCTGTTTTTATCCATTTGGAACAACCCAACGTTTTGTCCTCTCTTTTGGGTACATCATTAAATGTTCTGAAATAAATGAGATAAAGTTATAAGGTTCAAAATCCAAATATGTTACCCATTTTCCACTATTAATGTTGAAGATATTTATTGCAATCTTATATCTCTCAAACTGCATAAGTATTGTATATGTTCATATCTTTTAAAAACTGACGAAATAATATTATAATCTTTGAATATAAAGTCTTCTAATTATTGGCATGTTTCGCTTCCATGTATCATGTCCAATATTTTAAAAAAAGATTGGGGTGTTCTTTCTAAATGTTTCATGAACCATGGATGTAAAACAGGACTTTGACTGAAAGGGTAACCGACAGGTTCAGGAATAACTGGAGAAAAATAGAAAGATCACTGCATGATATTACTATTCATGACTGAAAGGCAAGTACTTTGATCATACCACGGTGAGAAACCTTGTAATAGCCATTCAACGATCCAAATGGCAATGGGCAGGTCATACTACAGAAAGTAACACTCGAAAATGAACCAAGGTGATATCTAAATGGCATCCTCGGAGATTGGGAAACTACAGGAAACCCGACGAGATGCTAGGAAGATGAAATTTAAAACATGGCTGAAACTCAGTAAGCGTAATAGAGCCCAAGGTAGAGTAGAATGGAGGAATTTAGGGGTTACCTTTATCAAGAAGCTAACAAAAAAATGGCTGATGAAGAAGAAGAATGCTCAACATTCATCTCAACATGTTTGTAAGTATCTATTAAAATCGCGATAAACACTTGATGCTAACTGAAATTGTGAAGATTGTTGTTCATTATGAATTTTCCTCTACTATTCGAATTGCAAACTGCGTAAGGAAAAATTGTTTGGTGTCTGCTCCTTTAGTCTGATTTTCCTTCTTGCACTTTCAGTCATATAACCTGCACAAACTCGCCTTGAACTTGTTACTAAATCGAGCGATTTATGTTAAGCAGTTTTAAGTTGTTTCGGTAAACTCAGATAATAACCACTATCACTTTACCTTTAAACCACAATGCATTTTCCACTGCGCTGGTGATGAACATTAGAATTACCTTTGGGCATCGAGCAGTTTGGATTGCACCTTCAAGGTATTAAATATCGGCAACGAAACATTACGTTTATCATTTGGCCTTTTTTTATTATATAAGATACTTTAATATCAAAAACGCTCTGCAGTGATATTTTGCATATAAATCTTCAAACGTATTTTCCGTGAGATTTATAACTATCATAATAATTAAATTGAATGGAAAATAGGCAGAAATAAACTAAACATTGCATTTTAGACGCCCTAAAGGAAAAACAGTTAAAATAAATTGTATTACAATTAAACGTATTCAGCCCTTAATTAGGTTACTTTAATTATATTAGCAACTTTTTTTTCATTTCGGCGTTAGGAATGTAAAAAATGCAAATTATATTACATTTAATTACATAATATAATGTATTAAGGGTTGAACTTGATCGCTGGTTCTTAAGTTAATTATGTTTCGTTTAGTATTGAGTGAAAATTAAGCAGAATTAACTTCACTAAGCAATGATTGCAACAATTTGTCATTTTGATTAACTTAAGATTTTGGCTTGGAGTTTTTTTTTTATTTAAATTTTTCTTTATCGTTATTTTGAATCCAACTTCTTCTTACAAGTTTACTCCATGTAGTTACATGGTAAAATAAAATATGGGAGGAAATAGAATCCCTTTATTTTGAAATTTATATTTAAAACTGCATGGAGTAAACTTCGTGGTTTAAAAAAAATAAGAAGAAATAACCCGAAAAAAATTACTATGAAAGCAACATCTCAGTAATCCTAGAGTTTAGGTTCGCACCAACAGAACACCCATTCACCCGCCCAAAACCAAATAAGTTATAAAAATTAGAACAAGACGATTATCAATGATTCATAAATAGTGATTGACAGGCATTGTCTTGACTGGTAGTATTACTATGGTGCGTCTGCCATGCATGTAGGTTCTCTGGCGAGAAAAAAAAAACGCGTGTAAAATGAGAGGATTGGAACTTGTTTATCCATTTGTATTGAATATGATGTACGCATGTTAGTTAGCGCCCTTCTTCAGCACAAAGAACCACTTCAACTGAAATTACTGAGTAAAGGAATCTGCGAGTGTCGAATCCATTTCACAGAAATGCATGTCCTTGTAGATTCCATCGCATCCCATAGTTGCCTCACATTTCACTATAGCCACTCGGTGATCGAGAAGTCCCATGAGCAACGGCAAAAATTAATCGCACATTGCTAGAATCATTTACGAACCATTTGTACCCATTTGACCTACACGTTCATCCTGCTCAAAAAATTACCGACATTTGAGACTTGCAATAGATCACAAGATTGCTTGATCCATTCTGCTTTCCATACTCTGATCATGGTAGAAAAACCGGAAGAGTTATCCACCTGATTAAGCTGCATTTATTCGTTTCTCAAACTTCCAGTTTTTATGTTCTGTGCTTACCATATCGACTACTTTTAGCCGACAGAAGTGAAATATTCTGGTCGTCTGTTACTATACCTGTGTGACATAAGTTCCGATATGTTACACGTCACAGGATGTTACATTATTCTGCTATTTGATCGATATCATCAATTCGTATAACCCCTACATTAGTCTCGCAGATCAGTGCACTGTCCTCAACCACAGGATTACCTTTAGTTGGCCTATTCTTGTTAGACTTTTGTAGATTGTCAAATGTTCTACAGGAACACCCAACGGTGGGCAATTTGTAATCCATGCACGGCCATCATGGCCAACTATTGCACATTTAAAAGGCACTCAGATCATGTTGTTACACTAACTCGAAACGATTTTGGGGTGTAGGCAATTTCTTCTCCCAGTGTTAGACCACAACCTTACTTATAAGAGTGCTAAATAAGTCTGAAATCCCATTATAACTGGTACCCAGTGAGTCATAGGTTAGCAACCTTTTATTGGTGGATTGGCATAAATACTATATAGTGTTCCATATTCATTTCGAGCTAAATGCGATGAAGACATTGATTCCATAATTGGAAGTGTACTTAATGAACTTACAAATCGATTATTTCCAAATAACACTCAGTACTACCACCAGAACACACACACACAGGCATACTCGAAAGATCCGAATTATTATTTAAGTTGCCAGTAAGACCACCGCACAGAGCGTGTCTCTGCTTATCCACATAAGCGAGTGTAGAAATAACATTTAACAAGAGAACATTGTGAAAGCCTCGATGGCCTTCTTCAGACATCGTAATTTTTATATTGCAATAAAGCAACGATCCGGAAAAAGTCAAACTAATATCTCTTTCTCTTCTTTAATTCATCATCCCCCAGTCCACTCACATACACGAATGCAATAATTCTGGTTGAACGATGAGAAACTGCAGATCATAAAAATAGTCATTATCATTCCTATATATGTCATCCAGCGTTACAAGAACTTAAAATAAACCGAGTAAAGGAAACCCCGAAAATTCCATATGTGGAAGCGAATCACAACTCTGAAACAAATATAGGTAGACATCAGAAAAAAGTCAGAAAAATTCATGATATATTTCATTGAAATAGATTGGATCAGTACCAATTTCTATGTTTGTGTTCATATAAATTTACGCATTTACAAAATAACTGTGCGCACGGGGAAAGTGAGAACGCTTATACGCAAGACTTGAGCCTGAGAGTAATATCAAGACCCTTACTGTAATGGTCACAACTTAAACATTAAAAAAAAATCGAAACATGAAAGCATAGTTGTTTCTGTATTGAAGTGTGTTTTCCTGTAAATATACAAGAAAATATTTTTTTTTAATTTATTCTAATGGAAATGAGTACAGAATGTACAGTTTGCTCAGGTTCATTCACTGGAGTTAAGCCATGGGGTTAGTAACTGGAAGATTTATTTTAAATACGGTCTGTTCTAGCATAACTGATAGACAGTGGCAATATATATTATTAAATCGCAAACTATATAGCGAGATAAATATATATCATTACATAATTTTGAATTATTACATACACGTGTGTGAACTAAATATCTTTTAACCCTTTTTACTACGTATTGTTCAAATACGTGCGTGGTTTCTGCATTTGTACGAACAGAGTTTATCAAACTTCAGCTCACCTAGGGTGTATTGGGTTTGTTTCTTTGTTATTCTTCAGCATACGATGAATCAAGGAACTTTCTGGGTTACAAAACACCTCAGGAAGTATCGAGCGATCAAAAAACTCCAGTAATAACGCTATAGTACTGGTGATTTGTGTGGTAATATCATCCTGCTAGAACTAGGCTCATTGTTCATATTCACCAAACAGAGATGCTAGTAAAGAATCTATATTATTTAAAGAAGCGAATATTACATACCAGTTTTTAAATTCATGTTCAACTTTAACTCGACACATACGAGTTAAGAGCTCGGCTTGAGCTGCTACACACATCGTGTAGTATAAGTGATAACTATATGATGTTGAGACCATATACAACACGCAAGTTTTCTTCTGTTAAAACAGTTGGGGCGTGGCTATTATTCCCATCGTCCACACTGTCAGCGTCATAAACACGCCACAAAATGCAATAAGCCTGTATTTCAGCACTACATTATTTTCACGCTTCCTAGTATAAAACGTATGCCATTGAAATATAACGTTTCGAAATAAGAACACGACATTCACATGAATAAACCATATTAGTAGCGTATCACTGGTTTACTATCGATCATATAATGGATATGATTGCCATCCATACTTCCCACAGAACAGGTATCCAATGGGTTCTGTGATAAATAGAAAACCTGTCTATACAAATACTTCCCTTCTCTGCAACTTAACTTAGAGACTCAGTAACAATTCTACCATGCGAATAGATGCTTGAGAGTGTCATTAGGGTATAGGATTTTTATCGGTATGAAATCACGATTTCCTTGACTGGAGCAGTGGAAATAGGTTAAATAAAACTTCCTGTTTGGTGTATACAGCAGAACCTTCGGAATATGTCCTTCGCAAATCAGCCACGGTATTTTTGTACGATAGATTTATAGTCTTGTGCACTCGGCTACCAAACACAGACACAAATTCTTGGAAAAATTAATGTAGATGTACCAATATAGAAATATTTTTGTCGTTTGTTATTTTATGTTTTCCTTGAGCTTTTAGTCCGTATGCAATGGTTTTGAGTCAAGTTTGTTTATTATAGTTACTCATCATAAAACTACACTAAAAAATCTGATTTTCCTTCGCAGCAAAATCCATTCATCTGACGATTTTTGCAGTTTGTTTCTCAGAGATTTCCTACTAGGTTTTGAAAACATTTAGACTACTTCAAGCATTTAATGTTTTCTTCCAGAAATTTCACTTTTTTTAGAAAGAATGCGACACGAAATCCAGAGTTGTCAGAAGTGTGTTTTCTCTCTGAATTGTTCGTACTTTGTTCCAGCCATAGTCTTGGTTGGAACATCGTCTGAAATCCTTTTTTCAACTCAAAGCATTTAAGTTTCATTTATGTGATCAAATATCTATCGTTCTTCAAGATGCTCGGCTTCACGGGTTAAACTGACCTGTATAATTTTCTTTATAACGTTATTCACAATTCACAAACTTAATTCTCGCTGTTTATGAATAAAGGTAGAGTGTTTCTTCAAAATAATTTTGGATCTCTTTATAAGAATGAAAATCTAGTGTAGAGTGCATTTCTCATCTCTTAAAATAAAGAAATGAATCAATTATTTGTCTTAAATGTTTAAATATCTAAACTTTCAAAACCAATAACGACACACACAAACAAAATGACAATAACCATCTGATGAGTTTAAACCAGTCGCCAAATTTTCATAAAGAACTACTGCTCTTATTAAATTTAAACCTTTTTCTTGAATATGAAAATCAATTTTTTATTCCTGGTAAATTATTTTAATTTTAAAACTATACTGAAAAACCTACGGTAATATTAATACAGAGAGTGATGCTGTCCTTGGATCTAAGTGTACTAGTTTATTGATTCTATAGAGCTCGCTGTTTCTTTGTGAATCTGTTTTGATAACCCATTCAGTTAAATAAAATGAAAACAACTTCAACGTCGTCATAATTACTGATTTGATTACAGTAAGTTTTTGAAGAATATTTACATATATAATACTAGAATTAGCCTGTTTTGAAATATCAAAACATAAGGCTAATAAATAAAATAACATTCAAGATTTTTATAATACTTGATTAAAAAGAAATCGAATGGTTTTTAACAGATGAGCCGCCATCGATCAGCTAATATTTAAACACACAAACATGACAACAAACTGGTATTTTTTCCCTCCGATTATTTATGCTAAAGTTTGTTTTATCTATGAAGATAGCAAAGTTTCCTTCCTAACAGATAACTAAAAGAGCTTTCTCGTAATCCACAAATATATATATATATATATATATATATATATATATATATATATATACCATACTCGTGTTAGAACTTCCCAAAGAAGTTCCTAGGTCCTTGGCCCTTCATCTGATTTTAGCTGGTGTATGAGGAGGATTATTGTGGGTAATTTACCCGCTCATTGTGAGCACTGCAAGCTGCATTAGCTTTCTATTGCGACGGCGGATTTCGGTTTTTTATATTTGAAACGATCTGAGTGTTTGTAGTCCGCTGCTGTCGAATTAGTTGATTTGGGTGATTATCTGTGATTGTGAAGAATTTTTCTGCAATGCCTGTCATGTAGGTTTTGATATCTGTAAGGTTGGCTTCTTGGTGTAACTGGAGGTTTCTGAGGAACCAAGGGGCATTAAATGCCATTCTTAGGCATTTGTTCTAGATCATCTGTAATCTGTGGATGTTCTGTTTAGACGTGTGTCCCCAAGTTGGTGAGGCGTAACTTATCTGGAGGTCTTATCACTGATTTGTAAAGGAGAATTTTGTTGTTTATGTTTAGGAATCTGTTCCTATTCAAAAGTGGATATAGCTGTACAATAGTTTGACTTGCTTTAGTGGAGACACTATTTATGTGTGTCTTGAAATTCAAGCGTTTATCCAGATGAACTCCTAGATACTTGGTAGAGTTGTGCCAAGGGATGACTTTTCCAAACATTTGTATGCTTGTTTTTCGGTTCTGCTTTAACGTCTGGTGAAAAATACTGCAGAGCTTTCTCCTGGGTTGATTGCGATACGCCATTTTTTGTACCAATTCTTTAATTAGTGGACTGCTCTCTGCAGCTTGCTTGAGGCTAGATGTGGACGAAGGGATCTGGCTATGATAATGGTGTCATCGACATAGAGAGCGGTGATGGATGGGGACAACTTGCGAAGATCTGCCATGTATATGGAGAAGAGTAGGAGCGACAGCAGAGAGCCTTGAGGGACTCCAGACGTGACTCTTCTCTCTGTGGATCTGATTCCATTGAGCTTTATTTTAAATTTTCTGTTATTCGTTATGATTTGATAAGTAGAACTTGTGGTAATGGGATTCCAACTTGGTGTAGTTTAAAAATTAGACCATAATGCCATATTCTATCAAATGCTTATGTTATGTCCAGGAAGACTGCGCCAGAATGTTGATGCCATTCGAACCCTTGTGTGATGTATTCAATTACTCTGTAAATTTGAAGCGTTGTGGAGGAATAGTCTCTAAAGCCGAATTGCTCGTTTTGTATGAAGTGGTTGATATCTATTGCCTCTTGAATCCGTGTGAGTATAGCGCGTTCGGCTATCTTGCCTACACATGATAGAAGGCTGATCGGTCTATAATTCTGAGGAAATTGTATATTTTTACCAGCTTTTCGAATTAGGAAGACATCCGCAAGCTTCCATCGCTCTGTAAAATAATTTAGCCGAAGGATGGCATTAGTGCTGACTAATGCCATTCTTATGCATAACCCCTTTACGGGGGATGAGCTTGTGCGCCTTGTTAGTTATTCCATCCGGACCAGGAGCCTTTTGTTTAGTTTTCTTATGATCACATATATTTCTGTTGGTGACACGGATTTGTTGTTGGATTGGAATGAGGCGTTTTGAGTAATTGTACGCACTTGTGTGTGGATTTTTCTTACGAAGTTTATATCTATATCGGTATAATTGGGGCTGCATTGCCTTTCTAAGCTTCTGCTTTTTCCTCATCATTGTAGGCGACTATATTCACCTTGGATTGGAGGAAGTGTGGAACGCTTCGAACGAAGTGATCTGATCATTCTCCACAATGACTGATCCTCTGTGTTTAGGTGATGTATTTTGTTATTCCAAAGTTGGTTTCAGTGGTCCTTTAGACCATACCGAACCTGGTTTATCTGCGGATTCCATTGTTCTGTGATATTGTCTTCTTAATCTGCTTTTTCTCACGGATAAGACGTTTTATGTCCTCTGGGAGTTTATTTGGCAGTTTATACTTGGTTACATTTGTTACCTGTGATATTGCTGTTAGTATTTGCTTTTCAAAGGTTTGCACTGCCTTTTCTATATCTTCAGTGGATGTTATATGTGGAATATAACTGGGCCAATGTTATCCTGGAAAGCTGAGGGTAGTTGTTTCCAGTTTATAAAGGTGGTGGCGTTTTCCGTTAGATCTTGTATGGTGCCTAGTTGCAATATGATGGGGTTGTGACCCGAACTTAAGTCGTTAACTGCTTGTATGTGATAGCTGTGCGCAATGTTTTTTAGTATTGCTATATCAAGTACATCTAGACTGCCGATTGCTCCGTAGTGTGTGGGTTCTATTGCTGTCATGTTTCTTGTAGTGGTATATGAATTCGGTAGTCTGACGTTGATATTTGAGTTTCTGCTATTCCATGTGGAATGTTTGGCATTAAAGTCACCAGCTACGATTACTGCTCTACCTGCGTTTAGTATTTCATCCAGATCTGAATCTAGGAGTTTTTTTGTTTGGGGGGGTTGTAGGCTGCGAATATCCTCATACTGCTTGTGTTTTCCATATGTATTTCTATTTCTTTGGTTTCCATGTGTTCTGTTTGGGGTTCGGCTATTGTATTATGCTTTATGTTTCTTTTGACAAAGATGGCGGTGCTTCTTCCTCTTGCATAGGATCTGTCTGTACGGTAAGTGCTATAATTGTTGATTCTGGCCTTGTCACTTGGACGAAGGTGGGATTCATTTATAAGGATGATATCTGCTTGGGTTTCTGCTGCAAGCTCCTGTAGTTCCTGTATCTTGTTGGATAGTCCGTTTACATCCCAGCTGACAATCTGTAATGATTTAGATTTTCTATTAGCCTTATCCATTAAGGATTTCAACAAACAGTGATTATGTGTATCTTAAGATGATATCCTTGGCTTCTTGAGTTGGGTTGGTTTGCCGGAGTTCAGCAAGCATTTCTCCTATATGGCTTGTTATGTTTTGTAGGATAGGTTTGTTGGTTTACTGTGACTGGTTTGGTTTTGGGTCTTTTAGGTAGGTTGGTCTTGTTACTTCAGCATACGTCCTTCCATCTGTTGTGGAGACTGTGGTTTGATGGGAGGATGTGCGTTCTTGTATAGGTTTGCTGGTTTGGAGTCGTGTCTTTTGGTTTTGAGGAAATGCTATGCAGCCCCTATAGTTTGCGGGCCTTGCTGGTTGTGTGTGTGGGGGGGGGGATTTTTTGGCATTCGTTTGTTGCGTGTTTGCCACCACATTTGATACGTCATCGGTGATCTGCTTTGCAGCAGCGTTTTGAGTGGCCAAATGCTGTTTAGGTTTGTTTAGGTTTTATCGATTCAGTCTTTATGACTAAATCACAAATAGTTTGAAGATCGTAGATGTGTTTCTGGTCTTTGCTGATCTCTACCAATATTAAAGGATATGGGATTTTATCAGCTCTACGCATACGGCTGACTTTTGTAGGTCTAACGCCTTTGTTTTGGAGATCTGCTTGTACTTCATCTGTTGTAATGGACTCTGTTTCTCCTCTGAGCACAACTTTAAAGTTCTTTTCACTATTGAGTGCAAATGTGTGGTAGGGTAGGTTGCTATTATCCAGAAATTTTGTTAGGTGTCTGTAATCGCAGAAGGTTTTGACTGGATGCGAATTCCTTCTTCTATATCATTGGCTTTCGTAAATGATATTTCTAGAGTTCGGAGTGAAGTATCAACTGATGTCCAATGGTTTTTATTCCTTAGGATGAGTGGGGCATTCTTTCTTTTGAATTTGTATTAATATCAGTCTCCATTTCTACTGTTTGGGGTGATTCTCTAGTAACGGAAATTTTCCATTTTTTAGTTTTACCGGTTTGGAATCCTTCCTCTGCGTCAGCTGTATTCAATATAAGGTGAGCATTGGTTTGTGGTATTGCCGCATCCTCAGGATCTAGTGACTGCCCCGAGCTTCTCTATCCGATGCAGTCACGTTTTCCAGACTGTCGTCGTCTGTGACAATTGTGTGTGTGTGTGTGTGTGTGTGTGTGTGTGTGTGTGTGTGTGTGTGTGTGTGTGTGGGAGGGGAAATGTGTCATTGAGTTTTACTTTTCATGGCCACCCACTATTAAGCACCTCACCCAAGCGGATAAATTCCCGATAAACGTCCTCAAACCTCGTTTCATCTATTAGTTTTTCCATGTCTATGTATATCCATTATCAAAACTCAAAGTTTGAAAAGCTGGTCCTAGAACCCAAATGTGAAATCCTGTTGATCAAATCGATGATCTACCAGCAAATATAGATCCCATAGTCACAAAATGAAGAAAAGCTTACCTTTAAGTATTTTGACTCTTGCGAGTTGATTGAGAGAAGTTTATGGAAGGTCGACGAAAGAGCGAACCACTTCTCTATTAGCCTTTGAAATATGTAACAATTACAAATGATAAATAGGTGTGTCTTCTAATTAACCCTAATATGTAAAGAAAACTTTATTTAAAAATATATTGTTATATTATTAAATTTCTTTTTTAGGAATACTTATTTTGATTTAGAAAATTCACACTAATTTTAGACTACAAAATATACTTACCTCATTGGTTACTTCCAATGAACATTAATTTGAATCATTTGACTTTTTTATTATAGAATTTTTTTAAATTCTGGACTAAAAATAGTACTATAAACCGAAATGGAAAACGCTCTATATTTTCATTAAAAATCTCAAATACCAAATGTCCTTGAAGGGGTCAAGCAACAATAATAAATGTCATTAAAATTCATCCTGCTGGTGCGGAGTTATTATATGGGCATGCGCAACCAAAATTAAACAAATCTAATAGATAATTATGAATTTTGTAAATAGCGCCACCAGTGACAAGTATATACTTAATAAAATGCACTGATAAAAATAATAATCCAATACAATTTGGACTAGTAACAGTATGCCATTCAAATTTTGTAGAGATTCCATTTTCGAATTATCTGTGATCACAAATAGAAATTTAGGAGGTATAATAAAGATTATAACGAAATAAAATTTAAAAAAGGCTTGACATTTTAGTACTGCAGCATTTACAGTTTCTATCTGCTCACTACATATTTTCTTCTCTTCTTTCCTCTCTCAAATGCTCACTTTGTAGTTCTTTTGAAGCTCTTGCAACTTGGAAATGATTTTAGAGGTCAAGGAGATCTTACTGACAACTCAGTACTTCGCTAGTCCTCGGGTAAGAATTTACTGCAGAAGCCAACCTCGCATTGTGCAGCTCACGTTTTACCCGAAGGCTTGTAACAGATTCCAAAAATACCCTTCGTTCAAGTGCCTTTGTTCACTTCATGACTCGCAGGAAAGCAAAAATCCAGCCGGTTATACGTTCTGGCTGCAGATAATATTGGGTGAAAATAAAAAAAAGAAGCACCGGGAGCGAGGCTGGAATCAATCCGCCACCGTTGAATAACAGTATTTTATTATTAATAACAGAAAAAAAAAACTCGCCGTCAAAATTTGAGGATAAGATTCAGCAAAGCAATTTTCAAGGGGGTAAAGAATTACTATCGATGGACTTGACGCTATATTAGTTTGCTATTTAACTAATAAATTATCATACTTAATTTTCAGTACAGCAGTGAATATAGAAAAATATATGGTCATATATAAATGTATAGTTGTATTGCTATATAAATGCATTTAGAAATAGTTAAATTCCATCTTAACTAACAGCACTGGAAATTGCAAATATGATTTGAAAATAACCCAGAATATAGAATAAGAATTAAGTATCCGCATTTCCAAAACATGATGGAATAAAACTTAACTTTGTTTAGGCTTAACTTTTCTAAAGAACAGAGATATTGGAAATTATAGTTACACATCCAAGTTTCTATCTCAGTATCATTATAAAGTATCAGATCCAATGAAAGAAAAAGAAAACTGTTCATATTTGTAATGCTACCCCGTGCCACCTTTCAGTTTTTCTTCCCACCTTAATGAACAAATTCTCTTTGGAATAATGACCTTTTCTAGCCAAAGGTTCTCTCAAATCCTTCCATTATCAATGCATTAAAAGCAAATACTAAGAGAGATCTCCGATGTAGCATTCGTATTCCATCCAAGGAACGCAAAATAAGAAATTAAGCCACAAAGAAAAAGTATATTTAAAGAAACACGCATTCTTCTGTGAGCAAATTTAAATGGGCATTTCTATTGTACTAGTAGAGAAATGTAACCCCCCCCCTTTCTATCGTTCTAATAATGAATCAAAAAGAAATTAGCCGGCCAGGAGGGGGGGGGGCGGCTGATTTCTCTTTGCCATAACTCTGATACAGAATATAGTTAGGAAGAAGATTCACAGTGCAGTCGCGAGGCCTATCTGATGTGTCTTTTCATGAAAAGATTTGGGAAAAGAGGATCTCTTATAAGTGCTTTTCAACTGAAGTGGCAAGATTGTCACCATGCAAAACTGTCACATAGGTTCTATAAACACATGCAAATAACGAACATACTTTCCCAGTAGCTTTAGCTGCTTTTTGTGTGGATGTTTATCAATTGAGCAAACCCTCCATCAATAAGATTACCTCCAAAGATTCAGTTAATGAAAAACTTTTAAACTTCCCATTAGTTAACCACGAATAAAAAAAAAACTCAAATATGGCTCTTGTTTAGAATATATGTCAACACTACCAATCATCGCGTCAAAATCTACTCTCCGTTACACATTGACTCTCCAAAAGCACAAGTTAATTAAAAGATGGACTAGAAGTGACAGACATTCAAAGTAAGCTACTTGAACAAGAATGAGAGTATTAAATTTTTGCATCCCATTGTGAAACCGGAATCACTTCAGCTCTGCACTTGTAATTATTACCTACCTACAAGACACCGCTGACTCATTCACTTTATCTTGTTTGTTGTTTCCAGTTGAAATAATCTTCTGCATTTCCATGGTGTTCTCTCACTTCACCGGTATCCATTTTCTATCGATTCTAATCCTAGAAACTAAATTTTCTAATAATTTTTCTTTCGTCAAATCAATAGTATTTTACCCGTATTTTAAACAATTGAAAAATGATCTATCGCCCAATGAGCTTTATGAAACATGAAAATCAAAGCACTAGCATTAATTCTGTAAATATCTTAAAACAAATATGTCAGCCAATTGCGACTTTTGTCTGGTGCTGTTCTAATCAATGGCTAACAACCAGTCTGCTAACAAACAGCATGTTTCCATTGCATATTGATGGAAATATACAATGGAAACAGCTCCAAGGGTGACACTAGCCATAACACACCTGTTGCAGGTAATTTATCTCCCATCCGACCTGCTGCTTAAAGCAAGGCTTAACTGAATTTACTGTTCAGTATTTTCATAAATAGGCTCACAATTGACAGTCATTTGCAGACCACGAAGATAGCATTAATAAGACTTATTAATATGAATAGAAGATAGCATTAATAAGACCACGGAGTATATAACGTTAAAGAGAACATGAATATAAAAATATATTCATAAAAATTGTTGTAGGATACTACAGTCATTTTATTTTACTTTCGGTAAACAATTCAGACTCATATTATTCTACTATTCTGAATGCAAAGTTTCAATTTGTTATAACTAACAATATTTAATAAATCCTTCATCTATCGATATAATTATACCATTCTCTTAATTATCGAATCAGATCAGCATGAGTTCCTCTGTTTCTATGGCAACAATAGGTTTTACATAAGCACCGTAACCAGTGAAAGTTTGCCATTAAAAATATTCTACCAAAGTACTCTTACATTTATATAAATTATGTCAAGAAGAGGAATTGGAGAAAGATATACACTAAAGGGATGGTTCAGTTTTGGTGCAACATTAAAATGCAAGAACTTGTGCATAAAAATACTACCAACAGTAAAAGGTATAGTCGTTAAAGGTGATATGATAATTAGCATAACACCGTTAAGTCTAGTAAAGGCAAAAAATAAAAGAATCAATACGTTAAGTTAATATCTTCAAAAACACAAAGGACTGGACAAAAACCTTCAGATAAAAATTAATTCTCACCACATAACCTTAAGAATAAAAAAAGTCTGCAAATCTTAATGATAGTGAAGTGCACAGCAACGTTATTTACCTCCCTTGATACGAAGATAAATAGTAAATGAGGTCATTTATTCTTATAGAGGTGATATCCCAGCTACCAATAAAGCTTCATTAAAATAAAAGACTTCCTGTAATAGATTGCTACTTAAACAGGTGGCATAAGAAATAGAAGCGATTATTCAATATCAGGTATTAAGATTTAAAAAAACCAAGATGTAACAGGCATTCATTTTCCAATTTAGCGTAGCCAAAACGATTTATAACACCACTAGATAATGATAATTATCAAACAAAAAAGTGATTACTGAATACATTTTCTGTTTAAATAAAAAGAAAAATCTTAATTCATTCAATATACATTAATATCAAGAATTTGTCAGAATAACGCTCACTATTACTTACTACTACTTGTAATAAATTTCATTATACGGGAAACTCTTTAAATGCTTCTATAAACTATATTCCTAACATTGTTCGTATGACAGGCGACTTAATGGAACATATATTGTATTCGCTGTTCTACTGTTTCAGCTATTTAGTTGTTTCTGCAATACTCTGCGATAAATATAGATTACTGAATGGTAGAAAATGATACGATGGGACAGTTTTGAAATGATCAGGAAATGAATGTCTATAGTATATGGTGATAGTAACCCCATTGATCCACAAAGCACTTGGACACATTCCCCCAAACACGGAATTCTCATTACTAGTTGCCTGTGTGGGAGTGGGAAGAAAAGAAATAGCCCTCAGTTGTGTTTCAGTATGAATAATGCGCGCGCGCGCGCACACACACACACATACGCGCGGTTGGCATGGAAACTAGCGTAAACAAGATGTTGCCAGTATTCACTGAGAAGTCATCAGAAATTTGCTGCAGAGGAATTGCCCAGTATTCGACTGTATATGCTCGACAAATATTTCGGTTCCATTCGATGGGAAGTCTTCAATAATGCCAGCAGAATTATAATATCAATTGCGCAGAAGAACGTGTGTTCACACAAAATAAGAACAATCAATAAGAATTTAAAACAACGTAATAAAAATGACACAAATCTACACGAGCATGTCGATTTGAAAAACTAACAAACAGATTTTTTTTTCTTTAGAGTTAATGAGAAATATCTTGAAAGGAAGACAATTGTGCAAAAAAAAAAAAAAAAACTTACAAGTATCCTGCTGTAAATACAATAGGAAAGAAAGGCGTACCCTCATACGACTACAGACAATTCACATACACGATACTCAGTTTCTCAAGAGGGGACAATTTATTTTTTCCCGATTCGGTTTTTCATGCTGTAAATCCATTGGACAATCTATTTCATGGCCCTGTGATCGCGGCTGTTCCCCTTCCCACTTCCAATGAGTCTAAGTTAGAAACAGATGGATTTCGAACTAGGTCTTTCCAACCAAAGGTCGCCAGCATTACTGACTTAGGAACGGAGGCTCGCCGTCGCTTTAAACCTAAAATTAATCATTATATCCAAATATGATTGATTATACTTGAGAATATGCCGAGAATTTATCCACTGTCTAAGGTAATCTATAAGCGTCGAGGTTTTTTTTTCTCTAAGTCCAAAGTAGGATTCGAACCCAGAGTCGGTTGGTTGGGTAGCGTGGACGCTTTCCACTCAGATAATAATAATGATAATAATGATGATGATGATAATTTGGCCGAAAGTGTATATAATAAGTTAAAAACTGCTTATCTGAATCAACCACTTTTAAAAATATGAGTGTTGGACATTTCTGTATTCCTGTAATTATATTCCTGCAATTCTTCCCGTTGGGTGTTTCACAAGCTTAAATTGAAAATAATGTTTACAGTAAGTACTGTCAGGAATGAAACAGCCAAAATTAGAACTACTCGGTAGGAGGAATCTCTTGTATAACTATTCATCTACACGATTCTGATGTGGAAATCAAACAGTACATATGGTGGTTTGGAACATTCTTCTAAAATGAAGACAATAAAGATGTGAAAGTACTAAATAAAGGAAAAGAGAAATAAACATACCTCTCGTACTATTACAGGAGAAAGACTTATCTTCAGATCCTGCTTGAAGAAAAAGCAACTTCAGTACTCGAGCCATGACGTCACTAAAAATTAAAGTGCGGATTGAGATTCATAAGTAAAGTTTAAAAATACAATTTAAGATTCAGTGGGGAATAAAACTGACCGATTCATTTATTATTATAAATTCTCTGAAGAATATTACTTAAATTATAAGTAATATTCTTCAGAGAATATTGCAGTCAATATTAACATTGAATACCGACATTATTCAGTTGAGCGATTTGAAGAAAAAAAAACAACCCACTGAAATAATAATAATTTAATACAAAAGCTAAATAATCTTCAGAACGATGGTCCGTTCAATTAGGCATCACAGAATCAAATTTGATATAATTAGCAGTGGTGGATCATTTAAAAAATGGGAAGCGCTCAGAAAAAGTATTAGGAAAGAACATTATTATGAGTAATTCCTTGAGCATGAGAGAAAACATTTTGAAGACAGAAGCCAACAAAATCGATCTTACATTCTGTTTGTTGGCCGAAAGTAATATAACTAATAGAGACGCGTGAAATAGATTGCGTACTAGGAATTTCCAAAATTAAGAGCAAAGCTGGCATTATGATTTATTGCAAGTAAATTGCTCCATATGCCATTGTGTACATGAATGCACACGAATGAAAATTTCCGCTATCGCAAAAGCGTTCAAAATTCCATTATGATTCTGCAGCATTTTTTCGGAATTTAAACTTTTTTTTTTTTAATCCTAATATTTTGTAAACTTGCGTTTAGTATTTTAATCATTTCCGGATATGTTTTAAATTCATTTTTACTGAAAGTTAACGAACACTCAGAAATTAATTGCGTGCAGTGATATTGTGCTATAAACGATTTTGATTCCGTGAACCATTTGAATTTAGTCATTGAACACTGACTTGAAACACGCGATCCCATGACAACAGCGATATACTCTCGATTACAGTGGATTCTAAAACAGTAATTATGTGTAATCAGGAATGTTGCTTTTCATAGAAAATAGGCCAATACTATGCATTTGTATACTCCTGATATTAGCGGAGAAAGAGGCAATCGAGTTGGAAGGTTTAATCCGTTCACTTACTACTAATGATTTTAAGAAATACTTAAATGACTAATAAGTTATTTAATCCTTTTCCGTGCCACAATAATGTTGCTTCTACAAATCAGCACCATAGTTTTGCTGTAAGCCTCCACGTTCTACTTTTAAATTACATTCAGGAATTTCCGTTATAACAAACTTGAAAAGAGCCTGCAGACGTAGCATATAACGAGGTGAAAGCTTAGCTTCGCATTAGCTGATAAGCTATTTCGCGTGAGTAAAATGCACGGGGAAAAATATTTAAAATGGGATAAACAAAGTTCAGGAAATTCTCAAAACCATTATATGAAATCGTTAGAGATAAGGCAAGGTGGACGGCAATTCTGCTTTACTATCAGAAGACTGCATTGGAATCCCAATATGTCATGGATTTTTGTGAAAGACATCAACTGGCTAATGATAATCATCATCCGATGTGGAACCATCATGCTTATTAAAGTAACAGAAAACCCATGCTTGATCCCAATAGCAGGACTACAGGATTAGATTTCCACATCAATGTATTAATGTGCTACATGTTAAATAAACTACAGAGCATTTAGCATAAACTACAGCGATAAATTAATCTGGAATTCTGCTCTCGAGACCAAAGGCTGTCCTCTCAAGTCAGTTCAGGCACTGTAACGAGCAAAGTGATGTGAGGAGAAGCATGATGATCAAAATAACATTAACACCTAAATACTTTCCCATGTGGTCGAGTAGGATTCGAACCGCAGCCTGTTTCTGTAAATCACAAAGACCCTCCATATGGCAAGCCAGACAAGCAAATTTGCTATCGTAAACGCTTCTGGAACAATTAGGGATTTTAAAAAATATATATGAAATCGTGACTAGTTTTAATGCTTACTCTTACTTTTAATGCGTCCTCTAAAAAATCTTGAAATGTTTATATTTTCTAAGAAAACTAGTTGCTAGAGGCTTCTCCCAAACTATTTAATCTATTAAAATTCAATCATATGTTTAAAAGGTGATGTTTCTCCATAAATTTAAACTTTGAGCAGCATAAAATCTTGGCAAGAGAAGGAACATGCGTGACTCGCATGGAACATGCAAGTAATCATTGAGATTTAAAGCTGCTTCGCCCACTCCCGTGTTTAAGCTGAAGATAAGATTCCCTCGTTGGTAGGAAATGGATAACAATAGTAAATCACAATTCAGAAACTAAACAAATATAATAACTATGTAAAACAGAAGAAAACGATTTTAAATTTACTAATTTACCTTAAAATACAGATTTGATTTGATCAATTATCTTTAGTAAAATAAAATTTCAAAAAATGAGTGTTTGGAAATAGAGCATCACTTTAAAAAAACGAAATACTAATATAGAATTCAATTACCTTGTGCATACACTCACAGATGGCAAGTTGATTATAAAATAATATAGTATAAACAAACCCTAATAACTCATTTATTTCTTTCATGCCAGATTATAACTAATTTTGCTTTCACTTAATCCAGACAGAAACATATACCATTAATATCATAATTCTCGTGTAATTGCTAAATGTAAACAATTTGGCAGGTTTTACAGACTGAAGTACTAACTACTAGACTGGTTATAGCCAAGTGAATTAATTTCTCGTCTTTCACTGTGAAATGGATGTGTTTGTGAGTCTTTATTAAGGTAGTGGGTGATTTTCGTCTCCCGATGTGACACGTTCCAACAATAAGGATAGATTGATGAGATAGAAGGCTCATATTTAATCTCTATAGGCACCAAGAAGCCCAAACAGAAGCCACTAACAGCAAAACTAAAACATCAAGGTATGGGACGAGGATGTTCTCTTTTCTGATACTTTTTGATCTCTACATTGAAGAAGCAATAAATAAATTAACAGATCTAATAGAAACTGGAATTAAGATAAATGGAACTGAAATTAAAATAACTGCGATTTGCTGATGATGCAGCAGTTATTGCTGACAATGAAGACAAACTGAAATCCATCTTGACAAAGATGGAAATTTTCAAACGGTACAACCTAAAAATTTATTTTAAAAAAAATTAAACTATTAATCACACCTAAAGCGAACCCATGTAAACAAACTTGGAAAGAAGGAACAACCCAATAACAACTGGTAACTTCCTTTAAATACCGTGGGATATCCATCAATGATGATGGAAGAAACCAATCAGATATGAAAGCAAAAAAAAAAAAAATATTTGGACCAAAACGTTTTATAAAGTAGAAGAAATATTTTGCTAGTCAGTTGAAAAAAGAGACTGGTGAAAACATGCATACAGTTGTGAGACTTGAACAAGACATCACAAAGTTGGAGACGTTCGAACTTTAGTGCAGTAGCTTCTTGAACCATGGTTCAAGAAGAGCATGTCATTCATGAACCACATCACACATCAATAAAAGAAGAAAAAGCCTAATGTCAATTGGACAATACCTGAGGCTTACCGAAATAATAGAAGGGACTGTAAAAAGAAAGAAGCCTAGAGGCAAACCAAGAATTTCCTACACAAAGAACTTAACAATAATAACTGGAGCTAAGAACTATGAAGAAATAAAAATGAAAGCACAAGATGCTAAAGGTTAAAGTGGCTTGAAGAAATACTATATCTAGAGTAGAGTTTCCTAGTTGTATTATCCTAATCTCTCCGGTAGTATTACTGTGCTGCAGAGGTTTACACAGACTTTGTTGGTTGAAATTTACATATGAGAAATTTAGAAGTCCTATTGATGGTGAGTAATGTATGGGACTCTTCCATGAGCTTACTACAGAAAGTAAAACGTACAACTGCTTGTATTAAATAGTTTTAAAATTAGTTTGTTGTCATTGTTTCAATAAGAGTATACGAGATTTGTTTGTACTAAAAACAGCGTTCCATTAAAATAGTAAAAGATTCATTAATTAAAAATTACGGAATCGTTTGTTTTATCCAAGTAAAACGTAATTAATTGGGCTTTCATTTTAATATAAGCGGATTTAAGAGAATGGAGCTAATAAGCATTTTCATTATCCCTTCAATTAATCCTTTTTTAGATCAAAACCTAATATTAATCAAGCATAATTCAGAATTGTAAACAAACATAATAAAATACATCGTTTAAACTGCTAAAAAACTACGGTTGTTAATCCCATCATCCAAAAATTAATGTTTTAAAATCATTTTTAATTATCGTCCGATTGAGGATGATAATCGGGTTATCATTTAAGAATATAAAACTGAATCTTGTCACATTTCGACCATTCAATAAATTATCGATTTTTATTGTAGAAGTACTTATTCAGTCATTGATATGAAGAATATGGATCAGTCATTATTATTAGTTAGATAAAAATTAAACTAACAGTTCTGAAATATACCAGAGAGCTAAAGAGAATATAACCTTCGATATTGGAGTCGCCTTCATATGCACTACTCAAAAGACACTAGCTCTACCCAGAGGTAGCTGCTCCATACCGTTCCTGGTATGGTATAGCTAACAATACTGAATAGTTTTCCATCTGATTTGTGATGAGAATCAACTGTTCGAACAGTCAGTCAGGCCATCGAAACCTAAAAGCACTAAACAAAGGCGAATATATGAACTGGACAGAGTCGGTTTCTTTTAAGATATGCAAACAAGCAACTCCGACGCCGAAGGTTATATTCTCATAATTTGAAATAAACATCCTACACCAAGCCCACGATACTGTGTACAGTCTAAGCTAACGCTCTTACAGATGCTATGTTCTTGAGCATGCTCAACGAAACCTTGCAATGCACAAAATAAAAACCAATTACTGTTGATTAGCTCCTCATCATTTTGAAATGCGCCGGTAACAACACTGAATCATGTTGAAGGAACTTATAATCACCAAACCGTGAGGGATTCAAGATATTATCTTACGATATTATATAGATTCTACTCAAAGTGCTATGTAGAGCAGATTTAGCAATATTTTTTCAAGGACACGCACATACGACAGCGAGATGTATGCATTCCAAAAGAATTTCACTCAAACTAATGACATTTCAAGATTTCATTTTTTATTTATAAATGTTTTGTAACGCTTGGATCAAAAACAGCGATTATTTATATAATTGGGAATTCATGTTTTTGGCCTTCATTGCCGAATAAAAGGCATTTCTATCTCTGTGTGAGATCCGCTAACTCATCTGACCTTATAAGGTTCTTCTCATCCTAACGGGATTAGAATCAGGTCGAGATAGAAAGGTCCCATTCAAAATGACATTACTGGAAAATCGAGGAGAAAATTGGGAGGGGGAGATCAAGAGAAGAAATATGAAGAGCTGAAAAGCATACTAGTCTTCTTAGAGGAAGAGGGATTTCATTTCAAATCTTTCCATCCAAAGAGAGAGAGTGTGTTACTAACTAAATTACTGAGGCAGTCCAGTGATGAATAATACAGTTTTTGTAATGTATATTAATATACGATGTTAATACATAATACCTAATTAGGATAGATAAATGATCTCTTGTCTGGACAAATTCGACTTCATGTTTTAGTATATTAAATACTTTTCAGTCTTCATTTTGGTTTTCAGAACAGGACCATCTGTTAACCTCGAGGAATTAGACTGATTTTTCAAATGATGTTAAAAAGAAACTAAAAAATTGCATTTATTCCTGAATTTCTTAACTCAGTCGTACACCAATTCTGTATTTCTATCGTATACATTTAAAATAGAGAATGTTTCTTATTCAGTTCTTTAACAATATCAATGTTTCAATAGTAGTGCTGCATGTATAATGCAATTGTACAGTGTCGCGACGTGTCCTGCTGTTTCTCCGCCTCAGAGAGCTATTGAGACCAACCGCAGACAAGCGGTTGCCTTCTCTAAATTAAACCTTTTATGTAACTGAAGTAATCCAAGTGGCCTCCAGCTGATAATTTCGCTCTGTAAGTTTGCTTTTCTTAAGACAGTACGTTAGTGATAGGATTTTCTTTTTCTAGAGGTTAAAATCAGTGATGTTAAAATATATTTGAAACACTTAATACGGTAGTTTTAGTAAACTGGCCATGTCCAGAATATTCACAGATCCGATTTCTAAATTTTGTTTATAAAACCATCTATACAACGAAACCAACAAATCTGAATCTAAAAAGGTATTTGACTACTTGCTAATTTTTCTTCTATGAATAAACCTCCTATTTAGGATTTTAAGACTCGAATATATTTCCCTAGAGAGTCATTTACGATCGAAACGTGTCATGAAAAAAGGTTCATTGTATCTATTGAAAGCACTAGTAAAAGAAAATAGAAAAGATTCGAAAAGATTCTCATTTATTTAGTACAGAATAATATTTCTAAATACTTCCTTTTCTTGTAGAACTTTCTATAAGAAATTCCGCACATTTTCTCTAGTGTGATAGTTTGTCTCCTTTTAAATAATAGTCTTTAAAAAGTTTTTAACATTTTACGAATCCGTGAGCACGGTTCATCGTTGCGAATGACTGCACGCATCTGCTCTAGACGCAAACATGACAGTTAAAATCGACCGTCAGTTGAAAATTAAAAAAAAAAAAAAAATACAAGGAATACATGAAAACTAACGATAGCAAAATCTAATTCAGAATATCCAGAGATTCAATTTGAAATTAAATTACAGTTGCTACTCAGTATCAACTGTGAACAGCTTATCTAAACATGCACATTTTAAAACTTAATGTTAAAAAAAATCAAACATCTGAAGATTAAGAATCCAAGTTGAGGGATAAGATGAATTATGAAATACCTAAGTATTTCACGATGGAAATCATCAGTACAAAAATACGATAATATTTGAAGATAATCCTGTTTGTTTGATAGCGCGATTGTTATAGTTTCCAAGATAGTTTAAAGCTGGGTGTTGTATTCAATCATTTAAAAAATTAGCTATTTTATTACCAACTTTCATTTTTCCACTATTTTATTCATCAAAAAGTAAGATGAATGGAATTGTGTAAATTGAGTTTAGTGTACATAAAGACAAAAGGTTATTGGACATCTTTATGATGGTCATATGCAGTGGAGGAGGAAAAATTCCGGCCGTATCTCGTGGATCTTAATATCTTAATGCGTCACTGCTTAATGTAATGGACTTGTACTAATCTACTGCTGTTTCCTAAATGCTATATTATACACACATTAAACCAGGCGGTCTGTTTCAACCAGATAGCTTTCTAGGTAGAGTAATTAATTTATTCTCCGTTGCTGTGTCTGTTCATTTGTTTGTTTTCTAGTATGTTTTTCTGTTCTGGGGCATTTCCTCAAAATTTTCTGGAGGAAAACCCTTAGTGTTTTCAAACATTATCAAGATCTTCTTCACTTTCTCTCTCAATTCTTTTAATTATCTGAAAGAACTATTTCTTTAAAAACCACTCAACTTTCTAGTGAAATATTTTTACGTGAGTGATTTAAATTCAATTACAATTGCTCTTTTCCCCTTTAAGCAAATATGAGTATCTACCCACTATGTAGTAATTCTTAAAGTATTTAGAAAACCTGCTCAAGAGAAATATCATCGGTTGTGCAGTTGATATCAGCAATGTTTTTTGACTGGAAAGACCCAAGCTGGAATCCTATCAAGGACACGAAAAACCCCCATAACAGTTCCCCCCCCCCCTAAAGAGTAGATGAATCAGCTGATCTCATACGGAGGTGGCAGGATTTTTTAATCCAGAAAACTCCATATTCAGTGCAAACCAATCAAAAGAACACAGTTTACCAACATAATAAAAGGTGATTCTAATCTTAGCTTGTCCGGCCATAATTTCAAACGACCCCACTGAATTCTTGGAGCGTTTAGATAACGCTAGAATTATCTATAAAACATCTCACCAGAGAGGCCCTCTTTCGTTTCACTCCATATGTGAGAATAAACAAAGTAAATTTCCATAGTTATAATCATTTTATACTGAGTTCCGAGGAATCTGTGACTACTTATTCTCCATTGTTTTTATATGAGTAATGGGAAATGGCATGTGAAAAACGTTCCACTCTTACGATATTTTCTGGTACTCTCGACGCAGCATTTAGATCATAAATGTATACAATTATGATGCTTGACCTACTTTTGACAAAGGCTTACATAGTTTAAATTTTTCTATACTTTTGTTCATTTGAATTGTGACTTTAAAATAGTTTCTATAAAAACATGCCTTAGCCAATTTGGATCTGCACTTTTAATTCATCGCTATCTTGAAACTAACTTAGCTATTAACTTCTTAAATTTGCAGATGTGCATATTTCATGCAAAGAAAGACTTAAAGTCTATTCGATTCCAAAACTTTCTTAAAGCTACGAGCAAACTAATTAAGAACGTAGAAATTTGATGAGTTTGCTAAATTCTGTGCACAGAGTAATCATAAAAAAAACAAACTAGACAGCCGTAATGGAACAATAGTTTAAATTAGACGACACCTTTCCAATTTCACACTAATACAGTTTGTAATCACGGTGCTGTAAGCATATAACTTATGGTAAACAAATTAATTTAGCCGTATGGACAACCAGAATGGACGTCAAGAGATTGCCCCACTTTGCACCTACTATACCATCATAAGGGTAAAGTGAATGTCTCGTTTAACGAGAGAGTATCTCATTATTATACCCCCTGCAATTCCTGTGGACACACCAAACACAGAATTGCATCATCAAGTTACACTATTACTGGTGGAAGCGGCAAAGCAGCTGCACATCCAGCAAATTGATTACTGACCGCAAACATTCCATAAACATATATAACATAAATTGCACTCAAGAGCATTCCTGAAACAGAAAATTAGTAAGATGATTCCCTTTCTTAAATCTTCCACCATGCATTTATTATGTTTACGTTTCTTTCAAGAGACTATGTGCTCACCCAAACCACATTAATTTAGTTAAACCACTAATTAACCAAGCTTACGGAATATATAATGATTCGCGTAGCAAACCTAAATCTTATCTTCATACCCACCGTTGAAGTATACGCGTTTTATGAAAGTGGGAAGTAGATTACCAGATTTAAACATTATCCTTCTCAATATCACAGAGGTTATTTCAAGTTCATAGTTTGACTGATGTATGTCAGATTTTAAAGCTCTTATTCTAGTTTAAAGAAGTAATTTTATTGTGTGAAATTTACGTTATTTTTCTGGCCGAAAAACCAATGTAAAACAAGGGAAAATTTTCTTATGTTAAATGTAGTTAGCATACAAAACTAAAAAGCTGTTACATGAACTTTATAATTCGCGAGAGATGGTCCAACGTAAAAATCAGAGTTCTAGAAACCCAGTACAGGCTGAAAAAAAAAATCAGTGGAATTATATAGTCATAATAACAATTTACCTTTAGCAATGAATATTTTCCAACAGTTCATCTCTCTCAATTCTTACTAGGCTTTTTCTTTTGTATATATTTACAGACACCGCGCTTACAAATAACCACAAAAGCAATTTGCACGAATTGTTTAAAAAACTGCATGTAAATAAGCAGCTTGGTTACTCTCTTTCAGTCATACCTTCACAAATGATAATTTACGTTCACATAAATAATTTGAAGTTATGTAGCTACTATACAGTAAAATATTTATAACAACTACGTTAAATTAAATGCTTTAAATGCATTCCCTCATATGATATACAATAGCTATCTTTTGTTGTTGACTAAGACGGATGTAATATTTCCAAGACAATGGTTGGACTTGCGTTCACCTGTTGCGTTGTCAATAACGAAATAGGCAAACCATCCATGCTCAGCGATAAGATGCTTGCTACTACTTCTAAATATTTGAAGTCCAACTAACTAAAGTACGCAACAAATGGGTGCATACATTATAAGGGGAGGGTATAAGAATAAAAAATAGGACTCTAAATAATTGAAATTTCAATTATTCTGAGTCTTTGAAAAAAAAAATTCTATTATTATTTTTTTTTATCTCGGTTGTAGTTTATTGTAGTTTTCTCAAGCCTGGCAAATAAAACGAAGCTTATTCTTTGTTCCATCAACTAGCAGTACATTTGTAGTAAGAATACACAAACAAGATTTAAAGGAAACCAACCACAGAAACAAACGAAATCGCAAGCACAAACGGGACCTGATCCTTCATCACTAGTGAGTGAGTGGCAGGAATGCTTTTATGGCTACTCAGTTTTTAGTATTGTCACATAACAACAATGACGTATTGCCAATCTTATGCATTTCACAACGCGCAATGGTAGGAAATACTTAAAACAGAGAGCAGAAGAAATGCAGTTCATTTTAGTTAAGTTTATAAAAATTTAAGTTTTCTACATCCAAAATTTGGAAAGGATTTCAAAAATGAAGTCAGTGATAGCAACCAGCATTTATCAAAACCGTTTCTTATCGAGGTAGGAAAGAAACGGTAAGGAATTATTCGATGTATTTCAATTTGTTATTTAATATATTACCAGCTATAGGGTTTATAATTTATAACAAATAAACCAAGAACAGCGAAATACTGTGATTTCAGCTAATTTCCGTTAACTCTCTTGGCATAAGCTTTTCAAACCCACGTGATTAATTTTTCATCATGTTTTTTTTAGTATTTTCAGCGATATTTGGATATAAATGCTGACACTCAGAGTATCTCTGCATATTAATACCAGCGCACTAGAAAATAAATACTAGCGAGTCTCTTCAATATATTAACCTCATTAACTGCTCTAAGAGCGAAAAGAAAACTCTTTACCATGCAATTAATTAACCTAAGCAACACAGATCATTAAGCGTTTCGGAGTACTTTGTTTTCCCAGAAATAAGCATGATTATTGTTGAAAGGCTTCTTGGCGTCCACATAAACATCTAGTTATTTTCTTAATTATATAAAGCGAAAACAAAATGCAAAGCATCCCTAGTAATAAAATCCCTAGTAGAATAAAACAACTTAAACCATCGGTTTAAGTTGTTTTATTCAACTTAAACCGATTTTCATCTAAATCTAATGAAGGAGTGCCTTGTGCATGTCAAACCTACGTCTAACATTCGATGCGAACTCCAGTGTCATCGCAAATCCCAAATACATTTTTTAGCATCATCGCATTGTAGAACGTTATCGATCACATTTATGCTATCGTAAAAATATTCGCAACATCATGCATACCTGAAATCTTGTTTTCTTTAATTACAGATTTTACCTTCCTCAAAAGAACTCCAATCTCATACCACAGGGAAATCTACAGGGAAAACACTTCCTGATGTTCAATTCTGGACCGTTCACGATCTGTTTCAGACCACTACTTTGGTAGGCATTGATCAAAACATTCCCATATATGATTTGCATAACTACATGGAATCTTATCTTCTAAAAGATAACGACATGAAGTTCCCCTTAGACTGAAGTGTGTCGAAATAAACTAATGCTACAACAGTTTTGTAGCAATTAAAACACTCCTTAAACTTTCAGTTTTGTATCACACAGACTGTCTCAGTGAGAGTTCATTTCTTCACTCGTCCGGATACTGAACTTATCTCGATTGATTCGTATACGTGAAAACCTGTCTCCGTATTAAAAGGAATAAATTTCAATTCTGAGCACATTTCGATTCATCATTGGAAAAAATGATGAATCGAAACCAATTTGCTTGAGGTTTTAAATCTTTTAGCACAAAATATTTCATTCTAAAAAATAAAACTATTTAAAACAAGGTGGTTTTTTTAAGAATCCATTTTTCATATCATAACGAAAAAGACACCCCCCCCCCAGAAGATATCAACTCTCCTTTCCGATCTTTGTTTCTTTATTCCCTTTGCAAACCCTTTTATTTTAAATAAACCTTGCCTCATGTGGTTTCTCTTTATTTTTTGTGTCTAACAGATTCCTCTCAAAACTTCCAAAAATAAAAAATAAAAATCCATCCTAAATACTCTACTTATTCAAAAAAAAAAGTTTGCTTGCATCCATCCTAATTAAATTTTTATAACACCTTTCTTTCCTTATTCCCTTTAAGGTTTCAATTTCCATATCGATTTTTTGAATTCTTATTCAACTCCAATATTCACCGTCAATTCTTGTTTCCTTACCCAGCAGTGAGACAAAGCAATAGAAGGCGTCACATCAAGATACTATATCACTTTTTTTTTTACTAGGCTTTGAAGTGAACACTTTTTTTATGAAAATTCCTTCACCTTTCTCAACTATGAAATAAATTAAGTTTATTACAAGTCATAAAAAGATAGTATGACTAGCCAGCTATTATGCATAATAGGCTGCACATTCTTCAGATGTTATATTAACTCGAAAGGAGGTTAAAAAAATTCACAGTATTAGATGTGCGGTCTAAAACATGAAGAGCAAAAAGATACATTTTTATTCTGTCTTTGATTTCTGTATAAAAATATTTCCAATACGATTAAAGTTGCTGGAACCTTGCGATCAGTCAGCTGAACTTTTCTTTCATTTAATCCATTTATATTCATGTAAAGCTGAATCATTTGGATTGGTACAACCTTTAAAACATCACAGTACGTAGAAAAGAACTACGCTAATTTCAGTGTACGTTACGTTGATTGACTATTATCATCCGAGTAATTCTGTTTCATCTGGTCGGGGAGTTCTGCGCCACTGCTCAGATATATTTAGCAATGAGAGTCATCTTTCAAAGAGTGTGATAATGTCGTTCGAGATTGTAGCGATAAAAATCTGCAATATTAAGTATCTTGTTGGACAGGCAGAAATCTCATTATGGAAAGTTAAACTGATATTTCTACGGATAACTAAAGAATGTAAGAGCTTTGTGCCTAATGATTGATAAGCTGCAAATGCAGAGATACTTTTCGTTATATTAATGTAGAGAATTATGAAGCCAGCTATTCCGAGAGAAATAGCATTAAAAATACTCTTAACGAGAATCTGGCATTCAAATATCATATAAACAGAACACAATCAAGCAATTGTATAACGGCATAGTTAATATATTTTAAATAGGAGATGTAAGCTTTATTCCCACTACATGGACTGAATTTCTCTTATGAGGGTAGCAAAGTCAATAAGTTTCTGGAGAAATAACGATGATGATCGGTATTTATTTAAATGTTAGAACTCAACTGTAGGAAGTGATAAGGACAATACTCTTGCAATCATTTAGGAAATCATTTGTCGAATACAAAGAATACCACAGATTGAAATCTAGACATCCTAATTTATAGGAATTTCTCGATCTCGCATAGGATGAAGAGAACAGAGAAATATAAACAGAGTTCGACAGTTGTATGGTTTTTGTGCTCTTTTTTAATACCTCGTGTTTTAACTTCTCAACAGAAATCATTTTAAATATTCACTTCATTCTGATAGGTGATGCTAATTTGAAAATTTTACGGGAACAGCTATCTGTTTTGTGTGTGTTTGTTGGTTGGTTGGTTTTTCCCCTTTCTTGTCCGCAAGGGAGCCGAGAGAGAGAGAGAGAGGGAGAATATAGACATACGGTATTTGAAATGAAACATTATTTCTTAGATATTCATGGTTAAGGGAGAAAACGAAAAATGAGAAAAAAAGATTTAATTCACAACTGTCAGTCAGTGTATCTAATTGTAATTTAATTCAAGTACTATACTTGCACGCACATATACGCTCTTTCTCTCCTCCAGTTCAATGACATAGCCAGGATTTTTTTTCTCTGAAGGAGGGTGAATCAGTACAGACTAACTAGCACACATTCGGGTTGTTTGGGATTCTCGAGTTCTCTTAACGTGAATATGAGAAATTCTTGAATTTCCAAACTACGTAACGATATGCTCCTGCTTTAAAATTTTACGTTCTTAATTGATACAACCTTTCATACATATGTTTTTCATAACTCTAGAAATGAATCCTTGCGTTAGTAATGACTCAATTTGAAGATACCAAGAAACATTAAAGGACGAAAACGGAACGAAGACGATAAACAGAAACGCAGAAAAATGAACAGGGGGAAAATGTTTTTACTCTATTTCTTAATGATGATTTGTAGGTAGTGAAGGGGTTTTTAAAAAGGAATGAAAAAACGTCGTAGATTTGCAAAAATGTTAATTGTACAAGAAGCTAATCAAAATATATACTATACCATTAATGTTATATTTTATTAAAATTTTGTTTTATTAGAATTATGACCGATCAAGACCATGAGTATATGTCTGCTAAATGCAGTTGTTTTCTAGCAGCTTTGTCTGTTGGTAAAAAAATCGAGTTTACAGGAAGGAAGAGAAAACAAAAACACTATCTTCTCAGTATACGAGACTAGTTAAACTTCCTTAAGTTGAAAGGACGCAACCTCTCGCATCCTAGATAAAATTCGTACATGGGTCTTTTCAAACGAAGTTCAAATGTCAATCCGTTCTACACTACAGAGGCACATTTTTATACAGGGTTCATTCTGACAAGTTGTATTTTGGGGGGGGGGTGAATCAAATGATTCCTTCCGCACTAAAGGAACACCGCGTTATCCTAAGACCGGGCCATGCGTTTGCTGAGAACTTATTCGCTCATATTTAATATTTAATTCGGAATGTTCGAGGTAAAATTAGACAAAACCTCGATCATTGTTTAAAATAGTCTATAATAAATTTTAAACGGTCGAGGATGTGAAACATTGAATATTCTACAGAAAGGAGTAGTTAAGGGGGGGAAAAGGACCAAAATCTAATTCATATAATATTCTCAAAAGATAACATTCTGTTGCTATCTTGTTCACGCTGACACTTTCAAATACTAAATTTCCTTTCTTGCGTGTAAAATGAACGTAAATCCCCTGTTAATATGGGAAAACATTTCTTTCTTCCTTGACAAATAGGAAGAAGGAGAAATAAACGAATACTTTCAATATCTTTCATATACCGAAATACATTACTCTTCAGTTAGAGGGAAATTCATCAGGGACATCACCTTCTGCTCAAGAAAACAACAATTGTATTTGCATTCTCGTATACCGTAGGCTCTCCCCTTATTGGCATTGTTGTATGTAGAAGATTCCACTTCTCAAGATGTTCGATTTAGTATTCGTGAACTACATTATTAAAATAACGTTATTAAAGCCAAATTATGATGCAAAGATGAATCTAGTTTTTTCTATTCATTACAGGGAATTCACTCGCTATTATACGCAAAATATCTCCTAAAATAAAATTGGTGTTGAGTTGGGAGTGGAAAGCGATAATCCTAACCATGCAAAAGTCAACTTCTTTGTGTATTTTTACATAAAATTGAATACAATTAAAGAATAAATGAAAAAAGTAATTCAGGGGAACACGACTAGTTATGATTAGTGACTTCATTTAGACTTCCGAAAAAATATGAAGGGAATCATGGTATGAATGAAAGAAAAGTTAAAAGCCTCCCACTCAAAGCACACAACCAGATATTTCAACTGAAAAGTGAGAAAGAAGGTTAGAAAACAGTCAGCACTAAAGAGTAAAATGCTCTAGCTGTTCACCTTTTGGGAGCGCAGTTTGTACTCAGTCCTCACAAGTACGAATAATAATAGAGAGAAAATTCCACACATAATATACAAGCAAATCTAATTACAGCCCACTGAATAAATATTGTGACGATCTGTCGAGTGGGTTGATTGTCATATAAAACTGATTTGGCGAAATACGCAAGCCAGTTACCAGTTCAGTCCTTTCCGCTCAAACAATAAGCTTATCTCTTTTGAATCGAAGTTGGCCAGTTGACTTAACCTGGTGAACTATTGATCCCAAAGTGATGTGAATGTGATCAATAGATCATCATTCGCTCTCGTTTTGCTAAGATAAAACGGCTGCCAAATGCAGAACACTATAAGACAAAATCTGAAAGAATAAGACTCGCTAAAATCTGGATGCATCACCACACAGAAGCTGCTCGTGTGTATTTAGTGTTAAAGCTATCTTAAGATATTGCCAAGTTTAAATAATTTATGCGCATGCTTTTTTTTTTGTTCTTCTCCATGGTGGTGCTAACGACGATTTCTTTGATTCTTTTAAACTGTCGATCTGTTCTACTCAGAAACTAAAAGTGAATGTTTGTAGTGAGTGTAAAATAATTTTACATTTATTTCGATTTTATAATTTTTCTTAGTACAGGGAATTAAGGATATACGAAAAGTTCTGCAATGTACTCCTAAAATACCATTATTTAACGTAAGGTTCGCCTGAGATGACCCCCAGAAAATATGACGTACATGATTTATGCACTTATCGACACGTATATAAGGAAGGAATAAATATCGATTGCAAATGCTGATTATTTTATCCAAAACATGTCACTAGAATGTAATAAAGCTGATGCTATTTTTATTGTAGAAAACAATTTTGGTATGCGCTACATACATTTAAAAAAAGGATTAAATTACTTTTATGTCCTAGAAGTAAGGGCGGCCATAAAAATTGCACGCCTTAATATTAATATATAACATGGATATAGTCTTGTAACTTCAAGGTCTGCCATCATTTTTATGTTATAAAAAAGGATGGCATCGTTCGTTAAAACAAAGCATAAAGCCTACCTTTAGCAACATACGCATTACTATAATACACAGCCAAAGCACTCTTCCATCTTCTTTAATAATGTTAATGGTACTTTTTGAATATTAATCACACTTACTAAGAATTACTGTCATTTATGTCCATATGTACTTCAACTTGTTTTAAGAATCTTCACATCGTCTTTAAGAAACACGTATAGCCTCTCTTACCTGTCATATTTAAGCTCATACTAGGAGTTATTCCAGAAACATGTTTGATTTCTTTTCGTCTATAAAACAATGCCGCGATATATGAATAATTCCCTAACGATGCTTCTGGCATTTTTAGTCTGCGTTTATTTCATTACGCATATTATTCAAATACATACAACCATCTTTGTTCGTTTTAGTGGACTTTTAGAACATTAAATCATACTGAATTGAGCAAAGAAGTTTTTACATGAATAGCATACAAGTTCCAAAGATTCTGATATAAGGTGGATTCAAACTCAGAAGGATCAGAAGTGCATGCTTACTACTGAACAATTAAAACAGGACCTGTTACTATGGAAACATTACGTCATATAATGAAGCTTTTATTATTTTATTCAGATGTATTTGTAAATTTATATTTCATGTTAGTTTTACAGTGTGAACTCTGTTTTGATTTTTCAGAGTCGCTTTTATTTTAAGAAATTATATTTTAAAATTCAGTTTAAAATCGGCCCTACAAGAATTTAATTTTAAATTCTTGCACAATAAGCTATATAATACTTTCAAACAGGAAGTGTGTGGTCAGCTATTGAATTAGAAGTTGTATTCTCCAAGTGGAAATTAATTTTTTTAAAGTGTTTTAAACGAGGGGTGTATATAAAGAACAAGAGTTCATCTAGGACCTCGCATCTAAAGATAAGGGATATTAGTACAGTAAGGGCTTTAGTTTGCGAGATGGAAAAAGGAGGTATTCAATGAGAGAAATACTTGGACACAAAGATCATCTTGAATGATGACGAAAAGTATCTTATGCGCTGCTGAACAAAAATAATATCTGGTACTAAAATTGACTCGTTTTTAAATGTTTACGAGGTTATTACTTTTCCATGCGAAAGAGTGGAAATGAAACATTCAGGAGTTGCTTAAAAAGCAAAGTCCTTACTATGAATGTCGTTCGGTTTCGACATGCGCGGCTAATCGTAGAGTGACTGTCACCTCATAGTCAAATCAATATCATTGTTCCTAATTGGAATTAATGTGACTAAGAGATATTTAATTTTGTGTTTTCTGTGATTTTTATATAATCCAGAAATCCTACTATGGAGACCAAACATAGTACTTGTTTTTAGGCTACATCTCCAATAAGCTGGGCGATGGTTCTCACACAGAACGTCAGTTAATTTCCTACCTAAATTCATTTAGCACATTGCTACAAACTTCAACTGTTAAAACGTGTGAAAGCATGCGATTTTCCATCCCTCCTTTTCGCGGTGTTCTCTCTTGGATATTCAAGATATTTTTGAAAAGCGAATGTAATGCTCAATATGATGATCTTATGCTCATTCTCACCCATTAAATGTCTGGAGAAATGATGTGGATCCTTAAAATTTCGAAAAACAGCATTTCATTCCATCTGATCCATTTCTTAGAAATTAAAAGCATATTCAGTTATTAAGTTACCACTTTTTTTAAAACGATAAACCATTTACACTGTAATGGTTTAAGGGTTGGCATGTGATTGTGGGGTCAAACCTTTTAATTTCTACATTTTTCTTGCTGTAAATATTTCTAAAACTTTCTCTGAAGAATGTCAAACGTGTCAAAAAGCCACAAAATCCCAGGCTTTAAAAGACGGCAAGATTTAAGGAGGGAAAACAAAATCCTAAAACTATTTAATCAGTGTCATCTTATGAGTTGCAGGAAGCAAGGCAGGCAGTATTTTTCTTGTGCCTAATATCATTCAGTGGTCATCGGTTAACGTACGGTGTAAAACGATGTGGAAGGCTCGTTCATTTTAACTCCTACAGCGATATAAAACATATTAACAACTATCACTGCATAGGTTTTAGTTAAAATTTTATTTCGAGTACCTTACCGGTAACTGTGAAAAATATTGCAGTCACGGATACCTATACAAGAATAACACAGCGCTAGCCAATTTTTTTATTTCCAGATACTTTTCGGTTTGTTTATTTTTTACATAAACTGCTGGCATATCTGGGATCCGTTAAAAGCTCTACGTTTGGAAAATGCACTTTTTCGCTTCAAATGATTTAAGTGTAGTTGAATCTTAATTGTTTAGAGTCTGAATCAATCCTGGAATTTGTCTTCAAGAATCTCTATTCCAAAGTGTTTTATAGTACGGCTCTGAAAAACATTACTGTACTTGTTAAAGTAATATATAACTTTCCAATAAGTAACCCAAAGAAATAAATGTTGCAGTTTGTCAAATAAGACAGTTCAAAAAACATTTTTGTGTATTTTAGTCTCTATTTCATCAAGACTAAAAATTTCATATTCTGATAGCTCATAGCCTCGTGAGATCATCATATGAAAAACATGGAGTCATCTCAAAAACATTTTTAAGAGTTTGCACTATAAATTTCATATTTCGGCTTTAAAATTCCTTGTAGTTTCCTGTAAAATAACTGATTCTGAGTGAACGATGAAAGTAAGGTACCTTCAAGGCACTTATCTTACCTTCGAAATCCCATTTCGAGAGTACGAAGAAACGGTGGAGAATAGAAATAGCAGAGAGAAGACCAACAGGCGATATGAGAGTGACATGAGTCAGAGGAATTTTTCGGGATAAAAAAGGCATGGGTAAAATCTTTACGTTTTGAAATAGGAAAGAATAAGGGAGGATCAACACTCCCAAAAGTAGAATAAGAGCGATTTTCATTACGCGAGAATAAAATGTAAAGGAAAGGCAAGTTATAACAGTGGTTTGGAGGAGAGTTGAGTGTTAACAGTATATGAAAATCCTCGAACTTTCATATAATATAATACACTGCTTGGAAAGAAGTCAACGGACACCCCATGGGAAAGGTGCATTATGCCTGTTTGTAGCCGGTATAAATTGGAGGAATATGATGCTCCCAAGATAGTGCAACTGCGTTCTGGTGAAATGCCTGCATGAAGGGAACTGGCAGAGTTTAGAAGAGGTTGTGATAGGATGCCATGTTGCATGACTGTCTGTTCGGCAAATTGTTAACACATTGGGCCATCCCAGGTCAACAATCAGTGACCCCATACTTAGATGAAAGCGCAGGAAATCAACTGCAAGTGCTCGCTGCGGTGTACGACTCACCGAACGTGACCCTAGAGTGCTACGAAAAATAATATGTAAAAACTTTCATTCATCGGCCGACACGTTGAATGCGGTGTTTCAGGCATCAACTGGAACACAAATCTGCACAAAAACATTCCGAACCGAGGCTCGCAACATATTTCACAATATCGAAGCCCACAGGTACCCGGATTAACATACAGCATCATCTTCAGTGGTGCAAAGAGCGTGGGACGTGGAAGCTTGGAAAGCTGTGTTATGGAGCGCGAACGGGTGTGGCTGATATCCGGTGAACGTTTCTTACCAGAGTGCGTAATACCAACTATGAAACTCGGAAATGGAGATGTGCTGGTATGGTCCTGTTTTTCCTCGGACCTGTTTGTGGTGCCACGAATATTGAACTCCGAGAGATATCTGAACATTTTGGAAAATGCAATGCTTCCTATTTTGTGGCCTTTCTACGGAAATGACCCTTCTCTTTCAGCAAAACAATGCTGAAAGAGACAATGGTCGTCAGCCTGCTACTGCTCTGTGGAAATGAACGTCAGCATACTTGACTGGCCTGCACATAGCCCTGACCTGAACCCGATTGAGCATCTGTAGGATGAACTGGAACACATCGGATGAGGTCAAGGGAAGTTCGCGTCACAACATTCCACGACCTCATTACATGCCTATCCAAAATGTCCATTGATCGCTATCGTACTCTTGTGGAAAATATATCCGGTAGGATCACTGCAGTCATCGCTTAAAAAAATAAAGGAAAGTAGTTCCTCTATTTTTTTATGGTGGGCGCCATTGCTGTGGTACTCACACGATGGTATCCGTTCCGTTGACTTATTTCCAAGCAGTGTAATTTTGGATAATCTGAGCCTGTGATAGCTCTATCATTATAGACGATGCATGGTCGGAAACACTTGGTTTCAAATACCCAGGGCTGGAAAAACCATTATAAGTTCTTTCAAATGAGTGCGAGTTAGCTCGTCTAGCACGGAGGTGGAAAGAGTTTTTTTTTTCTTTAAGTTGGGTTTTTCATCCAGCAATCACGCAAACCAGCCAAATACACGCAACTATTTAGGCGCGCGCGTGCTCACACATATACACGAGATTACTCTTTTATCCTCTTAAAATTATGGTTAAGGAAGCCAAGGTTACTTGGCAGTTGTGGGTCTTAAAGGCCTCCTGTGTACCACTTTTTTATTATTATTGTACAGATTCCGCGAGAATCCAAAGGCTCATTAGGTGAGGCTTGTACAACTTAAACGTAAGATATTATACGTTTATTCATTTACAGGCTATTAACTTGGTAGTCCTGAAAAACCCATTCCAAATCGCAGTTTGCCGAAAGAAAAATCCAGATGTCACGCCCTTGCAAATCACACTTATACTGAACTTTTAGGTTGCAGTCACATGTTCGTTTATACAATGCACGAATTCGCCATTTTCAATCTATTAAACATTCCATTAGCAATTTATCTCTATCAATTTTTCACTTCCCCCCCCTTTCTAGGCTATCCTTTTCACTGTTTCTATAGTACCCCAAACTGTGATATTGGGGACAACAAATTTTCAAACGTTATCCACCCATAATTACTAATGCAAACTCTTGCTAAAAATACTTCTAGAGCGTAACCAAGCATTTACTTTCTAATCTCCTAAACAAGACTACTAAATATAAAATTCAAGTGTGCAGCATGAACGGGGCACCTTACGTAAATCATCAGTGGAATTAAAAAAGGAAAAAATAATTCTAAAATAAAGAGCCAAAAGCCTTCGTTTCGGCGATTATACATAAATCAAGTGGATATTAAATCCAGCATTATTTCAAAGCTGAATACAAAAACTATAAAAGTTTCGTAAGAAATTTGACCAGAGAGCTTACGGCAGAGTTTCTCAACGTTTTTTAGATCATGCCCCACCTCAACGTCTCAAAGATTTTGATGCCCCCCACTCTAGCATAATAGTCAGCCAAGTTCTGAAAAAGTATAATATAAATATGTATATGTACGTTTTCAAATTGCTCCCCAAAATATTCATATTGTCCCCCTGTGGGGCGTATGCCCCACGTTGAAAAACACTGGCTTACGGGAATACACTCGCCGGCATTTACGAGTTTTTCGGACCTTATAGGAGAACATGATCACTGCCGAAGCGTCCATATATCCGCTTCCTATTGGTCCAATTTAATAAGGTTTCACTGGCCTGACAGCAGTTTCGAACTGATTGGTTCTCCTCAGAGACCAGGCAAAAACCTTTAGAGAGCAAAAACTCTCGTTTAGTACTAAGGAACTCGAAGTGAAAAGAAAAAAGATTTTAGACTAAACTGGCTCCTATGCGAATAGAAGAGGGGCCTATTACTCCAAATGTGGAACAACCGGGGATATACTGTAGGTGGTATTGACAGAAGAATTCATACAGAAAAGCACTGCGTTATCGTCGATACAAGGAATGGAAAAATGGAGGTATTCCTACATCAGCGTTGTATTCACATCTGTACAACATGAGATGTGTTACGACCCGAGACTACAGTACCACTAAGTGAGCTCATGGAGGAACCTAGTTAGGGCAGGAGTTTTATGCGGAGTTTTTAAACTTCGTTTTCAAAACGAAGTTTAATTTAAAAAAAACGGTAATTGATCGATTACCGTTGTTCAGAAAGGATTTTAATAAAGAAAACAAGATCAAAGGCGCTGTAAAGTGTTGAGGAAATATTTAACTGACTTATGAATTGGGAGGATTAATACCACAAGTTGTATCACTGAATTTTCTTATCGGTCTTGTATGGTTAGAAAGAGATTGGAGAATGTTTAAAATGAATAACTGAAAAAGATAATATAACTAATCGTCATAAATATTAAGTAAAATCCAAGAGGAAAAATCAGAAATAGTTGAAATAAATCTGAGGAAATTCCTCACTTTATAAAGGACAACACAATCTCTTTGCAAAACAATATTGCTTAAGTTTGTATCCTGGATGCCAGAAAACAAAACTAAATCACCCCCTTCTGAAATAAATCTAGATTCGACACATCAATCATCTGCTTGGTGTCTTTACTGAAGATAATTTAATTACATAATTAAGAGTAACTCGGCTTCGGGCTTATCGAATTAACTTCTCATCCTCCTCTTTCATTCCATCAAACTCCATCCTCCAGAACAGTATTCTTTGGATTGCTTTCTCCTAAAAATAGAAAGAAAGACACAAACAGACGCCTACTTTATTCTTAATCTCTTACTCACACACCATCCTGACTGGCTAGGATGGTGTGTGAGTAAGAGATTATGTGTGAGATTAAGAGATGGTGTGTGAGTAAGAGTTTGTTTCATATCCACAATAAAGAGATTTCAAAATAAATTTTGAAATCTCTTTATTGTGGATATGAAACGAAGTTTCATATTCTTCGTTCCGGATTGCTTTATCATATGTTGCTTTAAGTATAAACCCCAGTGACCGCTTACGCACAAGTTATCTCTGCTTTATATAAACCTAATTAATGCTATGACTGAACTATAAACCATAACTCTATAGCCTTCTATGTCTATAAATTGTGTGCGCGGATGTTTGACTGTTTCGGGAGAGGAAAAAAAAACTGCCATTTCAATTAATAATATCCATAACACGTCATGGTCATTATTAACTAGTCACTTAATTGCCATTCAGAACATAGTAAACATTCCAATCTTATTCACTCCACTTCATGTTTGATATCCTGGAAAATATACTTAACAGACTTTTGTGGATAAGCTGGAAATGGAACCCAATTCTCAAAATACTGTGCCGATGGAAAACTTAATTCCAAACAAACGGTGTACAATTGATTTTTGAAAAGCAGCTTGTTCCTATTAAATTGTAAATGCTAGGAGTTGAAATTTGTAAGTAGAAAGCATAAGAAATATTTTATGTGCCTTCTTTCTAGAGCCTTATAAGAGTATCAAGAATGAAATCAGAATTCCTCTTTGAAGGAAAAAAATATACTTGTCATAGACTTTACTCCCGAGACATCATACATATTAGTCATAAATATGGGATAAATTATTAGATTGTGAAAGGTCGCCATCAACAATGGTATACAGAAGTGGTTAGAAGACATTTCCTACGTATTATTTGGAATTTAATATTTAACTTTCTACGTACGAAGGTGGTCTGAAAGGTCCTCGGCCTCGACCATAGATGGCAACACTACCGTCAAGTTTTTTTTCTAAGTTGGTACATCTGTCAAAAGCATCCATGTGAAATTGCACGTCATTCTATTAAGTACTTTGTTTTATACAGCTGTCTGAAGCAAAGGTGTTGTCGGTATCCCTTGAAATGAATAAAATTGAGTATCGTGCAGTTATAAAATTCTTTGTAAAAGAAGGTTTTACACCAAAACAAATTCATTCGAAGTTCATAAACGTTTATGGGCACTCTTCTCCTTTGTTTTCGACATTAAGAAATTGACTAACGAGTTTAAGGGGCCGTACCAGCCTTTTAGATGATCCACGTGAAGGACGTCCAAAAAAGTGTAACACCACCAGAAATCATTGATCAAGTGCACTATATAATATTGGATGACTGGCGAGTCAACATGCGTGAAATTGCTGAGACTATAGGCATTTCAAAAGAATGTGTAGGATATATTTGGCATGAAGAATTGCATATGAAAAAGCTTGGCGTAAGATGGGTGCCGCGCTTGCTCACAGCAGATCAAAAACTCACTTGCATGAAAATCTCTGAACAGTACTTGGAGCGTTTTAACAAGAATAAAACTGATTTTGTGCGTCAATTTATTACTATGGGTGAGTCCTGGATTCACCATTACACGCTAGAATCCAAACAGCAATGAAAACAGTGGACAGAAGCCGGTTGTTCAGCGCCAAAGAAGACAAAATAGGTTCCATCAGCAGGAAAGGTCATGGCATCGGTGTTTTAGGATTCTAAAGGCATTTTGTTTATTAATTATCTTGAAAAGGGTAAAACAATAACCGAGTAATGTTGTTCCGATCTTTTAACCAGACTAGATGAAAAACTTCGTGAGAAAAGACCCGACTTGCAGAAGAAAAAAAATCATCTTTCATCAGTTCAATGCACCTGCCCAAAAACGTGTTTTAGCAATGGGAAAATTAAGGGATCTGCACTATGAATTGGTGGAACATCCACCCTATTCCCCAGATTTGGCTCTCTCTGACTTCTGTCTCTTCCCAAAACTAAAACTCTTCCTCGCTGGTCAGTGTTTTTCTTCGAACCAACAGGTGATTGCAGCTGTAGAGGGGTATTTTGCAGATCTTACTGAGAACCACTACAGGGATGGATTAATGGCGCTGGAGCATCGTTGGAATAAATGTATTAGTCTTAAGGGAGATGACGTTGAACAATAAAAAATAATTTTTAATTATAAATTCGTTTTTCATTGTTAGGCCGAGAACTTTTCAGACCACTCTCGTATTTTATTTTCTGAAAAACCTTAAAAAGACATTGCTACAGGATTTTATTCCAATTATCTATCATACATTTTTGACAACAGCATCAATATCACGTCAAGAAAGCCAAGTAAGAATCTTTGTGATGCTGGTGTTGGGAATTATAAATTTCTGGTCTGGTAGCGGATGCTTCAAGAGAAAATTCAAATATGGAAAGTTACTGGGTTTAGGAATATGATTTCAAAATAACAGTATAGTCAGTTATCCAAAACGCTATTTTGATATCATTCATATAGATTTTATACAAAACTAAGTCATGTGAAATCTCTAAATATTTCCAGCTAATTCCAGAATAACACGTTGCAGGTTGGAAAGACCTCAATGTCTTCAGTAACATTAGATAAGTCTGAGGTGGAGAAATGTCAATCAACTGCAATAGAGTATATTTCCATTTGCAACTCAATCAAAATTATTTGATATCTCAATCCAACTATTTATAAACCAAGTTTTTTTTTTCATTTGACTTAACAGTTTGGCTGAGTAGTCTTTTTAAGTTAAAAATATTATCTAACATCTTTGTATAGTTCTGCACTATTTAGTATTTCTCATGCGAATGGCTAAAATAAACCGACTTCTTGACTTAAATAGTGAGTGATTTTGTTCGCATCACTGAACGATAACAGTAATCGAAACGGCAGTCATCGTTTTGAAACTCTTGATGAGGGTTCAATGAACCGAAGAAACCATTTCTACTCCGTTTTACGACTTTGATTCCACTTTTTGAGATACATAACCTGTCAAAACATGAGATATTGGTCGTTAACAATCCACAGTACTTATTTTAAATTGCATTTCAGAGGAAGAAAATCATATATGAAGCGCGCGCAATACGATCTGTTTGTAGAAAAGGATGACAAACTGTTGTTGTTGATGAGGCATGATAGCATACACTTTAACATTGTCGAGGTTATGTCCTGATGAATCCACTGCCTTTAATAAACAACTTATAATTCTAATAACTCATTTTTCTTTGAAAATCAGTCAACCTCAAGTTTGTGACTATCACTTTGATTTTAATTGATTTAAGTTTCTACTCTAGAAAACAAGAGTCTACAAAGTTTCTTAGGCGTTCGTACTATCTTCCTTGAGTGCTGAAAAGAAAAACGTGCTCCTTTTGCAAATTCATAGAATTTGCTGATTGAAGCTGTGGTGTAATTCTGCAGAAACAACCAACGCTATCCAGTGAGTTGTAAATCCATAGACACCAATGAAATGGTAACTGAATTTCCCTCAGCAAAATAAAAATATATCGTCAAGGAATTAAATAAAACAAGAAATGCAGATTTGAGTATTTGTAATTAAGTGTCTCTCGAATATTATGCGCATGATTAAAGATAATTTAAAATTTTCTCCTCTTCTTCCAAAGTGAAAGACTAGACAGAATCATCCAATTGTGTAACTCAAAATATACACAACATAATTCTCATCCCTGCATAATTATTAAATGAAAGATGTAATTTATACATGCAAAAGTCAGTGTTTTTGTCTGTGATCAAAATTCATCTATCCCAGTTTAGCAATGAAAGAAATGATTGCAGACAATCAGGGGATGGGCAGGAACGATGCAAATTCCTTATTTATCTCCTTAGATAACTGTTGGATTTGTTTGGTTCCATCTATCACTTTGTACACATAACAAATCACATGCTTGGCTCATTATGTTCAAATTTGGAATCGCGTACTAAATTTAACGTCATCTACATTTCGTTACTCTAATCGCTCTCATTTAAATGAAATGGACTTCCGTGATTATACAGTTTATCTTGATCATTCCACTTTAGATGAAAATAAGTGGAGAAAAATTGCGTAGCAAAAGTGGATGATCTGGCGTGTTTTTTATGGCGTGTTTGCTTAAAAAGGTAAAATAAAATAGGTTTTTTAATAGAGGCTATACAGATACAATTTCTATTGTTTACGACATAGTCTATTCTTCGTTCAATGGTCCATCGCTAAAAAATCATTAAGAGATATGTTGTCTTCTCGTTTCATTGCCCATCACATCCCGTCATTTAATCTATTCCCCTACACTAGGGAAGCGACAACAGCAGCTAAACTAAACTACTTAGTTTAGTCCACCACCACATGGATAATATATTAGAAAGTTTCAAATCGATAAACCAGACAGTACTAAATTCGTTTATTTCTTTTGATGACATGAGACGAATTCTAAAATCAAATACTATGATTTTTATTCTACTTGCTATGAATGTATAGCAAGTAGAATTAATTGCGAATCGATATAAATCATTCGTTAAATTCCTGACAAATTAATGTTGAATTTAACAAGGGTGAAATATCTTGAACGTAATAAACAAAAAAAGAATCCCACAATAAATCATAACGCAATGAGCAAATTCATTATTGTAATCACTTTCCCATCATTCCAGACTATTCTGTAACACATTACTAATCAAGTACAATCATTCTGCTAAACACCTGTGGAAAGAAGAGCCAGTTAGTTTGACCAGTTTTTCCTAAGAAGAGAAAGAATAAGAATGAAAAGATGCTAACGAGAACTATCCCAAAAATGATAGTATTTCCATTTGTTGTGTTTTGATTTCCCTATATTGGAAATCAAAACACAACAGTAATGACGATTTAAGAAAGGAGAAAGAGTTGCTTTAATTATACAAAGTTGAATTTAATCTACATTTTTCCCACATCATGGACATGACTCAAAACGTCGTCATTACTCCCTGTGTGTATTGATTCTTAGCAGATATATAACAGGGAATCTGTTATATTCGTATGTCTACCAACACGGGAAAGAATTAGTAAAACAGTACTTGGTTCTGTAAAAGCAAGTTGGCTGCGAAATAATCAGTATTGACCAGGTTGTTTAGCTTACTTGGAGTTTGGCTTACCATCTCCCCTACTTTTAAATCTACGTATTTTAATAAGCAGTAAAATATCTCAGGTCGGATCCAGCTGCTGATCAATATCGGCTTCTCTAAGCATCCAACCCCATAGTATTAAGTGCCGATTATTGAAAAGGGTTATTCAAGAAACTTTATCCTGGAGAAACAAAAATATTGTAGAGTGTGTACCCTATTTCTCGTACAGGAAATTATAAAACAAAATTCTTTTGTAATTAAATGTTTCGATAATGTATGGTAGAATGGTAAATTGCTTGCCAATTTAATTGTTCTTACACTCTCAGATAGAACGAATTGTATAAGTTAATTTTAGAGTCGCTGTACTATTGTCTTAGTAATGTTTAATATGAGGAATTTCACTATTTCCATAATTCGTTATTGGTGTTTGAACGCTTTTATGTCAACTGACAAGTCCGTGGACTTGTGAAATCGTTCAGTTTCTACAAAAGCTATAAACATCTTGTATAAACGTCTTTTTCGTGGAATGCGATTAAAAAGTGCCTAGCTTCTTAGCATGGCATTCAACGAACCATGGGATGAATAAATATGAATAGTAGGCGATTTTTCAGCACACTGTACTGACATCACCACTACTAATTATTGAAAAAGCAAATACCGTGTTTACTCTTCAGAACAAAGTTTAGGGATTATTTTACAACCTTATCGTGTCCATAGCGCTTATGCAGTAAGAACAATTTTTTTTGATGTGTGGGGGTTGGCAGAATTAAACTACCAAATTAGTTTAGTTTGAATGCTAAAAGAAGCAGAAAAGAAGCAGCTAGCTTTGGATTCCAGTTGATTCTGCTGAATTATGCGTTTGAAATTCGTCAAGCTAAATACGAGAGCAAACCCGATGTAACTGATAGGAAGATATTAGGTGGAAAGCTTTATTTAACCGCTAGCAGAACTTTTCAGGTACAAAATATGCTCGAAAAAAGGAAATACATAGCGATAATTTCGTTTGAATAAAATCCATTTTTTTCTTATCATAGGCTAACGTTATAATTAATTCATGATAGCTGCCTCAAGGAGATTCAATCATAAATGCAAGAAAACTAAAACAAAAAAAGCCAGTCGTCAGCGAAAACATTTCAGTGCATTAAGTTAAATTAAATTACTTGAACAAATTTTAATTTTGACAGTCACCAAACTGCACGAAGGAAAGAAAAACATTGAGAAGAAAAAATCAATCTACTGTGGTTCAATTGACTACGTCTGTGGTCAACGAAATTTGCCATAACTAATTCTGTGAGTGTTGTACAACAGTTCATAAGAAATGTGAATTATAGAACCTGTGCCCTAAATAATCCGAACTAATATATTTTTAGCACAGTTAATAATCTATCCAAAATACTTGCATGAGCCGACATTAAATAATTAATTAAAACCTACCTGGATGAACGGCTGAACAATATTATTACAGGAGAGTAACGAACTAAGGCTAACTCTGACACAACGTCCTCGTGAAGGGGAAGGTATGGGTACGAATAAAAATAAATGAAGCATGCATAGGGGAGAAGGAAGGTAGACCAACTTGAGGTCATGATTGTATTTGCAACCTACCCAGATGATATAATGAATCATACCTTGTGTAAGATTAACTTCAAAGACTAAACGAAACGTGGGATTTATTTCTTACAGGAGTAAGAAAGAGTAATAAATATGGTGTAATCTGGTATTAATTTTTAAGTTAATTATTGAAAAAAAGGAAGTAATTTTGGAAAGATGCATGTGTTGCCTTTGTCGAATTTGAAAAAAAAAAATGTTAGGTGTGCTTGCACTTCAAAATATATTAAACGTTTACAAAAAATCTCTAAAATCCTAAGAAATACGAAATCTAGTATTATTATATGACCTTATGATTTTGCCTCATTGCGCAGAACCTAAGGTCAACACTATTTAAATTTAAAATCTTATTTTTTTTAATTCTTAAAATAAAATAAAATTTAAAATTTTAAATATTCTATTAAGTTTTCGTCTACTGCAATTTTCTTGAAGGTAGAAAGATAAATTGGCTCGATGTTGACACTGAACACCAATGTACTTTAAAATAAAAACTACATGGCAATATTCTATCGAAGATACTCCCGTGTAATATTCTGCTGGTGTTATGGAGCTTTCGTCAAAGCAAATGAAAGTTCCCTCTAAAACAAACCTTAAGATGCTCTTCTGCTTCAAGAAACATGTACAAAGAGAAAGATTCCGTGTGGGCTATCGTTGTCAACAAAGTGACTACTTAAAAACGATAAAACAGAATCTAATGGTAGAACTATCAACTGTACTGTCCAAATGAACAATGAGATTTTCAGTACTACCTTATAATGTACGAATATTATCCAACTGTGATTTATATGAAATAACATAAAACAAGAGGAAAGTAAAAAATGATCAACAATCGTTTAACTCATCTATTCGTGGTATCTGAAATTTCAGAAACGAAATTAAATAGACTTTTAAAATAGAAGAAGATCACAAAAGATTGGTCAATAAATGGATATTTATATTGCGTCTCGACGTATTCACTTTAATCATTACTCCTCAATTTTTTCTTAGCGTATATTTTATTATATGAGTGATTGTAAAAAGCAATCTTATCTTCTTTTCCTTGTAATCATGTTGCAGCTAGTAATACGAACAGTAACTGATATGTTAAGTTATTTTACGGAAGTTTTCTCTAGCGAACGATAAATTATTTATTCATTCAACAGTGGTCTCAATCACTCTACAGGTTATCCTACTTCAAGATAAAATTTGGTTATAAAAGTAGAGAAGAGTGAGGCTTCGTTTCACTTACTTCTGTTGAAAAACAATAAAACCAAACTGCCGTTGAATAAAACTACATTTTCCCATTTTATGGAGAGCAATTCTCCGTAAACGGTTCCAATGAAAGATTGATTTAGTGCTGCTGGACAATAGAATACATGGCTAGCTATGTTGGCTATTTATTTTTCAATGTGTGTTATCCTTCTAGTTCCATATACGCATGTGCAGAAGACAAACAGATAATTTTAGAGAAAGATGATTGATACATTCTACAGTCTTATATAATAATATGTTAAGATAATCATATTCAAATGAATCCCTATTCGCAGATGATTTAATTGATCTCAAGCTATTCCAAAGCTCACAGAACTCCTCCCGTTTCTCAGTTTGATTCAAATGGCTGATCAACCCACTTTCAGATGTTAATTGTAATTTATCTGAGGAGCAGCGAGAGGTGGTTATCGGCTGTCCGACCTCTTGTTAATTTTAAATTGTACATCAACTGAAATGGGAGTTGATGCTTTTCTCGAAAAAGCCTTTAGAGAAACACACCATATACGTAATCAATCCATAAATCATCCAATAAATCATTTTGTTGCCAAACTGTTAAAGTTCTGCTTCATATAATTCTACTCCTTTTTCTCATTTTATAGTTGTTCTTTTCTTAATCTCAGCCTCTTTGATACATACCTTGAATATTCGTTGCCCTCTGTCTGGAACAATGCTGTCAGGAAATAATATTTAAAATCTATGTATTTTTATAAAAATGATTTCTTATTCTGAAAACATGTATATATAAGTGATAAAATAATACAATATTGATAAATAAATAAACATATAAGGTATAAAATAAAATAAAACTTCCGAAATGGAATGTCGGTCTACGAGGTTTTACTTTTTAAGTTTCTATTTATCAGTACGAGTGCAAAATAAACACACCCAAGAAATGGATTTATTTTGCAGTACAACTTTTACCATTTTACAGCGTATATATATACAGCTTATATGAACATATATAGCTTGTCAATAGGAGCGAATGCACTTTAAACTCGGTGCTTTTGTAAATGTCTTTATTCTGGTTTAGAAGTTTCAAAACTACGTTTATACTATCTACGAGACACGTTTCATGAACCTACAGTTTGTCAAGTTTCTATGCATCAAACGCAACGTTGTAATGGACTTTAGATTTTACAACATCGTCTCATCCAATTCCATCCGGTAAACTTAGCCATAGTTCTATAAATAGCCGCAAAGAACGAACTGGGCGAAAAACAATACATCATGTTGCTACTGCGTGTTGTCCTGCAGTTGCTTGACGAACACTGATCCATAACTTTATTTATGGTCTGTTACTGTGTTCTTCTGTAGATATCGGAAATACTATCTCGGTATATTACCGCGGCACCTTGTGCGAGAATGAAGGAGGAGAAAGAGAAACGTGCAGTGGCATGCCAATAGTCATATTCGTTTGTGTGACAACAGAAAGAAATCTATTGTATTCTTCTTCTTCTATAAAATAAGCACATTCGCAACTGTTTTAGGGAAATCCATATGCTTCTTGCTGAATTACTTGAATACATCTAGTATTTTGTTTTAGTATAATACTCCGAATGCTGTCGTCATGTAAAATTTAGATCATCAATATCTTTGCTCTTTTGTTTATGTTTATCTAAGCATTATTTTATATAATTCTTATTCACAGCTTGTATAACGGGGTGTGATCAAGAAGATTTCCGGAGTGAACTCTTTTGTTCTCTTTCTACGATAACACTATTTCTGTTATTCTAGACTAAAGTAGTTCCTTTTAAGTTGCAATAGGTCCTCTGTGACTTCATACAGAATGTCTCTTCAATGCCACTGTCGAATATATTTGCAGGAAGCTTGTGTTTTGAACTAGAAAAGCATACATTGTGTTTTTCTCAATTGTAACGATATAAAGATATCTTATTTCCTTCGATGTCTTCCTTTCCGTCAAAGAGTTTTCGAAAAAATAAAAGATGCACTTTTCTACTGTTTTGATGTAATTTTTTTTTCAGAGACAAGAAGGACATTGTGTTACGTTTCTGGTAGCTTTTGTTGCTATAGCGATGTATATGGTTTACTGATGAAGTTCTTGATTCCGTGCCATGTTTTTATTCATTTTTCTTGTTGGTTCTTGTTACATCACCAGATTTTTTGTTGCATTTTTTCTGGTTCAAAGTGGATCTTGATGTATATCACTGTTCTTCGAAACTCTCATTTCGGAATAAGCCAAAATTATCAGTTAACTTACAGCTTTGAAATGACAGAAACTTATTCGCATATTCCACTCAACCTATAAAGATGGTAAAAAAAAAGTTTTGCACTAAATACAGCAGCCTTCAAATTTTTCTAATATTTTGGTAATAGCGAAATACCTACTACACATACAGGTCACTGAATAAGAAACTTTTATTTAATACCAAATTGGACCTCTTTTAACAAGACTTACAGCACATATGGGTTTGGCATACATTCCACAAGGTGTTGGATTGCATCTCCGTCTACAACATACCAAGCGTTCACCAAACAGTTCTTTAACTGGCTCAGATTTGAGGGAAGAGGACTTTGCTTCTGGATCTGTTTTTCTGACATGTTCATACATTCTAAACGGGATTTATATCCAGGAGTTTTGGTGGCCAAGGAAGAATGTGAAAGTCGCTGTCATACTCGTTGAAGCAATGCTGAACAATTCTTGCGCGATGGAGTAGCATTGTCATCAATGAAACAATCATCGCCTACTGGATAAAAAGTCAATATTGCAGGATGAACTTGATCGTCAATAATGTTTAGATATTCTATGGAGGACACCCGACCTTCCAACAACATCAAGGGTCCCATTCCGTACCAACAGAACATGCCCGACACCATGACACCACCTCTAGAACATTGAGTTGTGTTTACAAAGCAAGCTGAGTTTATTGCTTCATTGTGCTCCGCTCCTCCACCTACCGTCTGTACAGAACAAGGTATACCTTGACTTATCGAACCACATGACTTTTTTCGAGTCTTCCAGTGTTTAGTAACGAAGTTCCTGTTTGCAGAAATCAGTCGGTTCCGTATAGTCATGCGACTGCCAATACCGATTCTCTTCAATTCGCTGGCATAGTTCGGTGAAATATGAATCGGAAATTAACCGAAAGATCTTCGGTTAACTGCTACACACAGAAGTTCTGGTTGTCCGTACCAGCCTTCTCAGACGACGTAGATCTCGTTCCTGACAGCCTGTCTTAGAACCACACAGTTACGCTTCTTTGACAAGCAATGTGAGTTCTTTTTCCACTGATTAAACATCCGGGATATCTCAACTTTTGAGAAACCAGTCAGCTGTGCTGTTGTCAAAAATCGTGGCTCTAGTAAGAATTTATCGAACTCCGAAAGATATTTTGTTTTTCCCATTGTGATCGACGCTATTGACGATTACTGACCAGCAACATTCTTAAACAGTTGCCTAGAACACGTGGTGACGCAAATGACCCAAGTATTTCGCATATTCGCTGCGTAAGTGACGTTTAAGTACATCTGCATAAAGGTTTCTAATTCAGTGGTCGGTATGTGTATGTTCTCCAAAATTCTGTGTACATATCAGAAAAATAACTGGTTCTAAAATATCAGTTATAAAGTATTCCTATAGAAAACCAACTATGAAGGGAATGCTATTTAATCTTCTATTAGAAATAACTTTTCTGTCATTTATTTTATTAATTAGAATGTATATTATTAGTAGGTCTATTTAGCTTGATAATTTTATGGATTCTTCCAATTACTTTATGCTATAATCATTAAGCAATTAGAACGCCTATTTTCCAAATTGCCTGTATTGGTGTAACCATTACATTTCATTATTTGCATAATATTTTATTCTGTAAACATCATTTCAATATATTTGGTGTGGTTTTTGTTTTATCATATGTTCTCTTAATAATTTCAAATGATCACGCCATGTCTCTAATATTCATTGGAGTTCATAACACATTCCACGTGACCCCGTAAACTGTTCGTTAAAACGGAGTAGTTGATCTATCACCTTGTAGAGTGTCAGTTGCACACTGCTCAGATTGTCTTCGGTGTGCCTCTTTTATAAATCCTACCATAAGCACTGTTACTGAGTTCGTATCTACATCTTTCACTATTCTTTTACCACGTCAAACAAGTCATGCTCAACGTCTCCCTTGATAAAAGTCATGAGAATAAATTGACCTAAATCTCTTGCTATGTATTTTCTTTACAGTCCATTATAAAAACAGAATTAGATGACACATAAATCAGCATTTATCCAGCCTATCTCAAAACAGCGAAGTAAAGGTATATAATCAGGTTACTGGCCCGTTACTTTCACCTAAATTATACTCCAAAATTATAAAGACCTCCATTCACTGTTTACTTCTACACTAACTTTATTCACTCATCACGTTCTGCAATTACAAATATTGATTGCACTACAACTATTTTCACACCGAGGTTTAAAAAACTGGTAGAAAGTTTTAGAATAAAATGCCATATGTCTTCTCTGGCATTGTACAAATACCACAAAAGTTTCAAACAGGCTCAAGTTGTTACTCTTGTTATTTGTAGCTATATTGATCGGGTGTTCTACAAGGTCTTCTAAAAGTAATCTGTTTGGCTTTTGAGCCAAACAAATGACGTTTTATTCACAAAGTTTTCTACCAATCCGGGGTACCTTCAAAGTCCCACTTTTTCTCTGGCGCCTTTCTTTTATATTCTTGTCTCAACGAATTATGTTTTTTTTTTCTGACTGTAAAATGCCATTTATCGTTTTTGTCTTGATGCTTCTTGAACATTAATTTATACCCATTGTCACAAGATATTGTACCATATCTCCAATGAGCTGGGGATATAGTATATTTTAATCTCTCTGAAATAAGCTTAATCCTAGCAATATTAATTGAAAGTAAGCTTTTCTTCATGAACCAGCCATGACGTCTATACGTCCCGCAAAATCTGGATACGATTCTGTAACACCTATTGAATAACATGGATAAGAAGTGCAATTTGGTCTCACTATTTTATCCACCACGGCCAGTAGAAAGGTTAATTCTGTCATATCACAATAGCATCAATCATATCATATTTCTCGTAAGAAATATATTTTCAGATCGTCTAACATTTAAATTTGACTGTGTGCATGAGTTGATTTTTAAATCGTTTTTCAATTTTGTTAATACATATTATTTTAGTTTTAGCTCATTATATTCCTCTATTGTTATACTCTTACATCTCAGCTTCAAAAAAAAATTAATTAAATAAAATAAATAAATAAAATAAAATTACAGATTTACAAAGCATAACAATTGTAGGTTGTACTTTCTGGGAATAGAATTTTCTTTACAATTCGACTTTAACTTGAAAATGATGAAAATATTCTTAAAACAATCTATAAGGGAGATTTTAATTCCAACTATTAAGAATAAATTATCGATCCCTTAGAACTCTGAACTGTCACTCAGATGTTTTGAAACTAGTATTGATACCCTTGAGAGATCTTTATGCACTTCTCTCTTGACGTAGAGTATTTTGAGTAGAGAGCTATTCTTCCAGAAAATGAGGATGGAAGCCCATTGTTATATTCGTAATTGTGTTTTATTAATGATTAGCTCGCTGAACAAGGTAGAATTTCACAATGAGCTCGTCAAAAGAACCTACACTGATGGTAGCTGATCTTTGTACGTAATTAACTCTTTGGAATTCTGCTAGCAAAAGTGCTCTAAACCAAACTCTATTATGAGAAGCAGCCGCTCATTATGCATCAGTAGCTCTTCAAATACCAACCCAAGTAAAATAATGTCGATATAAGCAAACAACATCACGTCCAATATCAGGGTCTGTGTAATCGCATTCACTCCGATTCATGACCCACTGTCCGATACTTATCTTTCGATTAATCTGGTACGGTTGTGCTAGTTCTTTCCACAAGAATTCAAATCCGTGATGTGATAGAGTTAACTGATGAAAAGATTATATTAATTTTCATGTTAACTGAAATTATTTCATCAATGACGTAAATTATGACGGAGATAATTGTGAATATTTGTAATGCTCAATTAATCTGACTACTGTCAGATTAATTCCTCGAAATTAGATTATTGCGCAAGGTTAGATATTTTCTCATTCCATATTATCGTGTCCAAGCTTCAACTAACAGTAAATCCGTTTGAATCTCAAAACGTCAACTTATACACCGATTCACAGATGCAATTTGTATTATGTAGTTTTATAACACTACATAAGTAGTGTTAGCTGAACACTACTTATATAATTATATGTAGTGTTAGCTGAACACTACTTATATAGCAAAACAAAATACTGAGATGCATAAGTTGTCGATGTCAGACAGGGATTTTATATTCAAAAAGAATCATAAAATCTCTCTCTCTCTCTCTCTCTCTTTCTCTCGTTTTTTTTTTCGTGAATTTTCTTTCGACCACGCTATAACAATATCTATCAATCTAATCTTTAACCAGACTGTCTAACCTCTTCTGATTGTTAAAAAACTTCGGAGTTATGTAAAAATTGCATATGACAGTTGCTTCTTAAATTAGTTGAATTAAAGTAATATACGAACGCGTGAATTCTAGAGGAAGTGATGATACCATTCAGCCTGTAGAAACCCCACTGCTGGCTGAAGGCCACTCCCTAATGCAGGAGGATTGAATCTACCTTCCTTCTCTTATGGTAACCAAATCTATCTTGTGAGAGTGTATCCATTTGTTGTATGAATGTGTGAATTAATGAGATAATCACAAACATCCATGTCCATGGCTGGATTCGAACACCCAGACTACTGGTTAGAGAGTTGATACGCTATCCACTCTACCAACCAGACCTACTCTAGAGGAAGTGTTTAGTTTTAATGACATATTTATAGAGAACAGTAGATGATGCAATTATTAAAATATTATTGATTAAACAACAATTAACTATATTAGAAAAGAAATAATTATAGTATACGTTAGTGTGTAACAGTTCAATATAAACATTGATCAATGGACTGATGTGATATATATAATACCCTACATGGAAATGTAGTTTACTGTAGACAACATTTCCCAGTGGACTAAACTGCATACTGTACCAAACCCATTCACTAAATAGGAATATTAAGTCACAGAAAACCTCTTTTGAAGCCATATATTTAATTATTCTCAAAATCAGGCATAGATATCAGTTTGAATTTACTGCTTCGTGGGCATATTCAAGTATATAGCACACGAAGCAGTAACTGCACTGACAGGCTGATGGAGACAAAGATTGATGTAATCTGGATTGTTAAAAGTATTTAATGAGATTTTATCATTATTACTAAGAGCAGTCTGGAAATACATCAATCCTGTTGTCCAGAAACATGAATGCATGAATATTCGGAGCCAAATTTACCTGAATAGAATATGATACATATCACAAACTTTTGTTGTGAACTAAATATAATATAATTTCTGGAATATTTCTTTGCAGTGAAAACAGTAGCTAGAGCTGAAATTCTACTTTGATAAAAAAAAATCCTTTTATCTGTAAAATAAATGTGTTTCCCACTGCAGGCAACTAGATTTTTCAAATTAATTACATGGAAGTCACTCACTACGAATCAATATAATAAAACTGAAATTTAAAGTAAAATTAATGTTCTGAAATTTTTCTTTTCTATCTCCGCGAAGACTATTTCATCAGGAAAATGTTATGTCACAATTTTGTTTTCATTCATCAATATGCAGCAATTGCAATTTCTATTCCAGACCAGTTTCTTTTTTTCGGCTAAGTCCTAGATAAGTCCGTTTCTGTTTTTCATTAGTTTTCTATGATAAAACATTCACGCTTCAGGTCCTATATGTGATGAGCTGCATACTATGGGGAGTTCTAGAATTTAGCCAGCAAGCCTCTGCTTACTCAAAAAAAAAAAAAAAAAAAAAAGTGATTAATTTCGTCGGTGACTGGGGAAATATGTTCCAGTTTAATACCAGACATTCTTGTATAAGTTCATATACGAAGTAACCAACCAAGTTAGTCTAACATTCCTGTTTATACGGAAGCCTGAAGTGATTAAATGGAACGAATATACTCTGGAGAAACATCTTTTATGCAAATGTACAGCAATAAACGATTTCGGAGATTATTCACAGGAATGCTGCTCGTAAACGAACCTAATGCTAACATTTCAGTAGGATTTCTGTTCTGCTAGTATGTTATCTCGCTGTTATTTCTTGTTTTCAGTGCTCGTAGGAAATCCAAGCATGTGGCATTGGAAAACTTCGTTTTGACCAAGAGACTGATATTCTCTCTATATATGTGGCATAATCTATCGTTTCATCAACTCCATGACTCTCTCCATGCACATCTATAAGCTCTGCGAATAACAATAAAACAATGCAGGTAATTTAGCTAAAAGCAAAGCAAAGTCTTTTGGTCTTCCAGATCCATGTCAGCAATATTTATCTCAATGTAAATGAATTTTCATTTCATGCTTCACATCCATTCAGTCAACTATTTCTTAGACTAAGGCTTCCAATTAGATTTAAATTTCATTGCCAACGACACGTGTCTTTGTAACTGCATAGGTTTAAAGAATTTGTTATCGTAAGCCTGTTGATACTGAAGAGAATTAAGACCATTGTTATCTATCCGAGTGTCAGTATAAGTCTGTTGTTGTTGTAAGCCAATAAAGCTGAACGTGTTTTGCTTCGATTTTTAAAATGAAAAATGACGCAATGCATGCATTTAAATTTTGTGAAAAAGTAAACGGTTGAAATGCGTGATTTACTGAAAACAACATTTGGAGATTCTCGCATATTGGCAAGTCTTTATACATGTAATCCAGAAACTTAATAAGAAATGCTATCTAAGCTAGAAAACTTAATTTCGTAAGATTCCATAAACAATTTGTGCAATTTTCTACCCCTCTAACAACAGTCTTCTTTCCTGCTGAGAAAGGCAATTGCGCCTAGATTGCTTTCTCGCACACTTCTCTAGTGCCTTAAAGATCTCAGTTGCGGCAGATAGGGAACCTTTCAGATATGCCATAAATAAGATTATTATTGTTATAATAAAATGAAGTTAGGAGTGTTTCAGAAGTTTTGACTTATAATCCTGAGATAGAGTAACGTCTCGTGTAATCTCTCATTTAATCTCATCAAGTACTGCACTTTTAATGCTCTAGATTTAAAAAGTTAAGGACTTTTGTTAATCCTTTACACAAATATTAGAGTAATAACGGTTCAACTAAGATGCAGCTCAAAAATATATATAAAAAATATATTTTTCATTAAAATCTATACTTACACGTCCATATCGGTTAGAACAAAGTCTGTGGTCAATGAATTTTCTCTGTTAATCATGTGTTCTCCGGCTGGTTTGTCTGCTTTCCGAGAGAATAAAGTGATTCGTCCGTATGAGAACGACCACCTCACCATCACCTGGAAAGTCGTTATGAAGATATGTAACAATATGCATATATATATATATATATACATACATACATATTGATTGCTTAGTCTACATGCGATGGACACATTTAATAAGATAATGCGTCACATTGCAGAACACGTGTCGTTCAGAAATTGTTACAGCACGTGATTATGAACATGACTTAGTGAATTGGCTCTCTCTCTTCCTCCATCTCTGTCACCGGAATTCAATACTGCTGAGATTTGCTGGAACGAAATATACGTGACAAGGACCTACCACTAGCAAATCTAATGGAATTGCAGGAATTCCTCATACATGCAAGGATACTTGATGCATGCAAAGTGTTCCGGAGTCTCGTACAATAAATGGTTATTCTAAAAGCTCAATGTGATCCAACTCACCATTTGGTAGCTATTTCCAATGAACTCCGTTTATAATTCATATGTATATAACGCATTAAAACTCTGTCTAATAAATAATCCATTACTCCGACATTAGCTAATTTACGAATGTATATAGTTATTGCAAACAAATAAAAACGAGTGTTCTTATCGGTCAAATACTTAGTGATCAACTTCCTGTGCTTGTTTATACGAATATGCATAATACGTATTTATATCGTATGTACTACGTTTTTCATTAACGTGGACTATCGAAGATTTTTGGAATCAAACATTTGCTGCTGAAGTGAGTACTGTATGTTGCCTGGAGTTTCGATACTGATTGAATCAGAATTGTGGTCTCCCAACGAATGGTTTTTACTTCATGTAAACATATTTCTTTGTTGGTAAACATATTGTTAAGTTGGTAAATGAAGTGTATCTGCATACATTAGTATTTGCGAGCACCTAATGATAAAAGTTCATTCGAAACACATTGTCTTTTTCAAGGTGCCATACTACTTAATTTTCATATGAGACAGACATAAAGACATAACCTTAACAGCTTTCTAAACAGTTGTTTGAGAAACTCCAAAATATTAGATATTCATTGGGTAATTGCTCCATGACTGCATTCAGACACAACACGAAATGTTCTATGGGAAACTAGTTGGAAAAGACGTCTGTGCACATCAGTAAGAACTTATCAGTTAGAGAGATATGGCCGATAAATCACTGTCGGTATTCCACAACAGTAGCTCTCACGTTGACGTTGCAACAACCATAAATGAAATGGATATTTGCGTACTCTTAGTTTAAAAACTTAACCGGTATGTTTTCAGCAAAAACATACAGTTAAACGGAGGCAACCCAACATGCCCAGTGCAGCACTACTTACAAGCTCCAAGAACACTTGCGCAAAAATGAACTCGACTACCTAATTGGGCTAGGATAGTACAGTCAGGCAGGGCCATAGTCGTTAGCAGCAGAATAGATATTTATATATATATACACAGAGTAATCAGCAGTACTATGTATAGATATAGAGAAGTGTATGATAATATATATAATTATATAATACTATCTTCTGTAAAATCCTATATACATGTACACATTTATTTCTTCATTTATTTTTCTCCTATTAACCACATATTCCATAAACGAAGGCTTGAAGAGAAATAAGGAGTTACTACCAGGAAATACTGTCTATAAAAATCTGCTAAGATGACTGTTACCCACCCATTACCGTAGATAATAATGATGAATGGAGTCCAACACTTTCTATCTTCTGAGGTCAAACGTTCCGTTTATTTATGTTCCTTTTTTTTTTCTTTTTTACTGCCATTACCTCGCTAGTTTATCAAGAGAGTTGGTCAATTCTGTAGTCTGGCGTCTCAATATAACATCACCGCCCAGAGAGTTTTCTACTTGCTAATAACTCATGCTTTAGATACAATGCGTAGGTGCAACCATCGATAATAGTAAGAGACGTTCTTTACTGTAGAGGTAGAATAAATTTTTCATGAAGATGAGAAGTTAAAATATTTAGTTTTTGACATCCCTAATTTTCGTACGCTACGCAGCTTCTCCCATTTAATCGGATATTGTAAGTGTTATTTTTTCCCACTTTGTATTGTTGTTCTTCGGTATTTCTAAGTTTTCGTTACACTGATCCATGTAGATGTCACATACTGTTTATCTCTTTTTGTGTTTAATCGTTCTTTCAAAGTTTCCCCTCCCCTTTTCTTTATTTTTATCCTTTTTGATTGTATACTTCTGCTTTTCTCTCTTTATGAAATATTAGTTGGCCACTCAGACTGATACGGTCACTCCAAGGCTACGCATCAAAGGCCAAGACGATTGTCCTTGGAAGATAACTGAAAACTAACAAAATATCGATTTTTCGCTTCTACTTTTCTATTTCTTCGATGTAGTTAGTTATCTCCGGAAACTTCATTACTTCAGAAAGAACGTTCTTTTTAGTTGTATGATTTGACGTATCTATTTTAATTACCCATGTCTTTCTAATGGATAGCGGAAAATAGTAATTTTATTTCACGTATAAATCTTTCCTTTCATCTACTTTACTGGTTTCGTTTAAATAGAATATAATGGCAAAAAATGGATAACAGAAACACACACACACACACACACACACACACACACACACACACACACACACACACACACACACACACACACACACACACACACACACACACACACACACACACACACACACACACACACACACACACACACCCTGATTACCGTTGGTTCTGTATGATGCCGAAAAAATACTCTGTCAAACCAATGATAAACTATAATCAAAACCTATAACGGTCATTCTTGTCAGTACAGCGTTAAATTTTCTTATTTAATAAATTTAATTAATCACAAAAATATACGTTTAATTAGAAGCAATTATTTACACACTCTGAACATTTATTAAAATGTAGATATTCGTGAATTTATAATAAGAACTATTATAATTTATTTAATATTTACTGTATACACATATAGCTTTGTGCAATTTATTAAAGATAATGATGTGAAAACAATGTTATTATTGATTATATTATTATATAAAATACCAGTTATTATACATAAATAGTGCTGAACACTACAGGTAAATAATAGGTAGTGCACTGCAACAAACACCTGGTAATTGCTTTCAAATGGTAGCAGATCTGGCAGAGCGATGGATTCTGACCATTAGGACTAATAAAGGAATTGCGTCGCTCGTCATGTATTTCTGGTTTCTATTCTATTAAAAATTAAAAGCTTTAAAGCTTCACATACGAGAGATTTGATTACATAAATTGATGTTGAGTTTTAGACATTACGTCAACTGAAAACATCATTTAACAAGAATGTGAACTCGCCTAATCTTCCATAATGCAATGTATATCTAACATATCTAACACAGTTAACGGGTGATAAATAGCAACTCGAATTTTTAAGATGGATATGAAGCACGAACTAAACAATTCTACCTGAAAAACTCAGAAGAGAAAAAAAATCAGATCCAGTAATTAATAGTGAGTAATAACTTGGTAGATCAGTAATTAATCTACCAAGTAAAAAACATTAGAAATGAGTTGAAAAACTCTTCGAAAATGAAAAATTGCAAAACTACGTGATCAACAATCTTCTGTGCAGAAAATGTGAAGAATACAATCAACGCTATTAAAGGAAAAACAAAAAGACCTTGATTAAACCAAAAGAACATACGCAATCTACAGATATAATAATAATAATAATAATAATAATAATAATAATAATAATAATAATAATAATAATAATACACTAGCCTCATCATCTTAGTTGCTTCAGTCGCAGTACAAACCAACCAACCAACCAACTCGGTATGAATAGCGTTCCCATCAGTGTCGAAGCATATATGATAGACTGTTCGCTTGCAATGTTTTCCAGAGTATACATAATGATTCAAAAACTACAATATACACTGCTTGGAAAAAAAAGCTAACTGACACCCCCATGGGCAAGGTGCATCGTGTGCCATCTAATGAGTCACGCATTTGTAGCCGGTAAAAATTGGAGGAATAGGATGCTCCCAAGTCAGTGCAACTGTCTCCGGATGAAATGACTGCGAGAAGGGAACCGACAGAGATTGAAAGAGGCGTTGTGAAATGATACCATGTTGCAGGCCTATCTATTCGGTAAATTGTTGACAAATTGGGCCATCCCAGATCAACAATCAGTGATACCATGCTGAGATAGAAGCGCAGGAAGTCAACTGCAACTGATACCCATAGTGGACGACCTACCACACTCACCGAACGTGACCATAGGTTGCTACGAAGGATAATATATAAAACCCATCATTCGTGCGCTGACACATCGAATACGGAGTTCCAGGCATCGACTGGAACACAAATCTGTACAAAAACATTCAGAATTGCGGCTCACAACATATGTTCCAATGGCAGGACGGTAATTTGCAAGCCCCAAGTTACCCGAGCCAACGACAGCATCGTCTTCAGTAGTGCAAATAGCATATACAGTCAGACGCGAAAGCTTGGAAAGGTATGTTATGGAACGACGAATCACGCTTCACCCTCTATCTAGCAGATAAATGGGTGTGGTAGGTGAATATTTCCCTTACCAGAGTGCATAACTCCAACTATGAAATTCAGAGGGGTGGTGGAGGTGTGATTGTATGGTCCTGTTTTTCCTGGTTTGGCCTTGGATCACTGTTTGTGGTCCAAAGCCAAACTGACCATTGTCTCTTTCAACAACACAATGCACCGTGTCACAAAGCTGCTTCTGTAACTGCGCGGTTTGTGGACTTGAACGTCACCACACTTGACTGGCTTCTACACAGCTCTGATCTCAACCCTACTGAACGTTTGTAGGGTGAACTGGAGCGTCGGGTGAGGTCAAGGGACGTCTGCGTCTGCCCCACAACAGTCCAGACCTCATTACATGCCTACATGAAAAATGATCAAAAATTCCCATTGTTCGCTAACGCTTGTGGAAAGTATACTCCGTAGATTTGCTACAATCATCGCAGCTAAAGGAGATCTTATACCTTATTAAGGTGAGTGACATCGCTGTTTGTTCCTCACACTATAGTATCCGTTAACGTCTTTCCAAGCAGTGTATATCAAGAATATATCGTTTTCTGAATTGTCTTGATAACAGGCGTATCATAGTAAGATTGGAACACGATACTATATTAATCTGCAAATGAATGTGTCAAAACCCATAGAGTCAGTCGCTGTAATGAGTGACGTATACGAACTCACTGAGTTTCGTTCCTTCCAACTTTCTAGTCGGCAGAGTGGTTAACGTACTCACTCTCCAGCCAACATGCTGTTAATTAATATCACTATTGACATTTTTGATTGTCTTTAGGTGAGATATTAATTTCATTGTCCACTATGAGACTACCGCCTCGCTTATTAGAGGCCTAAAGTGGCTTCCAAAAGTTCCATGTTTGGTCTCCAGAGTAGAGTTTCTGGATTTTGAAATAAATAATGTTAATTAAATAAATAATGTGTTAAAAAACATCCTTAGATTTAGTTTTACACAAAAAAGCAGTAAACATCTTTCAATACTATGGATGGGCATCTCAGGAATATCGATACTGGACACGCTTCAAGTGGAAAAGGAACGTTTGGTTTGTTAAATCCCGGTTCCAGTTATTTCGTACTGATGCTCCAAAATATAGCAAGACAAATCTTGAATGAATCAGTGGATGCCTAGTATGTATACTTCAGACTAATGGTGGTGCAAAATATTGTTGGAGTCGTTTTCTTGGCACATGTTAAGGCCTCTGAAAAAGATATTGGAATAAACATTGTTACGATCAAACTTATCTCTTCAAACGCACACATTATCCATCTCATAAAAGTTATTTTTAGAAAAACAAGATAGTTTGGGAATGACTTCAAATTGACCTGTTTGACGTCATCAGATCTCCTAAAGGAGTATTTAATGAATTAAGTTGAATGAAGCTGTTTGCAACAGGCGTCGGAAGCAATCCACTTGAAGACAAATGCAATCGGTCGACGAAGAGTAGCATCCATATAGAAACTTTTTTTGTCATATACATAAATATAATAAATGATGACATTTTAAAAGACTTCATAACCGGGGAATAATGTGTTTGAAAAGACTAACATTTGGTTTCAAAATTTTAAGAATGGGAAATGAACAGTGAAACAAATTAGCATTTTTAGTAAGTAAAACTATTGTTACCATCAAGACGAACGCACGGAAATGATGACTATTAGAGCAAAAAAGTTATTTTCATTTCTTTTGAATTCTCCATGGAAAATGATGCAACACTCAGACTCGAAATATTACTTTTCATATTACTTTTTCGTGTCAGTTTCCTCTTTTCATAATAATGAGGAATTATTGTCGATCGAACAAATATTTGTATCGCATCTATATACTGCTTACAATATAAAATTTACGTTTACCATCGTACAGGGATGAAAGGAGAACGGGAAGAAATACGGATGGGATCTTCAAATCCAGTGAACCCAGTGAATAATGCCGTGAGGAAATTATGCAGTAGGTTAGCGACAGCCGAAAGGTTCTCCACAAAGAATAACGTAACTCATTTATATTAAAACACTGTTTCTTTTGTTTACAAAACCGCATGCGCGTGTGTGTTCTTTTTCGCAAGTTTTTCTTTTCTACAGCTCACGAAATACAGAATGAATAAATAAGCAAGCGACCAGAGCAAATCGTATTAACTATCTCATTACACGCGTGCTGCTTTCACAAACAAAAAGGATGAAATTTCATAAAGAAAAAAAAGACTAAAATCCTCGTATTCTGCTCCGAAAAGAGTTGCTTGTATTATCTAAGAATTCGTAGCAGTGAAACAGACCACGAAAAACAGCAAGGAAATAAAATCTTTATTTTGAGAACTCAGTCCATTGAAAATTTGTCCTTTGAGGAAACTAGCATTTTGTTTTAATCAGATATTCGACTCCCCTTTTCCCCCGCCCTGAATAGAATTAAGGAATTTCAAATTAAATTCTCTGATTTCAAGGTGAATGGGTTGCTTCGGTGCAATTTTTGAAAAAGTTTCGAAACTTAAATTGCCAAACTACTGCGGTACTAAACAAATGTATAGTATCACCATTTTCGTCTAAAGTCACAAATAATTAAAGAAAAAAAAAAGAAATTCGCCGCATCTGTGAAATAACTACACTCATCTAAATTTCCTGATTCTTTTATCTTTATAGACACAGAAGAGAGAGAAAAAAATAGATTTTTAAGTAGAAAATATACATATGAAAATCGTGCATTTTTCTCCTTTTTTATCTCTCTTATAATGCATATTTTAATTTTCAGTGTGGACCACAGATTTCTAGAAATATAATACCAAGAATTTAAAAAGCTAGAAAATCTGTGCGAAGGAATAGATTCTGTGGCAGTGTCGTCACAGAATTTATAAATCGCCACAGAATTAAACCCTCTCACAATTTAGGCAGTCTTCGATGATGTAGTAAATGGTTAGATCATTAGCAGCGTACTTGATGACCACACGCATGCTACTTTAGAGAGCATCGATTGCAGCAATTTTGTCAAGACTGCTTATAGTTCTCGGCTTTCCACCCCTTTCTTTATCGGATGGAGGTTGACATATACTTCTCTCCATGCACAGAGCCCATCTGGCTATAGATCTCAGTTTGTCATATTTAGAACCAGAAAAATCCTGCAAAAATGTGTTATTTCTCTCGAGATAAAGTGTCTGTATGTATGTGTGTGGGTGTATGTGTGGGAGAGAGAGAGAGAGAGAGAGAGAGAGAAAGAGAGAGAGATCACTCATGAAGTGAAAATGCTGCTTAGAATATGGATCCCTATGATATGTACAGTGTTAAAATTTATGTGTTACCGCCATCTACTGAGCAGATTAGGAAACATATTTCATAATTGAGAAAATTTGATTATGGAGACCATAAGCAAGATTACAACCACATGAAGTTAACAAACACACACACACACACACATGCATTTCAGGTAAGACCGATAAAATCTTACCTCTTCGTTAATTTTAATAACTTGAATAAAATATCGCTAGTTCTGTTTTATCCAATCCACTGAGATATAATAGAACTTTAATGGCTTATTAATACAGAACCAAAGAAAGTTGCGGGTTTCAATCTAATATTTCGTCTTTCAGTAACTGAGGTTTTCAAGGATAAAGATACGAAAGTAAACCAAGCAATCTGAAGTTTTGAAGAACACACAATATCAAGTAAACATTCATTTATTTTCCCTAAGCCCTTCGGGGACAAAATAGCGAGGTTTTTTGTTCATTTAAATGTAGAATTACACTGTACTAGTTCTTTGGAAATTTATTTTTTTACATCTATATTTATTTAGGTTTAGGAATGTTCTACAAAGCATTGACAAATTCTCAGAATAATCTGTCACTTCTGAAGCATATAGTAACAGTTTGTCACCATCTAGCTTCATGTCTCAGCACACAGTCGCTAATCTACTTCATCCACGTTCATAACCATAAAATTGCAGGTGTTGATAATTGAGTGAACTCATATTTTTGGAGAAAGGATAAGTAAAACTAGTTTTAATATTGGTTGGTGGTCAGTTTCTAACTTTAGCTAGTATTTGTTGTTATTGTTTTCAAATACTCCTTTAATATAAGGAACCACTACTGTTTAGGAGTAATTGATTGTTCTCTATTAGTTTCTCTGCTATTAGGTTGAGCGCTTAATAATCTATTTATCATATTAGGATTGTGGCCACTACATGTGAAATTAATAGAAATATAATTCTTTTTTGGAGTATATCGTCGTCGTTCCTTTGAGCAAATAGCTCTTGCTCTGTGTGCTAATGCTTTTATTATTCCACACATAGGTCCATGGTGGTGGTGATGTGAATAATGTTTATATAACTCATTACTATGTGTGTGTGTGTTTTCTGCAGATAGTATAACGGAGAGAACCATCTAGAAGTCTCTGAACGGTAAAAATGGTCCAAGAACTGCAAATAATGGTTGTTTTCAATTTCAAAAGTAAATTTCATTCAGGATTTTGGTTATTTAAGTTTTATAAAAACGTGTCTAATGTGTCGCGGCAGTGCAACTAAATAGCAAAATTATAATCCACATAGTTAAGCCTTATGGAGGATTTTAGAAAGAAGAAGCTTTCTTTTTCTTCTTCAAAGGTTCTTTTGTGAGTATAGGATTTTTCGTTATGTCAGGAGAACAAGTTTTTACCTTTTTTAATATTAAATTGGAAACCTTTTCCTTTTGGAAGTTAGTAGAATTTCTGACAGTCACTTGATAAGATTGTATGGTCTCTCAAAGAGTTAACATCTTTCTGTTATACTCCGAACCAATTATTATTATGGTAGAACAGAAACACACATCCACATCATCGTCCACACACCTCAGGTATATGAGGCTTTCCAAAAGTATAAAAATAACATTCCCGAAATATGGGAAACATATATAACAGAAGGATTGAAAGTGCAGATATGAAATCATCAATTGCAAGCTATAATAGAGTACTACGATCTTATTATAATCAGAGCGTGCGAGGTCTTTCCTTGATAAATTTGAAGGTCTTATTAAAGTGTAGTAAAAGGTATTCAAATAATAATAGCTCCGAAAACTGAGAAGACTCCAGGAGTCCACTTTATTGAGTCTTCTCAATAAAGTGGACTCCTGGAGTCTTCTCAAGTTTTTATTCATGTTTGTATATTTTATATCAGACGTGTTCTAGAGTTTCGTTCATACCTAGATTGTGATGTTTTTTTGCAACACGTGATTTTTTTTTGTTCTGTTATATAAGCTTGTGCTTTTTTTTTTTTTTTTTAGGTTTGGGAGGTTTGCATCTACGTCTCCCTTGGTGACCCTCCATATTGGGAAAATGTGTATATAGTTGTACGAATTAGTGTATGAAGGTGAAAGAAAATCACAAAAATCCATCCATGCCCTGACCGGATTCAAACCCACAGTATTTTGGCTGGAGGACAGATACAACAACCACTCGGCCAAACAAGCCGACACGAATGAAGATAGGTGAGTTCCATGTATGTGTGTGTGAACTCATAATGCATCTTCTACAATTTTTTGCGATGCAAAATGAAAAATATTTCGATTAAAGACATTAAATTGACATCGATTTTTCCTCTTCCCAATCTATTCCACCTCTTTTGAAAGGATGCTGCTACCTGTATAAGAGTAATTTCTTATAGCCTTCGCGAAGTGTTTATCATCAGGAAACTGCATATTTTCCTCCATACCACCCATAGTACCGTTAATACAAATATTACATAGTAGAGGTCCGAGGCCTATTGTACCTCAGTACTCGTCGTCAATTTCTTCGACTCGTGTAGTTCGCCATACACTCTTCTTTGATATTGATCACACTCATTCTCTTACCAATTTCCGGTAGCCAAATTGTGCAGTAATATTTCATAGAATCTCTCAAATGCCTTTGAAAAGTCTAGTACTACTGCAGAATACACGCAAGCCCGAGACTGGACGAGTTCATCTATTTGAGGCTATTCCTTAAATCCCCCTCCCCATAACTCCTGACCAATATCCGCTGATTCGACAGAAGATCATTCAAAAGGCTTTTTAACGTAATAACAAAGTTTTTTCATCTAGCAAAACAAGAAGACTGGCCAGAAGAACCATCACTTTACTTGATGGTACGCTTGCTTCAGCTTTAGTTGCTTCGTTCGTAATCTCAAGCAACAACCTTCTTGTTCGATTAAGAGAAATGGTCGAACGCACAAAATCGACTTCTTGAACAAACTAATTATCAGGATGATTATTTATTCGTTTCAGAACCAGTCAGCGTTATAGAACTACCCGTAATTGTTATTTTCTTTCGTTTCTCTTTTCTGTTTTTTTTTTTTTTTTTTTTTTTTGGAAGAGGGTTATTTAACTTCCATGTGCAAAAGTAGCGCATAAAACCCGACTAGGAATGAAAATCAGAAGTAATTAAAATAGTTCAGAGAGAACAAGCCAAGAATGGCGTAGCTCAATATCATTAACATATTGTTCGGTACCATTTCAACTTACGTAAAATATGCCAAAGCCTACCTAGTATCTTTCCATAACTTGTAACTGCTGAACTTTTTTTCGCTCTCGGTTGATACAAGCTAAGCTTTAAAAAAATTTAGGTAACTACACATGTGCAGTAAAATATTCACTATTCATTTTCATTTTTAATCTTTTAATGGTTTATATTTGTCTTTATAAATTAAATGTAATGTAATAAATTTGTATTTATTATTAACATAATGATGTATTATCGCTAGAAAATTTATCGTACGATTATTTATCACAAGACGAAAGTTAGTAAATATTTTTTCGAGTCAGTCCAGAAAGCACATCTCCATTAGAACACGTGACCACACAGAAAAATTCATAAGATTGGGAAACCTTTTTTCAGGAACGTCTGTACCTATAGGAGCAGCAGTATTACTCCTACCTAATTTAAAGTCTATTATCAGATCGGAATGATGGGAGTGAGTCAGCAGAAGTCCTATCTAGTATTTCGTGAAAGGATACTATTTTTTAACAAAAATAATAATAATCATCGAAAAAAAAAATAATCGAAGAGAAATGAAGAACAAGTTAGTGAACTTGTTCTTCACTAACTTGTTCTTCGTTTGAAACTTGAAACTTGAACTAAACCAATTAACATGATTATTGCAATATGCAAAGTTGAAGAACACTATAAAGATTTGCATGAATTTTCTTGAATAAAATTACAAATGTTAATGTTCGTTAAGAATCTTTTTTTAGCTTTACATTAGCAGTCATATCTTGACAATGTTTAAACAAACCTAAATTTAGAAATGCGATTTTTGAACGTGACCGCTGCATACTTTTAGGCACGCAAAATCGATTATGAAAAATATTCTCTTTATAATGATAAATCGATACCATGCGTCGTCTTCGTTTAGATTACGAACGTAGTGAGGAAAGTGGGTTGCTGTCGTGTGTAGCATACCGCGATGTATCAAACCTCCGTTTACAAGGAAAAGACGGAAGCATTATATCAAGAAAGCCAAATCTTTCAAATTTCTGTTCTTTCAGCTTCTTCGTTCCAGTATTTCGTTTTATCTCAAGATAATATATGAATTATGCAGAGTTAGGTTTTATATTAAATTAAATACAATTTAATATTACATTAAGTTAGAAATTGTAGTTAATTTTCAAAATTACTTTTTTTCCTCTATCTTTTTTTCTCTATCTCCCCTTGTTTGGAGATTTTAAAACCAATACGGAGTGTTTCAGAAATCCTTATCTATGGGAGAAATAATTTATTTAATATTAATGATTTGGTTCCATTCTGCGATGTCATTTTTGTTAATATTTTTTTTATTATTATTTTCTACTTTTGCAGGTTACCATGTTCACAGGTGGTAACTAAGCAAGAATCAGCGCCCTCACACGTCTAAAGTTAATATTCATTAACTTTAGACGTGTGAGGTTTTATTCCTTGATATTCCTTGATATTTTTCGACAAAACAGTCGAGAAAATTATTTTACGCAGAGTATGATACTTTTTTTCCCCCCGAAAATACAACAATGAATCTTATTTGGAAGGCCTGAAGGACATTTTTGAGAACTTGGAGGCGCCCACCTGAATGTTCGCTTGATTGGTCCATTAAACTGACGCATTCCTGTCAGTTTAATGGATAGGCGATTGTGGGCTAGCGGAATGGCTGGAAGCCATGATTTTTCCTCATTAGACATTTTTCTTTTATTATTATTATTTTTTTTTGTGGATATATCTGATATTAGGTATGTGCCAATATTATCCTAGAATTCCGGATAGTTTAAAAGACGACATAAAGATTAAATGCTAAGACTAATTCTGAATCTTCAGTAAGTGGGGATGGATAATTTTTAATATTTTATGTTATAGAACATAGTGAGCGCAATAAAGAGCATTTCCTTCCATGAGTTGTAATATGATGCCTATCATGTTTACCCTCCTTGATTGAATAAGGACATGAGATAATCCATATGTAAATCTCATTCTTTCTGTAAAAGAGTACATCCATTCTTGTATGTATGAGCATGCATGCTTGCGTGTGCATGCAGATATGGCTGGTTATATGTTATGTATTCGTAAACAGTTACGCAATAAAAGTCATCAAATAAAACTTAAACAACTCTTATATCACTGCAACTTTGTGGTCTGGTTTTGGGTGGCCGAGTGGATTGCATATCTTCCCTCTGACCTTTAATCTTTAGCAAGTAGATGAATTTCATCTATCGATGTGAGATCCCATCTCTTATTAAATTATCTAAAGTAGATTGAACGAGTTCCTGTTTGGTCTCTAGAGGAGTGTGCGGATTATTCAATGATACTAAAATGCAGAGTTTTGTAAGCTTTCACGAGTTGGAACTTATTAAAAATAAAAATGCATATCTACCCTCTGACCTTTAATCTTTAGCTGAATCTTTAGCTAGTAGATGAATTTCATCTATCAATGTCAGATGCCATCTCTTCTTATTAAATTATCTAAACTAGATTGAACAAGTTCTTGTTTGATCTCCGGATTATTCAATGATACTAAAATGCAGAAGTTTGCAAGCTTTCACGAGTTGGAACTCATTAAAAATAAAAATAAAAATAACCAACAAAATAACCAACCTCTCTCTCGCATACAGAATCAGATACAGGAGCTCATACTGTATTGAATTCACATATTTTCCATTACTATATTATCAAACAGTCATGTCTACTATCTGAAAACTTAATGATGGACTAGTGGCTATCATTTCTTAGCCCGCTATCAAATGACTTGATAGGGATGCCTGATATGAATTAAGAAAAGTGATATGTCGCATTAGGTACTAGATCAATTGCGGGTGTCGTTATAAACGTAACAGACATCGTATGAATTTCGCTCAGACTACTGATGGAAACAACCAATGTCGAAAAATAGATGGTATTTCGTTTTTATTAGCAAAAAAAGAGATATTTTTGTAGCCTTGTGACAACATTTATTGTCCTACAATTTGGAATGCAAGAGGAAAGACTTATATGTTCGATACTTGTCGCTGAGTAAAAGTATTTTTAGGCGTTTTTCATTCTGTAGCCATCGATTAAGTAGTAAATATTTAACTGATGGCAAGATGTATTTCATATTTTCATATTTCATTATAGCATCAACATCGATGCTGGTAACGCCTGTGCTCAGGACAAAGGTTCTCCTCACCTGCAGCTAAGGTGACTTGTGCTTTTGACACCACTTTGTTTTGTGCAACTCAAGGAGGGATTTCGCAACTCTTACAAAAATAGCCACCAGAACATAGTAATTCAGACAATAATACCACTTAAGATTTAAGAACACAAGTACGCTCTCTTCTGAAATCTTTAAGGTCATGAACTTAATTATCGGTAATGACTAACCATAGAAGCAGACCGCCTACTGATTTCCAAAAGTTATATTTCAACAAACGTTCTATCCACTCCCTTTAAGTACTCTTCATATACTTCGTATTTTCAATCCACTCCCTGAAAGTATTCTTTGTATACTTTGTGCAGCTGAACGCAGTATCTGAACAAATATGAGCACTACTTTGTCGATTGTAAGTGGAAAAAGTGATGCAAATACTAATCAGAACATCAGTTTTAGAATAGGAACATAAACGTAACAACAAATCTATATCCAGAGTTTCTTTTTGTGTGCCTTAAAGGTTTTATTATCTAAGAATGATACGCCAGAGAGATCATATAAACAAAATAAATCGCTAACGCCTTTTATTTCTCAAAAGGAATATACTAGACACTTTTAGCCCTATATAAATTTTGGGAATTTAAGGTACAACAATATCTGCCCACAAATCAAGGATAGTTGGTCAAAATTATCAATGATATTAAGAAGAATCAGGTGAAGAAAGGTTCTATCATAGCTAGAGACCGAACTAATATTATTTCAAGCTGACACATTCTCCACACCGTCTCACACTAGGTGATCTGCTGGGTCCAATTGGGCAACTTTCTTTTTTCTGATACAGTTAAAAAAAGTACAAATTCAAGCGTTCATTTCCAACCCTTGGCTAGACACATAACCATGCTCAGTGACATGATTATCACTAAAAAACACACTTACACTCATTATCACAGTTATAAGTTTTAATACATAAATATTTCATCCCAAGAATCTTGGGGCATCCTCAGTACAGTAATTCAAACAATACTAGGAATAACATACAGTCAGGGCGCATGATTACAATGGAATCGCAATATGTGTGCAGTAGCGTGTTATAGAAAGAAATTAAAATATAATTAAAAAAAAAAAAAGATAACATATATAAAAAGATTATTTTACACAATTTTGTATAACAATTTCCAATACTTCAGGAATTGAAAGAACGTTATTACGGTTTAAATTTGGTCTGTGTAGTATGGATTAACCACATTCTTTATATTAACGTTCATGTTCACATAAAGATCTATGTAAACGTTTTGCCTTTTCCCAATGGATCCTATGGTTTGGGTTTTTAACTCTGTATTGAGCGAGGCCAGATTTCTGCGGTTTCAAAAGACAAATGTGGTCCTGATGTTCCGAAATGCGTTTCTTAACAGATCTACTTGTCTGTCCAATGTAAGACAACTTGCAGGAGAATGGGACTTCATACATGCTTGGTAACATCAGAGGTGAGAGTTAGTCTTTAGGAGAAGGCAACAAGTTATAGATCTGGTTGATGCGTTTGTAGGTAGTGGCAAGATTGTATTTCTTCATAATTTTTGAAAGACATTCGTAGATGCCTTTGACATAAGGTATGGGAATCCAATGGGCTTCTTCTTGTCTAGGTTGATGTGCGGGAAAGTGACTGATGATTTTTTGAGTTGTTTTAAGATTGTATCCATTTAGTATGGCTGTATTTTTGATTATTTCTAGTTCTTGGTTTAGAGATTTTTCAGAGGAGCAGAATCTGTCCGTTCTTGTTATTAATAATTTAATGATGCCGAATTTTTGAGATGGATAATGAGCAGAAGAATTATGAATGTAGAGACCTGAAAATGTAGACTTGCGATAGACAGACGTGGCGATGGAACCATCTTCTTTTCTTTGAATGTGTAAATCTAGAAAGGAGATGCCCTGTGGAGATTCTTTTTCTAGCGTAAAGTTCATGCGAGGATGAAGAAGGTTTATTTTATCTAGAAACAGGTGTAATTCTTGTTCGGAATGATCCCAGACCACAAAGACGTCGTCGACATATCATAGCCAAATTTTTGGTTTGGGTAAACATGAAAATTTTTTCTTCAAGGTATTCTAGAAACAGGTTTGCTAAGTTTGGTGATAAAGGAGACCCCATTGCTGTTCCTTCCTCTTGGCTGTAAATTTCTTTTTCTTTCCAAGTGAAGTAACCAGATGTAATAACAAATGTGAATAATTCAACAATATCAGATCGAACGTTTTGAGTTAATAAATCTACTGTTTCTTTATGGGTAATGTTAGTGAGAGGGAGACAATGTCGAAGCTAATTAACATGTCCGTTTTTAACAGTTGAATGTATTTTATTTTTGCATGAAACTCTGTGGAATTTTTAATTGATGAGACTGAGTGGCCTATGTGAGGACTGAGAAGGTTAGATAAGAATCTTGATAACTTTTAAATCGGGCTGCTAATGGAATCTATGATGGGTCTGAGTGGAACGTTATTTTTGTGAAGCTTAGGTAAGCCATATATTCTAGGAGGTCTAGCATGGTATGTCTTGAGTTTTTCAATTGTTTCTTCATCTAAGGAAGAGGTTTCATCAAGTAACCTATATAGTTTCCTGAGTTGTCTTTTTGTAGTATCACAATCCAGTTTGGCGTAAGTATTTCGATCTCGTAGTAGTAGATTCATTTTTCGGTCATACAAATTGGTAGCTAGAACCACAGTGGTATTTCCTATGTTATTTATTACGTTTTAAGGAGGTAAGAGCTTTCAATTCTGATGGTGATATATTTAATTCCGAAGGTTTGGCATCTTATTTTTACTACTTCGAAACGAAGTCTGTTGGCTTCAATACTGGAAAGATGGCCGATTTTTCATTTTTCTCTTGTATAAAATCTAAATATGGAAAATATTTAGGTGAAATTGCAAATTTATGACCTCTTGCTAGAACATTTAATTCATCTTCTGTTAGTGTACGGTTAGATAAGTTGACCACTTATTTTTCAGTCGGTAATTTGTTATGAATTTTCTTAGATAGATTTGGCAAGTTAAGGTATTTTTTGTGTAGATTAATATTACATTTATCAAATGCTTTTATCCCCGAATTTTTCGAGATACTGATAATCAATAAAGAAACATAAAGAAACATTAAACTCATTAACTCAAAAATTTACGTCTGATATTGTTGAGTTATTCAAATTTGTTATTACGTCCAGTTACTTCACTTGGAAAGGTAAAATTTACAAGCAAGAGGAAGGAATAACAATGGGTTCTTTCTTATCTCCAAACTTAGCAAACCAGTTTCTAGAATAACTTGAAGAAAAAATTTTCACATTCGAACCCGAACCAAAAATTTGGCTACGACATGTCGACGACGTCTTTGCAGTCTGGGATCATTCCGTACTGTTACGTATCTGTTAAGAATTACACCTGTAGTTTTACTGGATTTACACATCCAAATAAAAGAAGATGGTTCCATCTTCACTTCTGTCTATCACAAGCCTACATTTTCAGGTCGCCTCATTCACAATTCTTCGGCTCATAATCCATCTCAAAAATTTGGCATTATTCAATCATTAATAACCAGAGTGCACAGATTCTGCTCCTCTGAAGAATCTCTAAACCAAGAACTAGAAATAATCAAAAATACAGCCATACTAAATGGATACAATCTTAAAACAACTCAAAAAATCATCAGTCACTTTCCCGCACATCAACCTAGACAAGAAGAAGCCCATAGGATTCCCATACCTTATGTCAAAGGCATCTACGAATGTCTTTCAAAAATTATGAAGAAATACAATCTTGCCACTACCTACAAACGCATCAACCAGATCTATAACTTGTTGCCTTCTCCTAAAGACTAACTCTCACCCATGCTCCTGCAAGTTGTCTTACATTGGACAGACAAGTAGATCTGTTAAGAAACGCATTTCGGGACATCAGGACCACATTTCTCTTTTGAAACCGCAGAAATCTGGCCTCGCTCAATACAGAGTTAAAAACCCAAACCATAGGATCCATTGGGAAAAGGCAAAACGTTTACATAGATCTTTATGTGAACATGAACATTAATATAAAGAATGTGGTTAATCCCTACTACACAGACCAAATTTAAACCGTAATAACGTTCTTTCAATTCCTGAAGTATTGGAAATTGTCATACAAAATTGTGTAAAATAATCTTTTTATATATGTTATCTTTTTTGTTTTTTCAATTATATTTTAATTTCATTCTGTAACACGCTACTGCACACATATTGAGATTTCGTTGTAATCATGAGACCTAACTGTATGTTATTCCTAGTATTGTTTGAATTACTGTACTGAGGATGCCCCAAGATTCTTGGGATGAAATATTTATGTATTAAAACTTATCACTGTGGTTTGTACGTGTGTTTTTTAGTGATGAATTCACTACAGGTTTCATTGTATAAAAAAGACATGATTATGTCACTGAGATGATTATGTGTCAGCTAAAATCAGCTAACGCCTTTTTATTCCCGTATACGGGGAGTAGGCGAGGCCATTTAGCCCTATCTAACTTTTAGAGACTGAGTGGGAAGTTCAATCTCCACTGGTACCAATCAGAGATAGATGGCCCAAGGCTATCACTAATTAAGCGATACTCAGTGAAGAGAGACGGCTCAAATGTGCCGCCATCTTGTGGTCCCTAACCCCCTAACACAATATATTTAATGTCTGAAATAATGTGGGTTCTACGGTCGATTTTCTTGAGTTTACAGGACGAGAAACCCGAGTTTCCGGGAGGAAAAACCAGCTTGCCCGTGCCAGAGATCGACTAACTCGGGAACCGGTCGAAAAAAGGCTTAGAAAAATTTCCTCTAGTCGCCGACTAGACTCGAAACCAAATCTTCCTTCGTGCGGCCAAGCGCCGTGGTTGGCAAACGCACATCCACTGAGCTACACAGGCTCAATGATTATGTGTCTAGTTATAATAATATATATAAAAAAAATCAGCTAACGCCTTTTAATTCCTGTGTATAGGGAGTAGGCGAGGCCATTTTGCCCTATCTAACTTTTTGTAGACTGAGTGGGCAGTTCAATCTCGACTGGTACCTAATCAGAGATAGCTGTCCCCAAGGCTTTCACTAATTAAGCGGCATGCAGTGAAGAGAGACGGCTCAACAAGTGCCACCATCTCGTGGTCCCTAATCCTAATACTTGTATTTAATGTCTGAAATAATGTGGGTTCTACGGTCGATTTTCTTGAGTTTCCGGGAGAAAAAACTCGCTTGTCTGCCAGAGATCGACTAACTCGGGAACTGGTCGAAAAAAGGCTTAGAAAAATTTCTTGTAGTCGCCGACTAGATTTCAAACCAAGAAGTCTTCCTTCGTGCGGTCAAGCGTCATGGTGTGCAAACACCACATCCACTGACTACACAGGCTCTTTTGCATAATAATAATAATAATAATAATAATAATAATAATAATAATAATAATAATAATAATAATAATAATAATAATAATAATAATAATAATAATAATAATATTATTATTATTATTATTATTATTATTATTATTATTATTATTATTATTATTATTACGCGACACTTCCAGGGAGTCCAAGGACTCATCGTGGGAGGGCACACTACTCTATTTTGCTAAATACATCTCATCCTCTCCACTACTACTTAATTCTCAGACTATGCCATCTATCGCCCATCATCACTAACAACAGTATATTTTGTCTGTAAAATGTGTGTTTTGTGAAGGCCGATTTTTCTGTATGCGGGATGTAAAACCCGAATTTTCGGTAGAAAAACCCTGATACCACCTTATGAGATCTGCTAGCTCACCTGCAACTGAAAAAGTCCATATAAGGACTCCCCTTATCAAGACGAGGAAAATCGAACCAGGTATTTTCCAATCGAAGGGCGCAATGTTTCGCTATACTTCCAATTACTTCATCATCATTATTATTATGTTTTTATTATTATTATCATTTGCATACCACAACTGAACTATTCAAGCATTCTCACCATTTTTCCCATGATGATCTAGTTTCCCTTACGCTCTGCATTAGGTTCAGCCCCAATAAATAATCAATACAGGGTCCTGATGCCAAACCTATTCTAGTTCAGATCACGCATATATTTTCTCCTTTCGTATATTCTAACTGACTTACCTTGTTGTCATTATTATTCTTAATAACTTCAGTGTTTCCTGCCTCTTCTTATTCTGATTGATTTCCTTATACATCAGTTTCTTGAAACGTTTTCTTTTCCAATTTTCTGGTAGATTTTCTAACAATTTCTTTAAATCTGTATATTTCAAATGTGAAATTATCCTTGTTATATCATCTCGATGCTGTAATGCTTGTGCTCAGGACAAAGGTCCCCACACCTGCAGCTACGGTGTCTTGTGCTTTTTGACACCAGTTCGTTATGACGAGGTTTGGCGCGATTGTACGCGTAATACAATCTTAAACTAAGAATATTTCTACAGTTATATCACTAAATGCAACTAAATAGATGCAATAAATCTTCTGAAAAACGGCAATATTATATTAAAGTTGTCCAAAATAATCTACGGAAATTTTAATAAATAAAAAATCACCAATATTACAGTAACTTCATAATAGTTTTGCATGTTTCATATTTACATTTTCGCGGAAAAATAACATTATTTTTCAGAAGAATAATAAACGTGATTAATAGAAAATAGGACAGTGATAAAAATGTTTAGGTAGTATGTTACAAGTAAATTAATGGCTGAGGTAGAAAAGTCATCAGATACCAGTAATAAATAAAACTGAATGTGAAAATTATAGAGAAGTATTTCCGGTGAATGCATCAAGAAACATTTATGCAGATATTCCTAAAAGGATTGATCGAAAGGAAAATTGGGGAAACTGTAAACTGGATTTCGGGTATGTAAATTTTATGTGTCACATTATGAAAAAAAAAAAAGGATTACCTTAAAGGATGCTAAACCTGATATATAAATAGAAAACAAGAACTCACTTCGATGCGGATTATCATATATAAATATACAAATCTCCAAGACTACAGAGTGTTTAGGTCGGTTAAAGCATATGTAAATATATGATGTATTCATTTTTACTATTATGTATTTATTTGTTATTGGTGTAAAAAAATATACTCAGTGAAGCAGCATTTGCACTCGCAGCCCTTGGCCACCCAAAGAAGGACCACAGTTCAATTCTAATCACGGACTACAGAAACGTTTTCTTATCTTTCTTCAATGGGGTCGCTAATTAGCCTATCTCTAGCACGACAAGCTGGGTTTTATCCTCTCGAAAAACTTGGGTTTTCGTTGTGTAAAATCAAGAAAATCGACCATTAGAATCCACACTAGTATAGACAATAAATAGAGTGTTATGATTACGAAATAAGACATGGAGGTTCTCTTCACTGAACACCGTTTATAATTAATGATAGAATTGGGAGCTGTCTCTAATTGGCTATCGGTGAAGATTAAACCTTTTTTCAGTCTCCAAAACTTAGATAGGGCTAAAACGACCTTGTCTATTCCCTACAGAGAAATTAAAGGCGCTAGCCGATGATATTTTATTGTTTTGAATTTTATATGATAAATAACAACAAAATGTCGAAAATTATAATGCTATTAGTCCAGAAAACATTAACATCATTCTTAATAATAACAGGAGTACCCATAAGCAAGTGCTATGATGCATCATCTTCATCATCGTCAAATTCCTGATATGTACCCTCAGAGGGTGTATAGGATATAATAGTACTATATGAAAAATTTACATCATTACCAACTTCTTATCTACAGTTTTCTGCCAAATCAGTCTGTTACTTGTCAAGACTCCATCGTTATCAGATCTTATATTTCTATCGTCTAAGGCACTTTGTACCTTATCAATCCACCTATATCTTGGACTTTCTCTGGGTCGTTTTCCTGCCAACCTGGCAGAGAACATTTGTTTTGCTAATCTTTCCTCGCCCATGCTGTTTAAGTGACCATATCATACTGACAATTTCTAGTTCTTTCCTAATATCCTCGTTTTTAATATGATTTTGCCACTGATGCCATCTGTTCACGCCTCTAATCTTTCTCAGGACTCTCATATCTGTGGTGGTCTCTAGTCTTTGGTTAAGTGTTTTACTTCTGACCCAGATCTCAGATTCATAAGATAAAAGTGGTTTGAGTTGTATACAGCTACTTTAGTGTTCCGACTAATTTCTCCCTTATTCCATATGAATTTAATAAATTGACTTCCTACCATACTAGCTTTGTTCATTCCGCGGTCTGTTTCCATATTTAATTTACCATCTTCTCTAAAAATCGTGCCTAAGTAGCTGAAATGTTTTACTTGTTCCACAGGTTCCACGTTCACAAAACAGTTGCCATTTTCAACAATTCTACGTATTTTCATTGTCTGTCTTTTTACTGCAGACCTTCATACTATCTATTACAACAGTTATTCAATTTAGTCAGGGAATCTTCCAAACTTGTAGCAGATTTATTTAGAAGTATAACATCGTCCGCATAAAGCAAAGAGCTGACATTAACATCTCCAATTCTGATATCATGTTTAATGCCACTTTCCTTCATAATGTGATCCATATAGATAATGAATAACAGAGGGGATAATGTACATCCTTGTCTCACACCAGATTTAACATTAAACCATCTTCCTGTACTTCCATCAATTCTAACTGCTGACTTACAACTCAAATAAAGACTAAGTATTGCTGGATATAATGCCCCATTAACACCATATAACTGTAGCGTATTGAATAGCTTCTCTCTTGGCACCTTTTTATATGCGTTTTCCAAATCGACAAAACTTAAATACAGATCTTTGTTATATTCCCATGATTTCACCACTATTTGTCGTAAAATGTAGATCTGATCCTGACGGCTTCTATTTGATATGAATCCAGCTTGTTCTTCACAAGGCTTTTCTTCCACAATTCTTCTCAATCGTTTCTCAAGTATGCTTGAATATATCTTGCCAGGAACACTCAGTAGGGAAATACCTCTGTAATTCTCACATTCAGTTTTATTTCCCTTTTTATATATGGGTACTATGAATCATCAGGAATTCGTCCCTCTGTCCAGGCATTCTGAACTATGCAGTGCAGCCACTGTAAGACTTTTATACCACCATACTTCAGAATTTCTGGTTGAATATCATCTACTCCTGGTGCCTTTCCACATTTCAAGCCTTTGATGGCTTCTTCTATTTGAAGTATGGATATGTATTCCCGACTGCATGCCTGGTTTTTTTATCACTGCTGTTATCACTGCTTGTTTCATCTAGCAAACTTTCGAAGTAATTATTCCATACTTCAAGGATATCTTTTTCTCCCATTTCCATGTCCCCTTTATCATCTCTAACTTCTTTTACAGTACGCTTTCCTCCATTTCTAAGCTTCTTCAACAACCTCCAGAATATTTTCCCCCCTTCTTGATATTTATTTTCTATGTTCTTGCCAAAAGTCCTCCCATGACTTTTGTTTAGCTAGTTTTACACACTCTTTAGCTTTCTTACATTTGTCTCTGTATTCTGTAAGAGCACAAGCTGACTTATTTGCCAGGAACATTTGATATGCTTTCTTCTTTTCCTTCACTGCCTCTTTAACTTCCTGTGTCTACCATGGATTTCCAATTTTTCCATCCTTGCAGACAACTTCACCACATGCCTCTCTAGCTGAATCAATCAGAGTTATCTTCAAGGCTTGCCACTGAATTTCCAAGGTTTCGTTCCTGTTCACAAACTCTTTCAATTTTCCTTCAATGATCTTTGTGTATTTTAGTCTACAGTTCACATCTGGCTGCTCAACTTTTATTCGCTTTAAAACTTTCTTACATGTCATTCTTTTCAATATGAAATTCAACTTTTTCCTTATCAAGACTAAATAGTGATCACTTCCAATTTCAAATCCTTTGTACACTCTGGTGTCCTGCACCAGGGAGAAAACATCACTATCAACAATAACATGGTCAATGAGACTTTTCTTATTCCTTGCCTCTTTTCTCCATATGAATTTGTGCACATTTTTATGTTGGAACATGGTGTTAGTAATAACCAGTCCATGTTCTGAGCAGAAATCCAACAAGTATTTGCCATTATTATTAGCTTTGCTCTTTTCTCCAAATTTTCCCAAAATATTTTTGTATGTCTGACAATCATTTCCTACTCTGCTATTTAGATCCCCAGCAAGGACCGTCTTTTCCTTTTTCATTGTGTCCGTTGCTTTCTCTAAAACCTCAAAAAAATTCCTCCACTTCTACCTTAGTAGAACCTTCTGTGGAACCATAGGCACAAATAAGTCTCATTGTCCCGTTCCTCATTCTGATATTTGCTCACATCATTCTACTTTAGACTGCCTGCCATTCAAGAAGATTAGCCTCGTATTTAGTGTTGAATACTATGGCTACTCCTTCTTTTCCTTAATTGTCATTGCCTGAATATAAAATTTTGTATTTAATGCTCTGAAAGATCTCACCAGTTTTTGTCTTTTTTGTTTTAGTTACTCCAATTATGTCGATCTGGTACTTATCTAATTCCTCAGCTAGCTCCATTTCTTTGCCATTCAGGCTTCTTATGTTGATAGTACCGATCTTTAACTCTGGTGATGTTGAGTTGGGGTGTGTTTTCAGATTTGTTCCAGTAGCTGACTTTTTGCTGTTTGCCCTGGTAAAAACAAGGGGATCCTTGTTTAATCGGGCGACGTCCCAGCCTGCATGAAATTTTGTCATATTGTATTTTGGTTTAAGCCAAGAAGAATACAATTTGGTCGGATAAATCCCAAATTGCCAGCCCATCCTCGTTCGTTCAGTATCCAGGTAGATACCCAACAGGGTGCACCACGAGAAGTTAAGGATTGGACATCAGGTCAGAAGCCCAGGCCGTTCTCCGCATTCCTTTAAAGGCTATGTGGAGGTCTCCTCTCAGTTATACAGCTTTGACCCATAAACACCCCCTATGCTATGTTGCACCTTAAGCACCTCCCTGTGCTATGATGCCTATAAAGCTATTGATAGGTATGTGTTATCCATTCAGTAATGACTAAGGGCAGAGACTGCCAGCGAATTAATCTTTAAAAATTTCGTTAAGGCTAGTTAGTCTCTTTGGAAAATGTAATGCATCTGGTAGATTATTTTAGCTGATAAATATGACGAGAAGCCAAGTTAATGCATTTATGCTTAATAAGAGAGAAATTAGTCACAATGAAAATTAGCAGTATACAAGAGATCATATCAGAATTAAAATATGGATAAGCTGATCTGAAGAAGCATTCCAAGATATCGTCGTACTAAAAAGAATCAGAGAAGTGAACAAATGTCACTTAGAAAGAAATGGACGAACTTGATTTGTTGTTTATTTCACCCTGATAAAAGGTTGTATTGTCATAGAATCCGATATGCCCTTTGCAGTTATATGCATCAGAAAGTTCACCATAAGTTACTTTCATGTGATGATGAAGATGATGGAAAACATTAAAACCAAATTTCATTATTCTATCGCCTGTCACACGTATGCTGTAAAACTTCAGGAATGAAAACGATGTGGGAACGCCTTCCCATGTATGAGATTATACTCACACATAAACGCATTTGTATTCAGTGAAAGTTGGTCTTTGGCATAAACAGGAAGAGGACGTGCTTAAGAAAACAGCTTGAAGTACTTCAGAATTGATATAAATGCCACAGATTAAAATGTCATCCACTATGAGATGATGTCTGTGACCCGTACGAAATCTGCACATTCTCTTCCAAAATCGATTCACATTATATGATGGATATTATTAATACGAAATTGAACTGTATCATAAGGATGATATCAGTTATGAGTATTATAAGAGGCTGGTCAGAAGGGTTAAAACTATTGTACGGAAGTGAAACCGGCTATGCAAGCTAAAGGACAACTCAAAAGAATTCTATCACTATGTTGAAAGTAAAAGAAAGGATGAATGCAAATAAATAAATAAATAGCTGTGCTATATGTGAACAGTATGGGTGGCAGATGTAGAAGATATCGTGCAAAATAAAGAGTGCTCATTTTGCTAAAAGACATCAAGCTGGTGTATACAGTCTAGAGTTGCATGCTACCTCTACGAAATAAATTCAGGTTTGTGAGAAAGAGATGCTAGTGCAGTTTCACTAACTGAATATGAATTCGATGATAACGACTGATGGGACATTCACCAAAGATGCTAAAACAGTGTTAAATTATATTTTTCTTTTACACACTCAAGAAAATCTTTCACGTGGAGGTTATTTTGAAATTGCCTAACATTCAAGTAATTTTTCTTTGTTTAAATTCCATGGATACTGTTAGTTTTTTCTAAGATCTTCTTCGAGAGCATCTCTTTCTCACACCCTTATTTACATTTGTCCATACTTGCAGTCTACTTAAGTCTTCCTGCAGGATCTCAGCATGATCTTCATTTTACCATTGCTCTTACCATAGGCGGGACTGTTCCTTTTGAACTTGGGCCATTCTAAGACTCACGTTATAAAAGGTAATTTACAGCTGTTGTTAACTCTTTCCAACATTTCTTCAATACTCTACTTGAAATACCATCAAGTTCCATGGCCATACTGACATCAAATTGACTCAATTCCTCATGTACTTCCTGCTGACTTTCCATTAGTGGTTGCAGCATGCATCTTCCATAGTAGAGATGGGCTGAACACATTGCAAGATATAACAACACAACATGGTTGAGAGGATTAACAGGGAGACTTATGGATGGCAAAAGACAATTGGAAATACCAAGGAGATGACAAGATAAAATTGTTAGGATATATATATATATATATGTCGCAGGGAAATGATGAAAATAGGGATTTGATCAGATCCCTAAAGGATATGATCAATTCACGGAAGATGTTAAAATAACCACTCTGTGGGGTGATTTCCCTGAAGAAAGTAAGTGATTTGATCAAATCCCTTAACTGTTTGAGTGATTTGATCAAATCCCATAACTGTTTTAGTGATTTGATGAAATCCCTTAACTGTTTTAGTGAAAAGATGAAATAATATTGTTTAGATATTAAAAGTATTTATTTAGTAAGCCATGCATTATTAAATGTAGAATAGTTAATATAACAATAGTCATTTAAGCTGATATTTTTAAAAACAAAAAAGATATTTTTAGTGAAATTTTAAACATTTTTCGTCGATACAAGCTCCCCTCTGGCGTCCGTGCCAGCCAAACATAACGCGAGGAAGGTTGCGCGCAGTTTTATTATTGTTTTCCATATTTCAAGTTTTATCAAGTACCTACCGTAGAAAAATGAGTTCAGATATAGAAAAAAATCAAACTCTGACCGAATTTGTATCTGAAGAACAGTTCAATGAAACTGTCAGGACGTTTTTGAACAAGCGGCATGCAAAAGAAAAACCTTTGTGGACTCGCGAAAGGATAGAAGAAGCTGTTACAATCATTGAACAATTTAAATTAGCACCACTACTTAAACTGCAACGGACACATAAACAGTACTATTAAGGAAAAAAAATACGATGTTATGGAAGTAGGTACTAAAAAATCTTTGATTTTGAAGAGAAAGTCTGAATTCGATCCAATTATGAAAATAGTACCAACGGAACATTTTTACCACATACTTCGGGAAACCCATCAGTCAACTGGCCACCGAGGAAGAGGTAAAATGCTGTATAGTTTGAAATTGAAATACCTAATACCTACTTCAGTTATACTGGAGTTTTTAAAGCTGTGCACGGTATGTCAGTCTAAAAAAAAAATTCCAAACAAAGGAATCGTTGTTTGCCCAATTGTATCTAGCGACTTCAATCATCGTGGCCAAGTCGATTTAGTTGACTTACAGTCGACACCAGATAGAAATTACAAATGGCTATTAAACTACCAGGACCACGCGACGAAATTCAGCTTTCTTCGACCGTTGACTACAAAAAGAGCTGCTGAAGTAGCAATGGAGCTATTAAAAATATTTTTGGAAGTAGGTTGTCCTCATATACTACAAAACGACAACGGCCGTGAGTTTACGGCTGCTGTCATACAAAAATTAACAAGTCTGTGGCCAACGTGCATAATTGTAAATGGTAGGCCTAGACATCCAGCTAGTCAAGGATCTGTTGAGCGATCAAATCAAGATGTTGAAGCTATGTTACGTGCTTGGCTAATTGACAAAGACACAAAAAATTGGGCTATAGGTTGTTACTTTGTTCAATTCCAAAAGAATTCCTCTTTTCATCGAACCATTAAACGAAAAGCTTTATTTGGAACAGAATCAAAAACAGGACTCCAATCTAGTCATATTTCGAAAGAGTTGCTTGAAAAACTTGTTACTGAAGAGGACTTGGATCTACTTCTTAATCAGCAGGACCATGACATTATTTTAACACCAGAAGACTTACCAGCAGCTTCCTTAGAGAACAACAACAACAACACTTCCACTTCAAAAGATCCACCAGCATCTGAATTAATTGATTACAATGCTTCAACTTCAAATTATCTATTAATAGTTAAATCAACCAACAATAACACTTCAATGTCACACGATCTACGAGCAGCTGATTTACTCACCAAAAAGGCTATAAATTTAGAGGATCTACCAGAAATTGAATCAATTTCTTTATCGACAATAAGACAACTCGAACCAGTTAACAACTCTACTTCAACTCCTGGTTCAACAGTTAAAACATCTGTAGTGTTACTTGCATCAGAAGGGGGAAGCAGCTGTCAGCGACAGTAAAGCATGTTGTGTTGTTTGTAGAATGGAATCTACTGGAGCCCATTCATGTGACATTTGTAAAAATCCGGTGCACTCAATATGTGGGAATACAGTAGGAGAAGGATATGGATCGAAAATTCTATGCTATTTGTGCCAAAAAGAAGAGAGCATTAAAGATCAACGGGAAAATGCTCCAAAACACCTGAAAAGGTCAGCTGAAAAAAATGAAAGTTTCTTTGAAGAAATTTAAAGATGTGTTAGTGAATTCCACAGTTTTGGTGTATGTACCTAAGGTAGATAGAGGCCCATTAGGTGGAAATAACATCGTGGGGATCGTATTAGATATAAAAAATAATTTATACCAAATTGGTACCTCAGTTGGAATTATAAAAGATTGGCTACCTAGTAACGCTCTTGAAATAGCTACTACTACATTTACCGAAACAGTTCCACAGATTAACTTAAGTCTGCGTGAGATTGCAGGAAAATTATCCGTATTTGGAAGTCAAGGATTTAAGAAGTGTTCCTACGAGCAATCCAAATTAAAATGTAAAACAAAAAGATGTGCCTGTAAAAAAAGTAACGTACTTTGTAACTCGAGATGCCACAAATCAACAACGTGTTTTAATAAAAATGAATAAACATTATTATTTATTAATTACATTCACGAAAAATGTTTAAAATTTCACTAAAAATATCCTTTTTGTTTTTAAAAATATCAGCATAAGTACCTATTTCTTTTGTTAATTAGTTTCGAATAAATAATTTGTGTTTCAATAATGCATGGTTTACTAAATAAATACTTTTACTATCTAAACAATATTATTTCATCTTTTCACTAAAACAGTTAAGTGAATATATATGTGTGTGTGTGTGTGTGTGTGTGTGTGTGTGTGTGTGTGTGTGTGTGTGTGTGTGTGTGTGTGTGTGTGTGTGTGTGTGGTTGTGTGTGTGTGTGTGTGTGTTAAAGATACCAAGCTATTTTAAACCTGGTTTTACTCCATTTCCAAAGTAAGCAAACAGACAAACAAGTCAAGTTTGCGCCTGCACCTATTGAGAGTCTTGCTGACCTTCAAAGTAGTGCAAGTGAAGGCAACTCATGGTAAAGGTAGAATAAGTTCTGATCACTATTCTTAATGTTTACCCTTAATGCACAGCCCATATCCTTGAGATGTATGATGCTATGTATTAAAGGCAAGACACCACTACCCAGACCGGTTTCGACCTTTATTGTGGTCTCATCAGTGGCAGCCAGGCTAGAAATACCAAGATTTTAGTAAAACCGGGTTTAAAATAACTTGGTATCTTTAACATTTATTATACCAAAGGTAAAATACTCTCTACATTTATATCTCATCCGGAGATTTTAATTTAATAAGGTTAAAACACCTTATGGTAACTTGTTCTGGTAAAATACTTATAAGCTCTGTATTACTAAAATCTTGGTATTTCTAGCCTGGCTCCCAGTGACGAGACTTCAATAAAGGTCGAAACCGGTCTGGGTTATGGCCCTTTGCCTTTAATACATAGCATCATGCATCTCCTCAAGGAGATGGGCTGTGCATTAAGGGTAAATATTAAGAATAGTGATCAGAGCTTATTCTACCTTTACCATGAATTGTCTTGACTTGCACTACTTTGAGGGGTCAGCTAGACTCGCAATACGTGCAGGTGCAAACTTGACTTGTTTGTCTGTTTGCTTACTTGGGAAATGGAGTAAAACCAGGTTGGTTTAAAATGGCTTATATATATATATATATATATATATATATATATTATATTATATAAATATATTATTATATATATATATAATAATATATATACAGGGTGTTCGGGATAAATTTGACATAATATATATACAGGGTGTTCGGGATAAATTTGACATATTTATAATTAATTATATTTTTCCGTAAGTTACATGTATTAACACACACTTCTCTTCATTTAAAAGTTTGGACCCTTCTTCATTCATATACAAGATGTCAGAAAGGATGGATAGCTGGAACTCACCTGAATCATGGAAGAGAATAACTTGTATCATGAAGATTCGTGCCCGCCATCAAAATAAGGATATTACGACTGCTGCCCAATGCTCCCTGAATACAGTAAAAACAATCAGGCATGAACTAGAGACTTGCAATGGTGACTACGAGGATGTAGCAAGAAGAAAGATCCCTAGCAGACGATCTGATTGCGTTCGTACAGCAGAATTCCTCGCAAATCTGCAGGAACAGATGTTGAAGAACCCTGGCATTGGAATTCGGGCTTTGTTAGTGGAGTTGCTAACTGTAGTCAAGCCCTGGATAACAAGGGTAGCCAATGGTAGGCCGTATGTATGGCAGCAGGATTCGTCCCCTTGCCACACCTCTGGGAAAAGTCAAAAATGGTTGTCTGAAAATTTCTACGACTTCACCAGTCCAAATGTTTGGCCTCCAAACTCCCCAGACCTTAACCCCATGGATTATTTTGTATGGGGCGCAGTTGAAAAAGACACCAATCGCACTTCCAGTAATACAAAAGCCCAGTTAATGGATAAAATTAAAACAGTTTTTGCGGCCCTTCCCAGGGAGACTGTAGCATCAGCTTGTTCGAGGTTCCGAAGCAGAATTGAAGCTGTGATCGATGCTAATGGTGGTTATTTTGAGTAAATCTTGTTGATAGTATTGTAATTAACTCTGCCTGTAATGTTTTTTTGTCAATTCATTAAATTTAATGAATTGACAAAAAAGATACAAAGAAGATTTTCTTTTTCCTTACGAAACTGTCAAATTTATAATTAATTATATTTTTCCGTAAGTTACATGTATTAACACACACTTCTCTTCATTTAAAAGTTTGGACCCTTCTTCATTCATATACAAGATGTCAGAAAGGATGGATAGCTGGAACCCACCTGAATCATGGAAGAGAATAACTTGTATCATGATGATTCGTGCCCGCCATCAAAATAAGGATATTACGACTGCTGCCCAATGCTCCCTGAATACAGTAAAAACAATCAGGCATGAACTAGAGACTTGCAATGGTGACTACGAGGATGTAGCAAGAAGAAAGATCCCTAGCAGACGATCTGATTGCGTTCGTACAGCAGAATTCCTCGCAAATCTGCAGGAACAGGTGTTGAAGAACCCTGGCATTGGAATTCGGGCTTTGTTCGTGGAGTTGCTAACTGTAGTCAAGCCCTGGATAACAAGAGTAGGCAATGGTAGGCAGTATGTATGGCAGCAGGATTCGGCCCCTTGCCACACCTCTGGGAAAAGTCAAAAATGGTTGTCTGAAAATTTCTACGACTTCACCAGTCCAAATGTTTGGCCTCCAAACTCCCCAGACCTTAACCCCATGGATTATTTTGTATGGGGCGCAGTTGAAAAAGACATCAATCGCACTTCCAGTAATACAAAAGCCCAGTTAATGGATAAAATTAAAACAGTTTTTGCGGCCCTTCCCAGGGAGACTGTAGCATCAGCTTGTTCGAGGTTCCGAAGCAGAATTGAAGCTGTGATCGATGCTAATGGTGGTTATTTTGAGTAAATCTTGTTGATAGTATTGTAATTAACTCTGCCTGTAATGTTTTTTTGTCAATTCATTAAATTTAATGAATTGACAAAAAAGATACAAAGAAGATTTTCTTTTTCCTTACGAAACTGTCAAATTTATAATTAATTATATTTTTCCGTAAGTTACATGTATTAACACACACTTCTCTTCATTTAAAAGTTTGGACCCTTCTTCATTCATATACAAGATGTCAGAAAGGATGAATAGCTGGAACCCACCTGAATCATGGAAGAGAATAACTTGTATCATGATGATTCGTGCCCGCCATCAAAATAAGGATATTACGACTGCTGCCCAATGCTCCCTGAATACAGTAAAAACAATCAGGCATGAACTAGAGACTTGCAATGGTGACTACGAGGATGTAGCAAGAAGAAAGATCCCTAGCAGACGATCTGATTGCGTTCGTACAGCAGAATTCCTCGCAAATCTGCAGGAACAGGTGTTGAAGAACCCTGGCATTGGAATTCGGGCTTTGTTCGTGGAGTTGCTAACTGTAGTCAAGCCCTGGATAACAAGAGTAGGCAATGGTAGGCAGTATGTATGGCAGCAGGATTCGTCCCCTTGCCACACCTCTGGGAAAAGTCAAAAATGGTTGTCTGAAAATTTCTACGACTTCACCAGTCCAAATGTTTGGCCTCCAAACTCCCCAGACCTTAACCCCATGGATTATTTTGTATGGGGCGCAGTTGAAAAAGACACCAATCGCACTTCTAGTAATACAAAAGCCCAGTTAATGGATAAAATTAAAACAGTTTTTGCGGCCCTTCCCAGGGAGACTGTAGCATCAGCTTGTTCGAGGTCCCGAAGCAGAATTGATGCTGTGATCGATGCTAATGGTGGTTATTTTGAGTAAATCTTATTGATAGTATTGTAATTAACTCTGCCTGTAATGTTTTTTTGTCAATTCATTAAATTTAATAGATACAAAGAAGATTTTCTTTTTCCTTACGAAACTGTCAAATTTATCCCGAACACCCTATATATATATTATATTATATATATATATATATATATATATATATAATATATATATATATATATATATATATATATATATATATATATATATATATATATATATATATATATATATATATATATATATATATATATATATATATATATATATATATATATATTATCATTTTTTAAATTAACTGACTTAAACCCGAGAATTATAACACAATGACATTTATTTGAAAAAAACGCAACATGTTTCGTCAAAAATGACTTCTTCAGGCGATAAGAACATAGAAAGACAATAAAAGACACTTAAATTAACATTGACACACTCTAAAGCTATACAACTATAAAGCCATAATATTCGACTGTAAATTACAGTTATGAGCTTGAACTACAGTCCGAGTTAAAGTTCTATTGTTGTACACCTGTGCGTGTGTGGAATCACGCGATCTCCAGTATCTAATAGTAGAGTTGAAAGAGTCTGCCAAATTATAGCTAAGATTATTATTCAAATGAAAAGGGTCTAAGGTGATTTCCCTTGACTATTATATATATATATATATAAGCCATTTTAAACCTGGTTTTACTGCATTTCCCAAGTAAGCAAACAGACAAACAAGTCAAGTTTGCACCTGCACGTATTGTGAGTCTAGCTGACCCTCAAAGTAGTGCAAGTCAAGGCAACTCATGGTAAAAGTAGAATAGAGAGATATTTAGGGAGAAACAAAAACATTTTCTTTTTATTATTATTATTATTATTATTATTATTATTATTATTATTATTATTATTATTATTATTACAGGCTACTCCAAGGAGTCCTTAGACTTATCGAAGGAGATCCTAAACATCATGTCAAAAAATATCCAACATTTGCGCAGTGTCTATGATACTTTGCTTTGAACTCATTCACAGCCGTGTCACTCACAGGAAATTCTGGCAAACCTATTCCACTCATTCACTACGTTACACACTACTACATGACAATCTTACTCAGTTTCCATGGATGGCCCCTAGTTCTCCCACCACCAGACCTGTTTTGAAAAATTTCCTCTGAATAATCTTGTAAAAACCTCCCAGTAATTTGCATGTCTCAATCATATAATCATTTTCCCGTCTATCAACCAGTTACTGTAACCCACAAAATCTTCAACCTGTTCTCATAAGGTTCATTCCAATATTCCTGCTATTATTATTATTATTATTATTATTATTATTATTATTATTATTATTACAGGCAACTCCAAGGAGTCCTTAAACCCATTAAGGGAGGCCCTAAACATGTCAAGAATTATTCAGAATTCGTACAGTATCTATCATACTTTACATTGAACTCATTCACAGTCATGGTACCCATAACAGACTCTGCCAGCTTATTCCACTCATTCACTACTCTCCAAGTAAAAAACTAGTTCTACCACTCTTGCTCAGTTTCCAGGGATGGTCCTAGTTCTCCCACCTCCAGACCTGTTCTGAAAAATTTCCTCTGAATTAATCTTGTAAAAACCCTTCAGTAATTTGCGTGTCTCAATCATATCACCCCTTTTCCATCTATCAACCAATTTTTGTAACCCACAAATCTTCAACCTGTTCTCGTAAGGTTTATTCCATAGAAATGCTACCCCATCTTGGTCACCAACATTTCAATCCTCTCCACCTCCTCCCCATCACCAAGAAACCCTGGTGTCCAGATCTGTGCACAGTACTATCTTGGTCATTCGCGTCTGAATCCACTCCCCCCCTCCTCCTTATCACCATGAAACCTTGGCGCTGTTCCCAGTAGTCAATATGGGTTTTATCAAGGCTCGATCAAGAGGAACAATAACCTGCTTGTCTCTGCTCATCAAAGCATTCTTCAGTGACCAAGTAATCTGATGAGCTGCTCATATACTGAGTGTAGTTATTTTTAAATTACGTGCATGCTCAAATTATTCTGAAAATTTAATACTAATTAATGGAAGTTTTATTTTTACCTCATTAATTGGGAGCTTCACTAGTTTAAAATGATCACTTATTCATAATTGATGTGCAGTACATACTGTATTTTATTTGAGCTGTGTGTAGAAGTTCAACATGTAAAAACATTAGAACTCTGGTGGTGAGTGTTGGGATCAAATCAAGTTGTGTCGAGAATGGCTGGCGCTTTGAAAAAAGTGAGTTGTATTTTATGTGATTTGTTATGGTTAAATTACGTATTACTGTTTTATATTTCCAGGTTATCGATGTTGAGGTAGAATCACCTTCATACTGGAGTATAGATGCGGTTCAATACTCCAGCATCATGTATCTTAATAATTTTAATAATTATGTACAATTATAGTTTTAAGCGTAGTCTGCTACTACATTTATTGTATCGCTCCTTTAGACGAAACCTTGGTACATTTTTCGGACACAGTCGGTTTACTGGGGATCTTGTTCTAATTGAGCCACTGAAGCCTGAAAACTACTTTAGGTGTCACGTAATAATAATAATACAAACTCCATTTATCAAAAGTTTTCGATTACAACGCGCACGTTATTTCACTACTTAAGGATTAGTTTTATATGCTTATTATTATTATTTTATTTATTTATTTTTATTTTTTTTTTTGCCAGATACTTGTGTCATGAGAGGTTTCTTCAGCTGACACCAAAAAACACAAGGAATAAATAATACTATTTATTTAAGCCATTTATTTCAGCTTCACTATTCAAGTTGAAATATGTGTTTTTGGCGTGTTTATTCATGTTAATGGAAGAAATATATTTATTACAGTAAGGCGGTTAATAATATCAACCTTACGTGATATCGCCCTAGAGTTACTAGATTCATCAGGACACAACTTCACATTAATCTGTCTTGCAAATATTAATTTTCCACCACCAGTTAGGTAACATTTGAAAGTGTCAACTCAAACCTTACAGATTATTCTAATTGGTTGAGTAAATGGCATCTGCACTCTCCATCCAAAAGGTTATGGGGTTTCAATCCCACTGTGAGTCTTTCACATAATGAGCCTTTGGACTCGATGAAGGTCCGATGATAATAATATAATTATGAATGTTTGTTAGGTGGTAGATGTATTTCATCTCTTGTTGTAAGATAACTTTTTTACCTACTCTAGGTCCGAAATGACGAAAAAAGATCTGTTTGGTCTTCAGAAGAGCAAGGATTCCAGATTATCCAGTTCCTTACCTTACATACAATACTAACTTACAGTAATACAACACTGTGATTTACAAATGCTACTTTTCTTTCCCATAAGAAAGTCAATTCATTATAAAACTGGGAAAAGACTTATTCCCTTCAACAATAGATGATTCTCATCAATTCCACAGGATTGAAGACAGTCACTATCACTTAATGAAGTGAAAAGGGATAGAGCTAAAAAAGAAATTTCAGAAATATCTTGTTGACATTATCGCTGTTAACAAGATGAAAATTAAAATGGACGTGTATTATTTATTTAGGCAACAGGGATCACAGAAAGAAGAGAGTTACAGTATTCTATGCTAAACTTGAAAGTACACTTCTTGAGTGGGAATTGATTTTGTGCTGTGTTAATAAATATCAGAATAAAAGACGAATCATTGAGCATTGGAATTAAATTCATTTGTGCCTCTCTCTATAAACTGTAAAGAAGAAGTAATTTATTGAGGCATAAGAAAGGATATCTCACAAAAAGGAAAAGCTGATTTTTGTTGGAAACTTAAAAAAAGAAAAGTAGGAAATGAACCCAAGCATCCGGAAAATTTGATTAGAAAATTATATTACTAATAATGATGATATGAATATGTTAGTTTTCTGCTTAGGATACAGAGATGTATATGAAAAGTTTTGCATTGGCTGCACTGCATAATTCAGAAGGTCGACTCCTAGATCCTTGTATAGCATGGTCATTACCATTCTGTGTGAACAGAAATTATATTCTTGAATCTTTTACCAAAGTATGCATGTGAAGTATCTTCATAGCTAGACTATTTATATATAAAAGCTCTTGACATCATTTGCCTCAGTATCCCATAATTTCCAAAACCATTATGGAAAAGGCTACCCAGACTGTTTTCAAACCTTTATTTAGATTTAATCAATAGGAGCCATACTCAAGGTTGAGTCAATGCAGAAGTCATAGTTTCCATGTACAAGTAGCAAAAAGGTGTAACAACTTATAGTTAAAATTCCCAAGATCAGAGATAGCTGTTGAAAATATTTACACTTGATTTCAAAGAAATTATATTGTTGTTTGATCTCTTACCTGAATGTTATTAGTTGACTTTCCCAAGTCACCTAATTGTGGGAGGGGACACAGCAGCACTACTGCCATCTACCACCTACCACCAGTAGTATTTTGTGTCTATAAATTGCACATGGCCTATTGGCTGATTTGCCTGTATATGGGATAAAAAAAACAAAAAAAAAACTGAATTTCTGGGAGAAAAATTAGTGCTACTTCCATATGAGATCTGTTAACTCGCCTTCAATTATAAAAGCACACATTAAGATTCGTGTTGTCATTGCGAGAATCGAACTCAGGTCTTTAACAGTAGAAGGATGCAATGTCTTGTTGTTCTTCCACTTGCACAACTGGAGAGTTTAAGAAAGTGAAATTTTTGTGTGAAATATCTTCACAGTTAAGCTACTCTCTCTTCTTGAGTTGACTTTATTTACTGGAACAGTAATTCCATTTGTTCCATCATCTTCTTGCTTCAGATCCATCTAAAGCTGTCACTCAACCTTTTCTATCCTGAATTACCAGATGCTCTGTTAATTTCAACAGACAAATCATCTATCCTGAGGGATTTTCTATTCTTCATCTTTCTCAATGTTTCTTCAACTCCTTCCAGACCTATTTCTTATTATCTCTGTATTCATTTTGTTCTCTTCATTGATCTTTTTTTAACAGATCTGTAAAATAATATCTCCTCCAATAGTCACTAAATTTCCATTTATTAAAAAACCTGGTACGTTATTGTGAATCGACGTGAATTGAACCAGTGTAAACCGAGGGCTGCCTGTATATTCTTGAATATTAACAAGACCAAGTTCTTTTCTGATGCCATTAATTATGTTTATTCATTCTCCTAATTCTCCTCAGAACTCTCATATTTCTGGTTGTTAATCAGCTATTTTATTTCTGATCAGATCTATAATTTAAAATTGGTTGATCACTGTCTTTGTATGTTACTCGTTGTTTAGATTGATTTCTGTCATGTGCAGTATCAATTTGTTCATCTGACTTCTGACCATACCAACAGTACTTATTCTGTTATCAATGTCTGTATTTAGTTTGCTATCTCCACTAAAATTTGTGCTTAAATAACCAAATGTGTAACTTATTCTAATTGGTTCATTAGGTTCATCTATTCATCAGGTGGCACTAACTCATGAAGATAGAAATAGATGGCTGATGAGAGACGATATAAAAAAATAAGCTTTAATATTAAGAGAGGCTTCACTGATACTAATTTTAAAGCATGAGTTTGACTGTTCTGTATGATTTTTTTTTTTTTTTTCCTATGAATTTGCCTCTCTTGTCTAACTGGTATCCTTTAAGGCAGTGATCAGAGCTAACATATTGCTTAGCCCACCACCATTTGAAGACTACATTGTGGAGGATTTCATAGCATGTATGCATTGGATTAGAAATATGACAGGTGAGGAAAAGGAATGTGTATGTGTGCATTAAATATAGGAAAGTGGAAGATGCCAGGTCAGTTGACTGTGTACTATCTTGGGCTTTAGCAGCAGCAGAGGTAGTTGGAAACAAGTGAGTACTGACTTGTAGATAGTCACTGAATCAACTTCACTGCCTTTTCTTTCATTCCATCTACCTTTGTCTTTGCAATCTCTCTCCTACTCTGTCTTCCCCAAAGATTACAAGCCTCAGCTGTTCAAACAAAATACAAACAGATTCCTCCTTTCTTCTATTCCTCTTGCCCACACATAGCACTGATGTGCTATAGGTCTTGTGACCTTTCATATGTGGACCAAATATAATTCCAGAAAAGGTTGGTTGATTGGTAGAGCCTTTGCCGCTAATGGCTCAGCAAAAAGTTGAGCAAGTTTGAGCACGGTTTGTAGTTGGAAGGGGATCAGTTGTTCTATGCTGTTGGCACACTCTCCCTCGATGAGTCTTTGGACTCCTTGGAGGTGTCACATAATAATAAAAATAAAATATATATTAGAAGACTAAAATGCTCAAGATATCAAGGGGACAAGTTTAGTACAGAGAAAAATAGAATATGAAAAAAGAATATGAAAATAGTGTTGCAATCAGGGCCGTCACCATATTAGATGCACCCTGAGGCAAACAATTAAATATATCCCCTGATGAATTATAAGTCAAAAATATATAAAAATCTCCAACTGCTGTTTTGTTTTTATTACAAGAGAAACATTAATGCAAAAAATTACATTATAATATTAATTAAATGTTTGCTCTACGGGGATATCGCACAATAAAACTGTTATAAGCTCTTCTAAATTGAAATTATAAGTTATGTCTGCCTCTATATATAGTTGCTAGACCAACCAATCTTTCTTGGGTCATTGCTGTTTGCAAATAATTTTTAATCAGTTTAAGCTTGGAAAAACTTCTTTCCGCGCTTGCTACATAGCAGCAATATGGCTGAATGAGCGCCCTTATTAAGCCACGCCATGAGGCAGGCTGCCTCTATGCTACGCCCTGTCAACGGTAATCCAAGTGGAATCTTATTTATTTATTTATTTATTGTGCTATGTAGCCAGTGAGGTGATAAATGATTGTGAAGGTATTACCTTGCTGACAAGAAGCTAGTCAGGTGACCAAGGCGGCTGACATAGTTGAGTTATTTAATAATCACTTTTATTACTTAATAAACACTTGGTGAAGCATGCTTTATTTTTAGAGGAATAAGGGTAGTGAGGGGGGGTGAAGGATTGGAAATGAATGAAGAGTATGGTGTATTCTGAGTACTGAGCACTCCAGATATCAGTAAGGATTAAATGAAATTTTGTGTTAAGAAGCTAGACTGCTATTAATCTGCTGTTTAGCGAAATTCTTGTAAATTTAAGTTCCTGAAGAGTGAAAGGAGGAAAAGATGATGGTGCCATTGCATAAGAGTGATGTTAGAATGGAGGTTTCAAACTGTAGTCTGGTTTTCATTTCTTCTGTGGTTAGATTTTGGAAAAATTTGGTAAAAACTCATACAGAATTGGGAAAGAGGGCAGTCATTTGTGCAAGCTAGCATCAATTTATTATGGGACATTCTTACTTTAGTAATTTGGTTGCCATTTTTTATAGACCCAAGAGCAATGGATGAGGGTAAGGCCCTGTCTTTTTTTTTTTTTTTTTTTGTCCCAAAGGCATTTGACATGATGCTACATGACAAGTTTATATTTAAGTTGCAGCACATGGGTTTGGATACTAGGATAGTGGATTGGATTAATAACTGGCTTTCTGATAGATATCAGAGTAATATATATATATATAAGGAGCAATATCACAGAGTAGGAAAGTTACAGGTGGAGATCCTCAGGGTTCATTACTGGGACCATTATTGTTCAGTCTTTATGTCAATGATATTGTCACTGGACTACAGGGAGATGTTCAGTTATTTTCAGATTATGTGAAACTTGCAAGGATTCTTAGTAATATCACTATTTTCAAGAGGATTTGAATAAGCTGGAAAGGTGGGTAGCAGAGAAAAGAGTGGTTGTTCCATTGTATAAAGCTCTGATTACATAACATTTAGATAACTGTTCTCTGCTCATATCTGGTTACTAGAATTTGAAGAGGATGAAGTAACCATGGAAGATGAATGGGGATGTCATTTCAGTGCAGTAAATGTAAAGTTTTGAAATTTGAGCTCCACAGATAACTCCAACTAGGGAGTCTTCATACTCTCTAGTTGGAGTTATACTGGAAGAGGCAGAGCAAGCAGTGGTTCTTCAGAATTGTAGGTAAAAATTTTGTAGTTCGGTAGGACACATTATGCAAAGGTTGTGAAGACAACCCAGAGAATTTGCTCTGATATTGAGGAAGACATTGACTAGCAGAGGTAAAAGAGTGGTTCTTCCATCGTATAAAGCTCTGATCAGATCATATTTGGATAACTATTCAGTGCTCATATCTGGTCACTAGAATTTGAAGGGGATGAAGTAACCTTGAAGATGGTGCAGAGGCAGGTAACGTAAATGATATCAGGATTGTACACCATTGATTATGAGGAAATACAGTTGTGTGTGTGTGTGCCATATCAGAATCTGAGCAATGTATGCCTCCTGTAGTTTTTTTTTTTTTTTTTTTTTGTAAAAAGAAAAGACATCAGAACAATACTAAACTTGACAGTAAAAAGTCTTCTGATTCTGATGGCATCTCACTCATGCTCTCCAGCTTAGTAATAATAACTAAATTATCACTCTCTCTCTCTCTCTCTCTCACACCCACCCACCATAAAAGGGACAGAGAAGTCTACTGTCAAACTACCAACCAATCAGAATCATTATTAGTCAACTGCTCCACTACCTAGAGCCCCACCAATTTGATTTATCAATTTATTATGGGGCATTCTTGCTTTAGTAATCTGGTTGCCATTTCTTATGGACCCAAGAGTAATGATAAATGAGGATAAGGCCCTGTCTTTTTTTTCCTTTTTTTTTTTTTTTTGTTCCAAAAGGCATTTGACATGATGCTACATGACAAGTTTATATTTAATTAATGTAATATATTAATTACCACCATTCAAGGTCAATGGCTGACCTCTTAGCCTACATTTCCCACCATTTGATATTTGCCACGGAAAGGTTTGTAGAAAGGTGCTCTTGACTTTTTCAGAGCTTTGATCATTTCTGGTGTTGAGACCTACTAAGTAAATTGCCATCCTTTGGACTACCTGATACCATTAGTAATTGGATTCTGGTCATTCACTGCATGCTATGGTAGATAGCTCTCTGTAAGGATTAAATGGAATTTAATCCTTACAGAGAGCTATCTCTGTTTGAAGACAGATAGCTCTCTGTCTTCAAACTTTGCCACTGATGCAGGAGTTCCTCTGGGCTCTGTTCTATCACCTACCGTCTTTCTCCTGTACACAAATTACTTTTATAATTGTAGCTATAGCTGGAAAATAAGTCAGCTTGTGCTCTTAGAAAATATAGAGACAAATGTAAGAAAGCTAAAGACTGTGTAAAACTAGCTAAACAAAAGTCATGGGAAGACTGGTAAGAACATAGAAAATAAATATCAAGAAGGTGGCAAGATATTCTGGAGGTTGTTGAAGAAACTCAGAAATGGAGGAAAGAGTGCTGTAAAAGGAATTAGAGATGATACAGGTGATATGAAAACTGGAGCAAAAGATATCCTTGAAGTATAGAGTAATTACTTTGAAAAATTGCTAAATAAAACTAGCAGTGATGACAGCACAATGATAAAAAAAAAACACTGATCAGGCATGCAATCAGGAATACATATCCATACTTGAAGTCTGGATATGTATTATATCCAGAAAAGTAGAGAAAGCTATCAAAGGCCTTGAAATGTGGAAAGGCAGCAGGAGTAGATGATATTCGACCAGAAATGCTGAAGTATGGTGGTATAAAAGTCTTACAGTGGCTGCACTGCATAGTTCAGAATGCCTGGACAGAGGGACGAATTCCAGATGATTGGAGTAGAGCTCTCATAGTATCCATATATAAAATGGGAAATAAAACTGAATGTGAGAATTACAGAGGTATATCCCTACTGAGTGTTCCTGGTAAGATTTATGCAAGTATACTTAAGAAACGGTTCAGAAGAATTGTGGAAGAAAAGCTTGCTGAAGAACAAGCTGGATTCGGACCAAATAGGCTGTCAGGATCAGATCTTCACTTTATGACAGATAGTTGAAAAATCATGGGAATATAACAAAGAAAAGGCATATGACAAGGTACCAAAAGAGAAGCTATTCAATACGCTACAGTTATATGGTGTCAATGGTGGCATTATATTAAGCAATACTTAGTCTTTATTTTAGTTGTAAGTCAGCAGTTAGAATTGAAGGAAGTACGGGAAGATGGTTTAATGTTAAATCTGGTGTCAGATAAGGATGTACATTATCCCCCTCTGTTATTTATTATCTGTATGAATCCCATTATGGAGGAAAGTGGTATTAAACCTGACATCAAAATTAGAGATGTTATACTTCTGAATAGATTCCTTGACTAAATTGAATAACTGGTGTAATAGATTTGGTATGAAAGTCAGCAATAACAAGACCAAGACAATGAAAATAGGCAAAAGCATTGAAAATATCAACTGTGCATTGTGAATGGAGAAGCTATAGAAGAAGTAAAACATTTCAGCTATTTAGGCACGATTTTTAGTGAAGATGGTAAATTAAATATGGAAATTGACAACAGAATCAACAAAGCTGGTATGGTAGGAAGTCAACTGTAAATTTATATGGAATAAGAGAGAAATTAGTCAAAACACTAAATTAGCTGTATATTGTACAAGACAGTGGTCAAACCAATTTTATCTTATGGATCTGAGAGCTGGGTTAAAAGTAAAGCAGTTGACCAAAGATTGGAGACTGCGATATGAGGGTCCTGAGAAAGATTAGGGATGTGAACAGATGGCATCAATGGCAATATCATATTAAAAACGAGGATATTAGGAGGGAACTTTACATTGTTAGTATCCAGAAATGTATTAGCAGAGCTAATCTTAGGTGGTATGGTCACTTAAACAGAATGGGAGAAGAAAGATTGGAAAAACAAGTGTTCTCTGCCGGGCTTTCAGAAAAAAGACCCAGAAGAAGACCAAGATATAGGTGGATTGATATGGTAAAAAGTGCCTTAGAAGATAGAAATATAAGATCTGACAATTTTGGAGCCTTGACAGGTAACAGGTTGATTTGGAGAAAAATTGTAGATAAGAAGTTAGTCATGATGTAAATTTTTCATGTAGTACTATCATATCCTGTACAAGGATATGATAGTACTACATGAAAGTAAATTTACTATGAATAAAAATTTATCCCTTGAAGGTAAATGTCAGGAATTTGATGATTATGATGATGATGTAATCCTGTTCACAGGTATACTGATCACAGCACTCTCCATTCATCCTGCTCACCTGGGGACCATTTCTCAGACAGCGTTTAAGCATCGTTTTCATTGGACTGAATAATTGTATGGAGATTAGTCTGGTTACCTTCAGTGCCACCAATACATGGTCTTGCCTTTTTCTTACAAAAAGGATCTTAGCTCACCTATCATGACCCTGAGTAATACATAAATCACAAGACAGTATCAGATCTGTAGGCATTCTTTTCTGTTCAAGATACCATTTTTCACCCACCCAGCTATTAATTATACATATAAAATACATATCTATAGAAATCCTAAATATACTAATCTCTAGAATACTGCTCATATGTTTGGAGTGGGTAGTGATTAGAAGATAGAGCCCTCGTTACGACCTCTACCTCACAGATGCAATGTTTTAGCACTGTCTGTTCTACAGGTCATTGTCTCACTGAAAACTATAGCAGTGACCATTCTCCTGATAAAAAAAAAAAAAAAAAAAAAAAAAAAAAAAAAAAAAAAAGAGCAGCAGCTGTCCATCATCCTGCTGGGTTTTCAATGCATCTGCAAACACTGACCCTGCTTCTCTTCCTCTTTTGTTCCATCTGTTTCTGTCCTCCCGAGTAGCCTTCTTCATTAATTATTCCCAAAAAAACTACATGCAACTCTTCAAGAAAAATGTCACTAAACTTCTTACCCAACCCTCACTTGACTTTCACCTTGCACATGGTACTGATGTGCTTACAGGCTCTTCGACCTCTCATGTATGTGTGTGCATGCATGTGCGGGAGGTCAATATAAAAAGTAATTTTTAAAAAAATAAAGCTTTTGAAAAATATTTACCAGATTGACAGTTTGGGGATTTTTCAATATGCTGGAAAGAACAAGGTTCCTGGAAGTTATGAATGCGAAATAATAAGGGGATAAAAGTAAATTTTTTGCATGGAGCACACATTTTTATTGTCTAAGTTGGGTGTCTTACAATGAGTAGTCTCATAACTCCATGGAGGCCAGGAATAATAATAATTGAGAATGCATATCATTGATTTAATCTGAAATTATTATTATTCATGACTCATCGCAGGAGTACACCTACTGTATAACTTTCCATCTCCACTACTACACAGAACCTCGACTATCAATCACCTACATCAGTGCTATCTACTGCCCACAACCACCACCACTTCTAGTATTTTTTGTCTGTAAATTGCGTGTGTTCTGAAGGGCTGATTTGTCTGTATGCAGGATGAAAAACCAAGTTTCTGGGAGAAAAAAACCTGCTACCTCTGTATGAAATCAGCTAACTCACCTTCAATTGAAAAAGTCCATATAAAGATTCCTCCCATCATGATGAGAATCGAACTTATATTGATTTATAAACATAAATATAATATGAATAAATCACTGATCAATTAAAAATCAATATCTCTTCTTCTTTTCAACCATTTTCTGTCCACTGCTGGACGAATGCCTCCTCCAGTTCTTTCCACCTTTCTCTGTTCTTGGCAATGGTTAGACCAATTTTCCCCAACAAAATTTGCAATTCATCACTCCACCTTCTTTTAGGACATCCTTGGCCTTGTTTCCCCTCTTTTGGAATCCATTTCATTAGTATAATGGTCCATCGCCCATCTTCTCTTCCAGATAGATGTCCAGCCCATTTCCATTTCAGTCGCTTATGGTAAAGAATCATGTCAGTGATGTGAGTCTGCTTCTTATCCACATGTTTCGCTTACCTTTTAATGTGATGCCCAGCATCAGCCTCTCTCTATTTTTCTTTGAGTTGTTAGTTTATTTGCCAGTGCTTTTATTAGCAACCAAGTTTCACAACCATGTGTGATGACTGGAAGTATACTCTGGTTAAATGTCTTCCTTTTAAAACAGAGTGGGACATAATTGTTTTGAAAAATGTCTTTCAATTTTCTGAATGCACTCCATGCAAGTTGAACTCTCCTATTTATTTCCTTTTGGAGTCCACAATTTAGATCAATGAGATGACCTATATATGAAGAGACTCTTTCCAAGAAATTATTTCCTATTATTATGTTTTTTGGTGTTACAAAATGATTAAACACAATGCTAGTTTTTTCTCTGTTTATTTTTAGACCAACTTTTCTACTTTCATGATATAGGTCTTCTATCATTATATTAAGGTCTTCTGGAGTGTTTGCAAAAATTATGATATATCATCTTGCATATCTTAGGTGTGTTAAGTTTCTGTTATTAATTTTTATACCAAGGTTTGTCCAGTTTATATTTTAAATATTTCTTGAAGGACTCCTGAAAAGATTTTGGGTGATGGAGAGTCTCCTTGTTGGACACCTTTTTCAATTGATATTTTATTGCTACTCGTGTTATGGATTGTTGCTGTTGCATTGAGCTATATTGTCTGGAGGAGGTCCATATATTCTCCAAGAACTCCCTGATTTTGGACTGCTTTGATTATTGCATTAGTTTTGATGGAATCAAATGCTTTTTCATAATCAATAAAAGCTAAACAGAGAGGCTGTTGGTTTTCTTCTGCTTTTTCTATTATTCGTTTTACTGCATGAATATGATCAATTGTGTTAAAGCCTTTAACGGAATCCTGCTTGTTCTACTGGTTGATTTGAGTCTAGAAGAGGGGTTAATCTGTTTGTCAGAGGCATTGTGAGGCTATGGCCAATGTGACCTTGGCCATAGGTGCAAAAATTGAGATTTTTTTTTTTTTTTTTTTTTTAAGAACGGTGCAATTTTCTTTCTTGGCCATAGGTGCCAAAATTCCTCACAACGTCTCTGCTGTTTGTTATTTCTTTTATGAAAATTTTGTACAGATTAGAGAGAATAATAATTGGTCTATAGTTCTTTACTTCTTCTTTGTCCCCTTTTTTAAATAATAGTATCAAAATAGCATTTTTCCAGTTTTCTGGTATCTTTCTTCCCTTTTAGGCATAGATTTAGTAATTCTTTCTTTTAAGCTTACACGTTGGAGCTCTGAGACAACGCTGTGATTGGTTATTATGTCAACCAATCTAATTGAACGTTGTCATTAGTCACGAGTTGCTGTTTTTGTTTTCTGAGTGTCATCTGTTTTGCGTGTGTAGTGTGAACTGACATGGTCGACAAGTTTTTATATATAATATAGACAAGTTTTTAATATATAATTTTCCATAAAGTTATAACTTTTTTGCCCATATTTACAATAGGAAACAGTATTGTAGTCGAAGGAGGTAAGCCTTGTCCTCTTCCAAATTTTACACCTTTCAGTAATTCAAATATACCAACCAAATACTGCATTCTTCTTCATTGTTGTTTTCTAATATACAGTATCTTAAAACAAACACATGGTCTCCCACTCTGTGCAGATTTGGTTACAATTAATTGATAAATTAAAGTTTTCAAAGTTATTCTATGATTAATTTCATTAGACCAATTAAGATGAGCACTGATGAGCTATACACTCTTAAAACTTTCATACATCGATAAAATGCAATCATACAGTGGTCGTGAATTTTATAGCGCAGGTTGCATAAGCCACGACAGCAGACCTAACCGAAATAGGGCATGCAATGCCATATATATGTGGGGGGGGGCCACGTCGCATATGACATAAATCCCAGAATACATGTCTGTATTCTGGGATTTATGTCATACTCTGCTGCTGCTTAGGTCTCCAACAAGAAAAAAATAGCTTCTCCTTTATTAGCTATCCTGTAATGTTTTGAAAAATTCCTCTTTCTTCGTTGTAACACCTTCTCTGGCACTGATAAGTCTCATTGTTAAATTTCCTATTTTGAAATTTGCCCACATCATCCTTCTTGAAATTGACTCACATTCAAGGTTATTTTTATGTATTATTTGAATACTTTGATTTCTCTCTCTGATTCCTAGTGCCTGAAAACAGTCTTATAAGTATTATGTAGAAGGATCTCACCTGTTTTTATTTTCTTAATCTCAACAAGACTAGTTGGGGTGACATGGGACTTAGGTAATTCTTTCACTAGCCATCGTTTTTTTTTTTTTTTTTTCATTGATGGTTATACTTGGCATCTACTTTAAATGTGGTCAGATTGAGTTGTTTCTCAAATTTTTTTTAGTCATCAAATTCCTGACATGCATCCTCAAGGGATGTGCAGGATATTATGATAGTACTACAAGCAGAACTTACATCTTTACTAACTTCCTATCAACAATTTTCCTTCAAATTAGCCTGTTATCTGTCATGACTCCAACATTATCAGATCTTATATTTCTCTTCTAAGGCACTTTTTACTTTATCAATCCACCTATATCTTGGTCTTCCTCTCGGTCTTTTTCCTGGCAGAGAACACTGTTTTGCTAATCTTTCCTCTCCTATTCTCTTTTAGTCCATTCTATTATTTTATTAAGTCCCATTCTATTTTTTTTTTTTTTAGTCTTGAATATTAATTATCATAAAGATTGGTATCTGTTCCCAAGCAGTTTTGTGTGGATGGACACAGAGAGAGATAGAGAGCAGTGATGAAAGTAACAGGTGTTACTCATTAGCAAAAAATGCCTCATGACTACATTTTCTGAAAGTAGACAGCATCAGATTTTTCAGTGATACCAAACAAGCTTAATAGATGCAGTAAAAATAGCATTTTAAAAAAAAATATATATATATATATATATATATAGTAATAATAATGTTAAATTTATTATGGGTGGGACAATGCACAAAGGACTGATTCCATGTGGAAATTATGTGAAAGGAGTGGGGGGGGGGAAATGACGTTGGCAATGCAACTTAAGCTACACTTAGTTTTTTTTAAAAACTGAATAATCCACTCCCAACATCAGCAGACTATTCCATTCTTTCCATGCTGACAGTTTGTGTACAATTTGAATGTGACTTATCAATATATAATACAGATTAATATGTTGAAACATTATTATTATTATATTATCCTGACCTCCATAGAGTCACAAGACTCATTATGGGAGGTCAGTGCAGAGTATTATAAAAACTTACTACTTACCCTTTTTACTCACCACTCCGTTTTGCAACTTCCAGGGATGACTCCTCACTCTCTCTCCCATTCTACCATATGAAAAATCTCCTCAGTGTTAACACGATAATAACCCTTCAATAGCTTGTCTTGATCATATCCCCCTCCCCTTTTGTCTTCTGTCCACCAAACTACAGTGTGTCCTCTTATAATCATTGTACAGTCCTGATATCATTTTTATTAACCATCTCTGCATCCTCTCCAAGGTTACTTCTTCCCCTTCAAATCCCGATGACCAGATCTGGCACAGAAATCCAGATGTGGTTTGATCGAAGCTTTATATAATGGGATAACTAATATTTAAGGAATTGACAGCGTATACTAGAAATATAAATTAAATAAACTTTAATATATACTTTCCGATATTTCGGCAAACGTCACGTTGCCATCTTCTTGGGAACTTAATACAAGGACACATGCACACAAGTACTACATAACAGCAAATGAGACTGAAGCTAGGAAGCTAACGTTTTCCTAAAGTTCTGATGGTGCCCCCTGGCAGGCTATATTGGTAGTTCTTGGCCTTTGGGCTGGAGTTCTGATAAAAGTTTCCCAAATTTGTATGTGGAGGAATCGATGCCATCCGCTATGGGACGTAATGTGCCATTACGTCCCATAGTGGATGGCATTGATTTCCTCACAAACTAGCCAAGCATTTAGCCAAAGCGCTCTCACACTATACTGGCAACACACCATCACACATAAAAAAACTCAGCCCACTTCAAAGCCAGTATAGAAAACCTTACACTCCAACATAATGACATAATGGTCAGTTTTGATGTCTCCTCCCTATTCACGAATCTCCTCCCCTCAAAGAAACCTTAGAGCTAATCCAAGCTAAATTTCCTCCTGATATCTCAGCCCTATTTCAGTTTACAATGAACTCAGGCTATTTCGTTTGGCAGGAAAAATTCTACAAACAGATAGAGGGGACAGCCATGGGTTCACCACTTTCCCCACCCTTGGCCAACTTCTTCATGGAGATTTGAAGAGAAAGCCTTAAACTCAGCCCCACAAAAACCTACCATATGGCTTCGCTACGTTGATGATGTGTTCGCTATTTGGCCACATGGCCCGGATTCACTCCTCTCCTTCCTAACACACTTAAACAACCAACACCCTAGAATCAAGTTCACCCTGGAAAAAGAGGAAAACAATAACCTCCCCTAGACACACTAGTCACCCGCCAACCTGATGGAACCTTGATTTTCTCAGTTTATAGAAAACCCACTCATACAGGCAGATACATTCGCCAACAATCCCATCACCCCCCCTCACAACAATATGGAGTTATTAAGACACTATTCAACAGGGCAAAAATAATCTGTTCAAATGATCAAGCCCTAACCAATGAACTAAATCACATCCGTGACACTTTCTCAGCCAATGGCTACCCCCCCCCCCCCCCCCAAAAAAAATCCAAAAAATACTTAACCCAGTTATCCACAACCCACCACCCCCTCCCCTTCACAAAAAAGATTACTCTAAATCCATCACCATTCCCCACATCCAAGGCACCTAGGAAAAAATCAACAAAATCTTAAAAAAACATCACCTAACCACTTGTTACAGACCACATAGAATACTGGCATCCCTTATCCACTCCACTAAAGACCAACCACTTCCCCTAGACCTACCTGGTGTATACCAGGTCCCTTGCAGCTGTAAATTGTCCTACTTTGGCCAAGCAGGCAGGACAGCAGATATCAGAATCTCAGAACACAAGGATTACATCCGATTTCACCAGTACAGCCACTCTGGGCTTGCAGACCACGCTCTGGATACTCGCCACAGAATAAGATGGAAGATAGCCACAGTAATACACCGCAACAAGTTCAAGTATGAAAGACTGTTCATGGAATCAGCCTCGGCCCTTAGGAACATGGCAAACCTCAACAAATTTGGATGCATGAGACTGCCCCAAATTTGGGAAACTTTTATCAGAACTTCAGCCCAAAGGCCAAGAACTACCAATATAGCCTGCCAGGGGGCACCATCAGGACTTTAGGAAAATGTTAGCTTCCTAGCTTCAGTCTCATTTGCTGTTATGTAGTACTTGTGTGCACGTGTCCTTGTATTAAGTTCCCAAGAAGATGGCAACGTGACGTTTGCCGAAATATCGGAAAGTATATATTAAAGTTTATTTAATTTATATTTCTAGTATACGCTGTCAATTCCTTAAATATTAGTTATCATGTTCAACCAGCGTATAAGCCTCTCAACAAGAATAATAATAGGACCACAACGCAATATATCTTTGGAATTTCAAATCTCTATCCACAATCACTGCAAGATCCCTTGCATCCTCCACTTCCAGTGTAACCTCACCAAACAAGTATCAACTATCCCATGGATCCCAAATTTGAAAACCTTACATATAGTTACATTAAACTGACATTCCCATTTGTTTGTCCACCTTTCTGGCCTATTCAAATCCTCTTGAAATGGCAAAATATCAACACTGTTATAAATAGCCCTCTCAGTTGTCATCTGCAGACAACTAAACATCTTCCTGTAGTTCTGTGACAATATTACTGACATAAAGATTGAACAGCAGTGGGTCCCACTACTGAACCCATGTGATGTGGTACCCTGTCAAATGCCTTTGAAAAGTTAAAAAAAAAATTACAGTGTACCATACTCTTATCCATTGCTCTTGTTACTCTATTGTAAAAAGTTACCAGATTATTAAACAAGAGTGCCCTTTAATAAATCCATGCTGACCTGCATAAATAATATTTCACTCATCTATCTATCCAGTTCTGTATACAAGCTCTTACCAGTTTCTTCAAAATCTTAACAACTACAGAAGAAATACAAACATGTATATAATTTGATATCTCAATTCTACTGCCACTCTTATGCAGTGGTAGTATCTTACCCTTCTTCCACTCCCCAGGAACCTGTCTCATTGCAAGACTTTCATTAACCAGCCAAGATAATGTCACAGTCAGTTCCATGGCACAATTCCGTAAAATACATTGTGAAATTCTGCCTTATTAACATTATTGGAATTAGTATTCGGAATGCATCCTCTTCCTTCACTTCTAACACTTTACCATTCATTAACCTTCTAGGAATATAGCTTGCTGTACCAGGATGAAATATGGTAATAAAGTGTTCATTGAATAGTTCAACTATGTCATCTGTTTTGGTCACCCGATTCCCCATCTCTATCCAGCAAAGTAATCCATCCAGCATCGTTTTTCCTCCTACTTGTCACACAGTAAATAAACTCCTTGGATTGAAGCACAAATCTCTTCTCATGTTCTAATTTTTCTCTCCTTACAATTAGTCACTTTCCTCGCCTGAGCCCTATATTCTTCATGCTGCTGCTGTTCTCCACCTCTTTGTGTCTTTCATAATCTCTTTTCTTTTGCAATTCCCCTTTTATTTCTCTTGTGATTTTTTTGACTCCAAATTGCTTTATCTTCTTTGCTCAAGGCATACAATCTGCCATTCCTGGCAACATCTTTTTCTTAAACATCTTCCATGTATCAATGACCTCCCCCTCTTCCTTCAAATTCTTTCATCAAATTCACTGCTTCAAGCCAGTTTCTAAGCCTATGATAGTTGCCTACTTATTCCACACAAATTCTTGCTGTTTTAATACCTCCACATACCTATTCATCCTCCAAGTCAGGATTACATGGTCATTTGTGACCATGGAGACATTTCAGTCACATCAGATCTTCTGATGCTTTGACCAAATCCAATACTTTGATTCTTGTGTTCCCTCCACCACATGCTGCATAAGACAGTTATCCCTCAAGAAATCCAAAAATTCAGTTCCCTTATTGCTGCATGCTGCCCAGTTTATATCGCTGTAGTGGAAGTGTCCCCATAATGATTGCCTGCTTCGCAGTTGCTCATCACCAATTATATTCCCTGGTCTGTAGCAACATCCCACTAAATATCTTGTTATATAAATATCTATCTCACTTATATACTCTCAAAGTGTTATCTCCATGATTCTCTGCCCTGAGAGGGCATAATTAATGAAGGCATTTTCTCTGTAATGCTTATAAAAATCATTGCATTTTGTTTTTCCTTACTGAAGATTGTAAGTAGGTAATGTTTGTTTTAGTATATTTATTTCAGTTTTTTTTTCTCCAATGAATTCAAAACAGTTTTTCTTTGTTACAGTCAACAGGATTAACTGGGCTAGCTGTAGCCAAAAATCCTCACCATGTGAGTTTATCTTTTATTTAAAAAAAATATCCTTATAGATATATTTATCCTATATATATGTGTGTGTGTGTGTGTATACAAATATATTTAATATATTAGAATGAAAAATCAAGTTCATCTTATATGTATTTATTAGTCCATTTTAGGATACATTATATCAGGAGTGTGGTTTAAATGACTGGGGGATACTCTTGTTCTGGAAGATCGCTTCTGACAGGATCAAATATACAAATTATTGTCCCCTTTTCCCTCTCTTTTTCATACCCTGCCAGGTCTCTGAGAATGGAAAGGATGGGCATGATTTCATGCAATGCCTATGCTAACTGTGCCACAGTACCAAAAACCTGTTATTCCTATAATATTAAGCTGTTGCATTTTAGAATTAACAAATCAAATCAAAGAATTAATGAAATCATATATGTATTTACTTGGGATCAATTTCCTTTAAACCTGTTCTCTTGAAACACATTCCACTGACTCACCATGGGGAAAAAAAAAAAAAAACACCTCTTATAGTATTTTAGGCTGACAACTTCTTACTCATTATTGTAATTAGGCATTGTAATCACCTAATGTGTTTCTTTGCTGTAACTTATGAATGATGACTTTCCATACAAGACGATCTGTCAAATTGTTAGCTGCGTATGTGCTAATCTTCGGTTTCATGTAATCTAATTAATATGATCACCAATAAGGTTTCTTAGGACAGCTACGTTTGCTCTACTTGAATACATCTATTAAATACAAATGTTGATGTACAATATTAATATGTACATTATATCAGTACATTAACATGTCAAAAGCTTATTAGAACAGAGTAAGACATTCCTGCAAGAGCTAGGCAATTGCTTGATGTTTCCATCACCAAAGGTTCAAATTTTATACCCAGAATAGAAGATGCCCTTGGTTTTAGCATTTTTTTTAATTTCAAATATCATCTTATATATATGTTGACACATATGGTAATTTAATTTCGTGATTTAAATAATGAAAATAAATTATTTAAATAGTCATACAATATTTTTAAAAATGTTTACGTAACATGCTGTGTGATTTTCATATAATATTACGTGAAAAAAAATAAACACACGGACAATACCAAATACATTGAATTAACGTACTTAAAAAATTATGTAATGCTTGATTTTTTTTTTTTTTTTTTTTGTTCCACTTCTGAAGTTAATTGGCCAATATTGGTTTACTTTTTGTTGCCTTTAAAGTAATACAAGTTTCAGAAATTAAATAATTCTTACTGAAAATAGTCTCATATAAATATGTTGAAGAGAAGATTGTTGAAAGAAAACAACTTAAGTGTTTCATGTTACTAAACTGATTTGGTAGACTTCTTCATGGTTTGGGTGTTTTATCATTCATATTAAAATTTTCATTTTCATTTTGTTTGTCTTCTTCCACTATCTTTCTAAATTCAATAAATTTATACAAATTAAGTAGATATTTAATCCAACATTATTTAAAAGCCGAATATATAGAAACTACAAGAGTTTCGTGCCGAAAGAAACTATAAAAGTTTTGGCAGATCCAAGCGTAAGCAACCTTTCAGGACAGGGGGCAACTCGTGGAGTAAGTTTTGATCACTTTCCTTAGTATTCTCCATAATGCAAAGCACATCTTCTTGCAGACAGGTATGATGCTATGCATTATGGGAAGGGGTCACTACCCAGACATCTTTTGGCAACTCATATGGAAAAGTATGAGTTCTGCATCACTTCAACCTGGGTATTTTATTTTACATCTGAGTCTGGCTCCTGCTGACGAGACCCCAACAAAGGTCAAAACCGGTCTGGGTAGTGACCCCCTTCCCATAATGCATAGCATCATATATGTCTGCAAGGAGATGTGCTTTGCATTATGGAGAATACTGAGGTAAGTGATCTGAACTTACTCCACAAGTTGCCCCAGTCCTGAAAGGTTTACGTTTGGATCCACCGAAACGTTTATAGTTTCTATCTATATTTGGCACGAAACTCTTGTAGTTTCTATATATTCAGCTTTGAAATAATGTTGGATTCAATATCCACTTAATTTGTATAATTTTGCATTGCTGAAGTGAAGCCTTTTGGCTCTTTATTTCAGTCAATAAATTTAATTTTTGATATTAAAGTATGCTGGAATTCAACTAATCCAAATTCAGCATTAGGTAAATTTGCCAGACAAGGTTTGGATAATTTTGAATTATACTGATAGAACATTGATCAGGATATCTAAGTAATTTAATTAAATTTTCCAGTTTTCTAAACTTTATATCTTTAAAAAAAATCATTCCTCAGTCGATATTAATGCTTCAATAAAAATAGCACAGTATATGCTAAACTATCCAAAAGTTGATTCATCAGTATATTTCTTTAAATTTTGAAAATATTTTAATTCCCTAGTTTCTGAAGCTTTTATATGTGTATACATAACATCAGGCACTTTTTCCATATCCTTGTAGTTTTAAAGTATTTAAATGCTCAGATAGATTACTAAAGACATGCATGAACAACTTCCTCTCTACAAACTGTGCCTGCCCGGTTGCCTGAGTGGTTAGTGTATCTGCTCTCCAGCCAAAAGGCTGCGGGTTCGAATCCCGCCTTTGACATGGATGGCTATAAAAATACTAGTGGTGGTGGGCAGTAGATGGCATTGGTGTAGATTATGGTAGTTGTGGTTCGTTGTAGTTGGTGAAGTGGTGGAGACAGAGAGCTGTAGAGTAGGTGTCTTCCTTTGATGAGTCTTTGAACTCCTTGAAAGTGTCACATAATAATATATAATTTTTCAAATTTACGAACCTCATGAAATAATCACTATGAATATGTGTTATGAGGATGTGCTGAAACGTTCTGATAATCACGGGAAGGAATTGAGGTAGAACCATGTAACTTAACATTATTCTACATATTCCCCACAAAGTGTTATAAATTTATTACAACACTGCTGCATCATTTGCAATCCTATGAAAAAAAAAGTCTCCCTTGTTGCACAAACCAGTCTTCAGCTTCAGATATGACTTCATCATCTGTGGTAAATTTTGTTCCTTTCAAGTGTTTCTTTAAATTTGGGAATAGGAAATAGTCAGATGGGACCTGGTCTGGTGAATAGGGTGGGTGAATTGAAAGCCCAAGTTGTGTATTGTCTGTTGGGTTTCAATCACTGCAGATGCCGTTTCGTGTTGGTTCAGGTAATGTAGATCTTACATATTGTGGTCCTATCATGAAAACCCATGTTGTGAGTCTCAATTCTGAATATTTTTGTGCAAATTCAAAACTCCACATGTCAGCCAACAAATGGTGGTTTTCACATAACATCCCATTGTTATTTTCTCTCATGTTATTATTATTGTTATTTTCAGTTCTGTATACTTGGAATGTGAGTGTTGGGTCACTCACTGTAACATAATTACTCTCAGATAGATCCTTGAATGAGTCTTTGAAAAATTAATACGGGCTATTAATATGACTCCTTATTACCTTACTTTTAACTAATCCTACCTAACATTTGACTCTCTTTTGTCCTATCTTAATTCTGTTCCCAGTTCCTGCTGCTTACAAAGTAGGCCTTGAAGTTACTACTGTGTCCGATTTGCAGTTCGCCAAAATTCTCGTACTTCTTAACTAGACAAGTTTGTTTGATTATTGACTGTGCCAGCCTAATTGAATTAATATAGTCTGAGAATTTTAGGAGGGGAACACAGGTAAAATTACAGCAAATTTACATGTACTCATGCAGCACATCTTGGCGATTCTCTATCAATTTGCACACGGGTTCACAATTATTTCTAGACAGTGCATTGGCAAAAGATCAGGCAAGGTCATTAATCAAATAAAGCAAGTTTATTTCTAACTAGCAAGAGATTACAAGTAATACATCCATAAGGAGGTAACTACTTCTCTTGACCAAGCTATACTGAATCAGCTTAACATACATTTAATAGTTAAATACATACTTTCATGTAACTTTAGGATGTTATTCAACAAATTTACAATATAGGAGTGGTTGTCTCTTTATTTCTAATCTAATTTAGTTCCTTCCATTCTTTGTACATAATCATAACATTTTACTCTTGTGTATCTAAGCTCTAAACTGAAATTCACACCATCTCCTTTCTGTAAGCACAAATATCACGCGTGCTAATTCTAATCTTATACATCTAAGAAAAAAGAAATGGTTTAACAAAGCTTGCCTGTTCGGTACATTTTACATTCACAGTCAAGTCACATGAACAATACTTCAGTTCGGATTTCTTGCCTCGGTTCCTTTACTTCAGGGTGCAGTCATCACGTGGACGCTTCATAGACAATTACGGTGATCTCTGCTAGGGTTGCGGATAATGTCCTTTCTTCAAACTTCATACGACCACAGCTGTTTCTATCCTTGCTGGTCTTGGTCTTTGTCGGAGAGAACTCGCATCCATGTGGCAGGTCTCATCCTGGAAATAGTCCGATGATATCAGGGAGATATCCCGTTGACACAAATGCTGCGATTTCCATCAGGATGCTGGGAATTAACTGCCGATCTCTCTGTCATATCCTCAGGAAGTCGCCTTCTCTTCGTCCCTCTATGCAGCGAAGCAAGAACCCCACAGATAGAGCCTCGTCTCCTCACCGTCGGAACTGAATCCTCCAAGAAGGGTAAAGGACAAGTGAAAAAAAAAGAGAGAACCTCTGTCCCCCTTCAGTCCCCTTAAATATCTTCTTAATCCTTTGTGTCAATATCGAAGTTTCTGTGATTGCCCCTTTATGATGACATCACTTTGTCTCTCTCCCTTCGAACGTCTCTAATGTGGGTACTTAATTTTGTTCGCAAGACCTTGCAAACTTTTACTTTTGCTGATTCACTTTTCTAATCTTGTTAATCCCCTCTCTTAGTTTTTCATACAACTTTCAACAGGAATTGTTTTATGCATTTTACAAGATTATGAAGTATTATTTAATTACCGCGCGGTTAGCCTAGTGGCTTTGCGCTTCGAAACCATATGCCTGGGGAAGGAGTGTCCCAGGTTCGATTCCCATTGTAGATGTGAGGAATTTGAGGATCTTCCTCAGGCATAGCCAAGTTAGCCGGTCTTGGGCGCGGTCAGTAGGTTTTTTCCGCCAGTTTATCTGGCGTTTTTCATCCCGCAAGCAGGCAAACCGGCCCCGTGAACATACACCTCTACAGTCAAAAAATATATCCCCTTTCCCCCCCCCCCCCCCCCAGCGGCAGACCAGGCGACGGGTCGGTTGGGAGTAGTACTAACAAGAAGTCGCATCTAAGTAACACGCGGACCCTGCATAGGAAGTGGGAATAACGCGTAGAAAAAGAAGAAGAAGATGAAGTATTATTTAATTATTCTAATTTTATATTGTTCAATATAAACACATGTGCTTGAAAACCCCCCCCTGTAAAACCAAGCCTGATAAGTTAACTAATTTAACTTATCGTGCAAGATTTTATGTTCCTTTCTCGCAGCCATTTAACCCAGACACAGTTGCACTGAGTTGGAAGTATCATATTCCTCCAGTGTGTACTGGCTGCAAACATGACTAATTACATGGCACGATGCACTTGTCCTTGGGGTGTCCATTGACTTCTTTCCAAGCAGCGTATTGCCATCCTATAATTTTGGAAACACCTCACTCTCATTTGTCATTTTTTACTTGTGATAATTGCTGGTTGATGGGTGATATTTTCTCCTAAATAAAATCAAAAACATAATGACTTAAATTATTGTTAATTAGCATATCAAGTTAAAAGTAACAATAAAACTGATTTCCAGTGCAAATTTTCACAAATAGATCTTGCTTTAAGTTGAATGCATAATAATGCATTGTCATAGTGTTTGTCACCATCTGTTTTAAAATCTCGCACAAGTATACGTACAAAACTTCTGAAAAAAATAAGGACAAAATCTAATAGCAAATCTAATAAAATAAAAAGTTGCTCTAAATTTGCTGCATAATACTGATTCATCAATAACTTCCTTATTAATTTTTGATTGCCAGTTCACCAACAGACCTCTACTACCTGATATTTGTAGTTTGTTTTGTGAATTGCAATGTTTTCTCCAATAACATTCCTAGATTTCTTTTTTGCTTAATTTCTGCATGCCTGTATAATACAGGTGAAAGTATTATTTGAACCACGCCATTTGGTTCAAATCCTATCTGGATGTGGGATCTGAGAATATTATTAGAATTAATGAATTAATTAAAGAATATTATTAGATGTGTCGAGAATGTTAAGTACATGCAAATAGCATATGCATTGATTGGCAGATTTTTATAAGAAAGGTTTTAAGACATTGATTTCCAGCTGTTCCAGTTGTGTGTGTGTGTGTTGTATGAGTTCAGTTATAATTTGTTCCTTCACACTTGTTTCTTATGTTTTTCCATTGTGCACTTAGTCGTTTGAATTTGCTCTGAAGCAAGCATAAGATAAATGGTAAAAATTGGTTGCAAACAGACAAGGCGATTGACTCATTTGCTAAGGTAGCAAAAGTGCAGTATAAGTAGCAATTATCCAGTGTGGTCAAGAAAAATCCATGAGCTCTTTCGATGAGTAGCAAGTAGAAGAGAGAATAATTATGGGAGGATATCATAACATGTTTAAAGTATTAAATGACTAACGACCAAGATTAACATAAAAGATTTAATCATACAACTAGTTTGGTCTTGCATAGACTTCTTCATGTGTTAAAAAACATAAGAATTCCAGTAAGAAACTGTAGAGGAACTATCCGAACAGTATTAAAAAATGCAGGCAAAAACACTAAAGAGGCTGAAACCTAGATGAGTTTAAAAAGAAGAACAATCTCCAACTGTATTATTAGGCACATGCATGCATCCATGATCTCGTGCATGCCAATATTGAATGGAAGAACTGTGGCAGTCTGATAAGTTGTATCTTAAATTACTATTAATATGAACAGGGTTTATGATTATTTCTTTTGACTCCAAAATTTTTCTTCATGTCGCATCATAACAACGGTAAAGATCATCAGACTTTTCCCAGAGTACTGGATGTGGGAGGCCCTCCTCGTTCGAATTTGCTGAAAACAGGACATGGCTGGATAAGGCACTGGCTCTTTTGTAGTTGATATCTCTTTGGTGTTCTTTGATACGGAGTTCGATTGATTTTTCCATCTGTCCAAAGTAAGATTTCCCACAATTGCAGAAAATTTGATAAATGCCAGGATATATGAGACCGTTATGATTAGTCTTTGGTCAACTGAGAAGGGAACATAGCTTAAGCAGTGTTGTGAAGGAAGTCCAAATGTTACATTTTCTTAAGATTTTTGCTAATTTTGGACATAGAACTGATGTAAGGAATAGAAATACTTAGAGCTTAGAAACTGTAGTATCTTCATTACAGCATGGGGAAGGATTGAAAAGGAGTTTGTTGATAATTTTCTTTGAATAGCCATTTAACTGAAATGCCCTTTGAAGATGATTAAGTTTGTTGCTAAGATCCTGTTCATCCGAAAGAAGTGAGCGAGTCCAATGGCCAATAGATATGATGCCGAATTTTTTGGAAGACCATATAGACGAAGAATTAGAGGATGGAGAAAATTGAGGGAAAGGCATAAAGCTTTTGGTAATTCTCTTGTTCTCAGCAAATCATTTGTAGTTCTGAAATTCTCTAGTAGGATCTCTTTTGAGAATTAGTAAGTGTCGATATGTAGTAAATCTTGTATCTTGTGCTGATAATCTGTTTCATTGAGGACAACTGTAGCATTTCCTTTTTCTATAGGGAGAATGATGAGATTTATTTTTATCAAATAAAAGGCCAAGGTGCGTTTTGTGTCAAAAATTCAATCAGCGAGGAGTTCTAATTTTGCTCTGTGATAAATCCTATGTGCCCTTTCTATTTTGATGTTCTCCTTGAACGAGATAAAATTAGGGAAAACAGTGTGGAACTTGCAGCATTTCAAAAACACAAATCTGTTGATAAATAGACCAATTCTTCTCAGTTTTCTGGTATTCTCTGATGTTGTGGTGAATTGCCTCATCATAAGGACTAGAAATGTTTATTGGAAAATTTACTCGGTTTGGGAACATGTTAAAAGTATTAAATGACTAAAGACCGAGATTAACATAAAAGGTTTTAATCGCACAACTAGTTTCGTTTAAATGAGAAATTCAAAATCACTATATTCAGGAAACCGACCCATACAGACAGATATCTCCATTCTGATTCTATTCTCACCATTACCTTCTGCAGAAATTTAGCATCGTATCTACTCTTAGATACTGCACTCAGTCACTTCTTTCAGATGAACAGGATCTTAGCAATGAACTTAATTATCTTCAAAGCACATTTCAGTTAAACGAATATTCAAAGAAAATTATCAACAAAATCCTTTTCAATCCTACCCAACGCCGTAATGAAGATACTACAGTTTCTAAGGGCAGTAGTTCTATTCCTTATGTCAGCTGTATCTCTCTAAAATTAGCAAAAATCTTAAGAAAATTTAACAGTCGGACCTCCTTCACAACACTGCTTAAGCTACATTCTCTTCATAGTCGACCAAAGACTAATCATAACAATCTCAAATATCCTGGCATTTATCAAATTTTCTGCGATTGTGGCAAACCTTACTTTCGACAGACAGGAGAATCAATCGAACTCCATATCGAAAAACACCAAAGAGACATCGACTACAAAAGAACTCGAACCAGCGCCTTATCCAGCCATGCCCTGTTTTCAGCAAATTCAAATGAGGAGGGCCTCCCACGTCCAGTACTCTGGGAAAAGTCTAACAATCTTTACTGTTGTTATGAGACACAAAGAAAAATTTTGGCGACAAAAGAAATAATTCTAAACCCTGTTCATAAATTAATAGTAATTTATGCTACAACTTATCATACTGCCACAGCTCTGCTATTCAATATTGGCGTGTGCAAGATCGTGGATGCATGCATGTGCCTAATAATACAGTTAGAGATTGTTCTTCTTTTTAAATTCATCTAGGCTTTAGCCTCTTTAGTGTTTTTTGCTGCTTTTTTAATACTGTTCAGATCCAATTCCTCAACAGTTTCTTACTGGGATTCTTATGTTTTTTAGCACCTGAAGAATTTGCATTCACAGATACATTCACAAACTCTCCCACCACCACCACCACCCCTCTCAACAATATGGCATTATTAAAACTCTAACCAATAGTGTCAACAGTCTTTGTTCCAGTGGAACTTTCCTTTCCTTTGGCTACAGCAATTACAGAATTAAACAAATAATCAGTTCTTCCCCCCATTCTCTGGCCATGTCTTTAGAAGGATTTCAGAAATGCCATCACCATACATCCATGGTGCATCAGAAAAAATAGCCAGGTCCTTAAAAAAGTACAACCTCCTTTCTCAGTGTCTGGAGTATATAAAGTATCCTGTTCCTGCAAGTTGGTTTACTTCAGACAGACAAGTAGATCATCAACCATCCATTTAGAAGAAAATAAATCATACATCTTTAGTCATGACTGTGGTCAATATGGCCTTGCAGACCATGTTTTGGATACAACTTGCAGGATTTCCTGGAGAAATACCACCATGCTCTATTGTAGTAAATTCAATAAAGATAGGCTATTTTTAGAATCTGTGGTGGTGACACTCAGAAATCAACCGAATTTAAATAAATTTGGTTTAAAAAAATTTGATTAAAACTTCCCAAAATTTGGGAAACATTATCAGAGATCCCACTTTACACCGTAGGCCACCTACATACAGAGGACTCATCATCTAGATAGACTTTAGAGTCACCCACATGTTTCACTTAGTATTGTGTTGTATTTGAGTGTGTGTTACAAAAGTTTTTTGTAATCCCTGAAGATGTCTCAGTGATTGAGACAAAATATTGGAAGCATTAGAATTAGTTTTAATCCTTTCCTAGTGTGCTGTAAATATTCCATTAAACCTCCAACATGATGTCCTCACTGCACTTAAGCCTCACACATGAAGCGTGTAAGTGTGAGATGGAGATAGAGCGAGTGATAATGGGATTTCCCATTATCAGATTCCATGGACATCTGATAATTGTGATAATTGATGCTGACATAACAGCAAAATATCAACAAGGCAAAAGTTGTATTTGTTTGGTTTACCTCAGGATGTCATTAATCACCATTATGTTCAGAAGAGGTGATATTAAAAACTTAGTTTCTGTGCATCAGTATATACAATCAGATATTAATATAGCAGATCATTCATTAACTTTTAGTGAGTTGCCAAAATGTTTCATATCTTGAGTGCTATTTTAAAAGAACTTCACTATAACGAATAAACTGTAACAAATGTTACATTATAACACTCAGTTCAATTGATTCTTGTGTTTGGTATAGTAAGAACTAATTTTAAAAGTTTTCACCAGGGATGGGAAACCAAATCAAATTTCAATCAATAAACCAATAAAATTGATATTTTTTTGGACACTTAAAAAAAAAAAAAAAAAAAAAAAAAAAAAAAAAAAAAAAAAAAAACTTGAACTGACATTTCTTGAAAAAAACAAGAAGGCAACAGATACCAACAGTACGATGGGAAATGATGCTAATATCAAATGTGTGGTGATGGGAAAGCGACCATCTTGGCGAACAAACTGCACTCTTATGCTAATCTGAGCAGTTGTGCACTGCTCTTTCCTGTCCACGTCTTGATGTTGTCAAACCATGATATTCTTTTTCTTCCTCTAGCTCCTTTGTCATCAATTCTTCCTACCAAAATAGTTTGTAGAAGTTGGTATTTGCTGTTTCTCATGATGTGGCCAAGATATGATGTTTTTCGTTTCTTGATTATTTGTACAAGATGTTTAACTTTGCCAGTGGATTTTAAGACATCTTCATTGGTAATTTTTTCTGTGTATGATATCTCTAGCATTCTTCTCTATAGCCACATCTCAAAGGCTTCGATTTTCTTGATGGTTGTCACCTTTAATGTCCATGTTTCAACTCCATAGAGCAGAATAGACCACACGTAGCATTTCAGCATTCGGCATCTGACTTCCATGTTTAGATCTTTATTGCAGAATAGTGTTCTCATTTTCATGAAGGACTGCCATGCAACTTCAATCGTTGTCTTTATATCTATTTCTGGTACTAATTACTAGCAGGTAAACAGGTACTAGTTATGTGTTAAGATGACTGTCTCCCAAATCTTAGGCAAATTTATATAGCCATATTGGTTGAGATTTGGAGAGTGCATCAAGGTTTCTGTTGCTTCTAAGAACAATCTCTCCGACTTGTAAAAGCTTCTGTTTAGTACTTTTGTTTTCTTCCAGTTGATCCTGTGTGCAAGGGTATCCAAAGCATGGTCTGCTAGGCCCGACTTGCCATAGTGATAGTGCCGGATGTATCTTTTATGTTCACTGATGCAGATGTCCACAGTTCCTCCTGTTTGACTGTAGTAAGCTTGATTACATGAACAGGGTACTTTGTAGACTCCTGGATGTGATAAAGGAGGGATGCTGTCCTAGGGTGAGCAGATGAGAGTTGCTAAGTACCCCGCTCATGTAATCAAGCTTACTACAGTCAAACAGGAAGAACTGTGGACATCTGCATCAGTGAACATAAAAGATACATCTGGCATTATCACTATGGCAAGTTGGGTCTAGCAGACTATGCTTTGGATACCCCTGCACACAGGATCAACTGGAAGAAAACAAGGTACTGCACAGAAGCCTTGAAACACACTCAAATCTCAACCAATATTGCTGTATAAAATTGCCTAAGATTTGGGAGACAGTCATCTTAAGACATAACTAGTACCTGCTTTCTCTCTCTCTCTCTCTCTCTGTTTTTCTAGGACTTTAGTCTTTGTGTTGTTGTAGTCTTGTATACTACTGTGACAAACTGTGTTTTTGTGCTCTGAAGATGCTGGTTATAACACCAGCAATAATCAATAAATAATTATTTACTTATAATTTTGTGTTCAAAATATATACCATCAAAATTGAACAACATTAAATGTTATCCATCATAGGACAAAGCGCAAAATAAAAAAATTACAGAACTGACAAGAGTTAAGCGGGACTGAAGAAAGAAAACAGCAGTTTTTCTAGGACTTTAGTCTTTGTGTTGTTGTAGTCTTGTATACTACTGTGACAAACTGTGTTTTTGTGCTCTGAAGATGCTGGTTATAACACCAGCAATAATCAATAAATAATTATTTACTTATAATTTTGTGTTCAAAATATATACCATCAAAATTGAACAACATTAAATGTTATCCATCATAGGACAAAGCGCAAAATAAAAAAATTACAGAAGTGACAAGAGTTAAGCGGGACTGAAGAAAGAAAACAGCAGGTGATCTGAAGGAATAATAAAGACCAACTGAACAAACAAGAAAAACAAGATAAGAAGAAAATTATGTGTGCAGACAGTGATCAGGGAGTACTTAACAAAAAAGTGACAAAATCGTGTTTCTTGGATGCAAAAATTCACAATATTAGCCATGCCATCCAGATGCAAAAAAGGTAAGTTGAATGAAATGATTGTCTTGTCTTGGTCGGTACAAATGATTTGAGAGATGAGAAGTATTTTATGAGGAAAGATGTAAAGAAGTTGTTAGAAAAGGCAAAACTGAAGAGCAAGAAAGTGAAGATTGTAAGTCTCCTACCATGCTGTGATAGAGGCGAACTGAGGAGGAGGGCATTGATAACTAATGAGTATGCGTAGATTGTGCAAAAGGAATGCTGTAGAATTTATGGATCTGTATGATGGAAAGAAAGATTTGTACAATGGTGATGGACTGCATCTAGATGGTTTTGATATTAGATGTCTGGAGAGAGCTTTGTTCACCAAGCATGCTGAAATGTAAATTCAGGGAAACTTGTGCAATTAGGGTGGAATCAAGTGAATTTGTGTGAAGGCACCCATGAAATGAGTGAGTGTGAGAATGACCAAGTGAGGAATCTAGGCTCTCAAGCAAAATATCAAAGGAAGAAGAAGGTGGAATTTTTGGCATTAATTAGTGTAGTGCAACCTAACCAAAAGTCCATAGGCATTAGTGAGACTTGGCTAACAGAGATGATTCACTATGAAGGATTTGTTATTTTCAGAGAAGATAGCATGTTGTTGGTGGTGGTGGTGGTGGGACGACTACTGCTAATGATAGCAGATGAATTGCAACCAAAAAGAATAGGAGATGGGCAAGAATGGTGGCTGTTCATTTGAAACGATCTGGTGTGAGATTAAGGCCAGTAGTACAAAATATACAGTTGGTGCTATAGGCCAGGAAATTTCATAAATGATCTGGAAGACATGCATCACCAAATTAGTACAATGAGTACAGGTTGAGTGATTATTATGGGGAACTTCAACTATGGAGATATAGACTGGAAGGAAGTAGAATTTATACACCTGCTGAGAGATAATTACTTAAGGCAACATGTAATAGAGGGGACTAGGGAGGGGGTAGAGTACTGGATCTGGTCATAGGATCAGAAAAGCTATCCATAACCAAGTTGACAACATTGCCTCCAGTTGGTGAAAGTGACCATGCAGTCTTGACTTGGGAAATTGTAAAACATGAGGAATATTCTATCAGGAGCGGTATTTGTGGAACTACAAGTAGGTGATTAAGACATTCTTAGGAAGAAGCTTAAACCTATTCCATCGCATAAAACACTGCAGGGTAAGAATGTTAGTAGTGCATGAGATATAGTTAAGGGTCCTCTAGAGGAAGCAGTATTAAATTGTATAAGGAGGGTTAATCAGGTAGGAGTTAGATGAGTGATATCATTTATCACGAGCGGCAGAAGAAGAAAATGCTGTGGAGGATATATATATAATCATAAAAGTTATCAGCAAACTCATGAACAGTACAAGGCTCAGGCAAGAAAGGTAACCAGCATGGCACGGAAGGCAAAATCAGATTATGAGAAGAATCTAGCTGAGCAGGCCAAAGGAAATCTGAAAGAATTCTTTGATGTGGCAGGTAAGAGGAAGAATGTCTATGGAAGATCAACCTTAATGAGTGATGATGGTCACGAGGAGACAGAAGTAAATAAAATAGTTGAGTTACTGAGTGACCACTTTGAAAGGGTATATCATCCTAGTGATATTACTGCTTTATTTATTATTTATTACTTATAGAGCAATGGCTGAGTTAGATGGCTTTGCAAAATCATCATGACTACATGATGATTTTGCAAAGCCATTTGACAGAATAAAACATGGAATTCTGTTACGCAAATTAGAACAAATGGGGATGGATATGACACTGGTTAAGTGGATAATAGGGTGGCTGCTGAATCAAAAAGTGGTATATGGAGGTGCAGAATCAAGGAAAAAAACAAGTGACTAGTGGTGTGCTGCAGGGTTCAGTGCTGAGACCATTGCTGTTTAATTTGTACATACATATATAGGAAATAATCTTAAAGGAAATATTCAATTGTTTGCTGATAATGCAAAATTAACAGGTATAGAAATAGTTAAACAAGGTGATGTGAAGAACTTGCAGGAAGATTTAAATAGGCTGTCAGTATGGACAAAAGTTAACGGGTGTCTGTTCACTGTCGGGAAATGTAAAGTTACACATTTTGGGATTACAAGCGTGTATCACATTGATGGTACTGTACCCAGGAAATAGATGAAGCTAGAGATTTAGGGGTGGTGGTAGACAGAGAGTTAAAGTTTAGAGGACATGTTGCTAAGGTAGACCATAAGATTACTTGGCTACTAAAGAACACATTAACAAGTAGAGATAAGGAAGTTGTTATTCCTCTTTATAAGGGCTTGATATGCCCACATCTGGATTACTGTGCTCAAGTCTGGTCCCCTGGGTTTCTTAGGGATGAGGAAGTGGTGGAGAGGATTCAGAGGCGAGTGACAAAGATGGTGAGTGGCCTGCGGATGTCTCCTATGAGGATAGATTGAAGGTGTATGGATTGCAAAAGTTGATTGTTAGGAGAAAAAGAGGGGATATGGTAGAAATATTTATGTTGCTTAAAGGGTATAGAACAGATGCAGGGGAAATGTTTCAGCACTTGGCTAGAGGGAACAGAACAAGGGGTCATCCCTGGAAGTAGAATAAAGGTTTTGGTTAGTAGGGGTGTGAGCACTAGATTTTTTGGTTAGAGAATTGTGATTAAGTGGAATGGGTTGCCAGAGTCAGTTGTGAGGGTTTTGTCTGTTAATGGGTTCAAGGAGAAACATGATAGATTGAGTCTCCTGTGATGAGCCTTCAGACTCCATGGAGTTACCCATGTAATAATAATAACAGAGAAGAAGAAGAATTGAGAATTAAATACCCCATGTTTGCCTTGTTTAAAAATGAATATAAATACATGATCAACAACCCTGCCCCCTCCCCCCCTCCCCAAGTAATGGCATATAAGCAAGAATACAAAGATGTGGTAACCCTTCCTTATATTCAGCATGCAACAGAAGATAGAATTTCTAAAAAATACTTTGACATCGTGACATAAAACGTAGACTTCATCCTTCCTTTGCAAGATGTCAAGATTTTTATTTATATCTTACTAATCCACCACATCCATCCATTGAAATATCAGGTGTTTATAAAATCCACAGTGGTGTATATGCTATGTAGAATAATTGGATAAATAGGACAGACCAGACAGATCTGCATGTGAGAGCATTTTAAAAATATAGACATCCCCAGACATAACTCCAGTATAGCCTTATCATACCACCATTGGTCATCCTAGACCATAGGTGGCCAACAGCAGGCCCGTGGGCCACATGCAGCCCTTAACGTGATTTTATGTGGTCCATGGCAGGATTAAAAACTATATTAAATTATATGTATTATCAAATTAGCTATTAGTTTCGACCGCAGATTTTCTGATATACTAGTTATATTCATTATTTCTGATGATGGAAACAATTTATATTCTGAACACTGAATCAAAATTGCTTTAAAAAGATTACTCAATTTATAATATTAACAAGAGCAGAGAGTAATATGTGAATAGAGATAGACAAAACATAAATAAATTTTTTTTTCACCTTTAACATTATTATTATGGGCAACTCCAAGGAGTCCTTAAACCCATCGAGGGAGACTCTAAACATCATGTCAAGAACTATTCAGCTTTTGCACAGTATCTATCATACTTTGCTTTGAACTCATTCATAGTCATGGCACCCACAACAGACTCTAGTAGCTTATTCCACTCATTCCACTCTCCAAGGAAAAAATCCAATTGTAACACCCTTGCTAACGACACTCTTGCTCAGTTTCCATGGATGCCCCCCCCCTAATTCTCCCACCACCACACCTGTTCTAAAAAATTTCCTCTGAATTAATCTTCTAAAAACCCCTCAGTAATTTGAATGTCTCAATCGTATCACCCTTTTTACTCCTATCAACCAGTTTCTCTAATCCACAAATCTTCAACCTGTTCTCGTAAGGTTCATTTCATAGACCAGCTACCATCTTGGTCATTTGCCTCTGAATCCTTTCTCCCTCCTCCTCATCACCAAGAAACCCTGGTGCCCAGATCTGCACACAATAATCAAGATGGGGTCTTATCAAGGCTCAATAACCTACTTGTCTCTGCTCATCAAAGTGTTCTTCAGTAACCAAGTGATCTGATGATCTGCTTTAGCCACTTTTGCTATGTGCCCCCTAAACTTAACTCCCAAATCACTGGCTTTATCAATTTCTTGGAGTAGAGTTCCACCAATGTGGTATACTGCTGATAATCTTCACCCCAAAATGCATAACCTTACACTTTGCCACATTAAACTGACATCCATTCTCCTTAGCCCAGTCTGCCAATCTATCCAAATCATCCTGCAAAATTTTGACATCATGTATATTCACTATTGCTCTACCTAACTTTGCATCATCAGCAAATAGCTAAACAGTTCCTTTCAGATCCTTTCCTATATCATTAATGAAGAAATTAAATAGCAGGGGTCCAAGAATAGAACCCCGTGAGTCACATACCTTCTTTTGGATTCTATTCCTGAATAAACTACTCACTGATATCTCTCCATCACCCACCCTCTTATCCATTTTACCAACCCTATATCCATTCCCATGTGCTGCAGTTGACTGATTAGAATTCCAAAGGCCAGCAGTATCACTGTAAACCCATTACCCTCATCCAATTCAGCCATCGCTGTATTATAAAACATGAGCAAGCTACTAAGGCATGATCTGCCCTTCACATAACCATGCTGTCCCCTATACAGTATTTCATTTCCATCTATCCATTCCTGTATTTTGCTCTTGACCAACTTCTCCAATATTTTTGACAACTCCTGATATGCTTATCGGTCGGTAATTTGCAACAGCAGTCGCCTTGGAGCCTCCTTTATCCAATGGAACTATTTTCTCCTCTTTCCACCCCCTCGGGACTAACCCAGAGCTGCACTGTTGTCAAGGACACTGACAATTCCTTTACCGCTTCACGTAAGACTCAAGTTAGTTATACTATCCAATCCAACAGATTTATTCACATTAAGGTTCTGTAATATGCTATTCATCTCAGTTTATGTATAAGCCATTGGTGTTCCCTCATTCTTGCAATATTCACAAAGTGTTCACTTTGTAATTCTACTATTTCAACTGATTCATTTAGCTTCTTACCATTGGTATTCCTTAAAATAATTCTGCCATATACATTTTTCCCTTTACTTGCAGCATATTGAAAGAACTGTTTGGGATTCTCTTTAGCCTGCATTGCTAACTTCCTTTCATAATCTGCTTTTGCTTTTCTTACACTAGTTACTCTTCTGGCCTGTTCCTTGTACTGTTTGTGTGCCTGCAGGTCACCTTTCTCCTTAAATTCCCTCCACAATTGTTTCTTCTTTTTTTTTGCAACTCCAGCTTAATGGTGTTATTCATCCATTTAACTCCAACTTGATTTACTCTCCTGACTCTAGATATGCAGTCAGTCATTACCTCCCTCAAACACTCCTTTTCCACTTCCCATCCCTTATCAACATCCAGCCATTGCAGTTTTATGTCATGGCCCTGATCCAAGCAATCTCCAAAGCTTGTCATACTTACCACCCAGTAATTCCACTAAAAATTCCACATGTTTAGCCACCTCTCAGTTCAAGATCATATGATTGCTCTCACCAATTGGTGGCAATGTGGTCATATTCGTTATAGACAAATTCTCAGGTGCAATTACTAGATTGAGCACTCTCGAACCCTTAGTATATTCCATTACATGCTGTCTTAGGTAATTATCTCTTTGTAACTGCATAAAATTCATTTTCTTCCTCCTATGTATCCTCTCCTTCCAATCAATGTTACTATAGTTGAAATCCCCCATAATGATTATCTGTCCTCCACTCATTGAGTGTATTTGCTGATGCATACTATCTCCATCATCTCTTGCATCCCCTGGTCTATAGCAGCACCCAACTGTATATTTTGTTATGCTGGCTTCAATCTCACAACAGATAGTCTCAAATATGCTATTTTCACTGTCCTGCAGTCAAACTTCTGTTCTCTTGACTGCAGTTCATTGGCTATCATCAATAGCACTCCTCCCCCATTCTTTTCTTTCTATCCTTCCTGAACATACTATACCCTTCACATTCTATCTCACCAACTATATCATTCTTACACCCAATTTCCTCACTGGTGTCTGCATATCCACTCAACAAGTTCCCCTGCCCCCTAAAAGCTCTAGTGTCCCTGATTCCGCACATCCACTTTCACTTCATTCAGCAACAATTTTTTTCAGTCTCCAAACACCAAATCCATTCATGTGCAAACCATCTTTCTTGTATAAGTCCTTTCACCCTGTCAAATTTGCTTCACACAACAAACTCCACACCATTCCTCCTCCTGCATAACCTATGCATCGAGTCATTCGCTATTATGGTCCTCCTTTTTAACTCTGTTCTGTCATACCATGGCAACAGAATTACTATCTTAACTCTCTCACTCTTTTCTTTTGCTACTTCAGTAATTCTTTCTAGTCCTCTCTCATGCCATACTTTTCTTCTGTTAAATCATTCATTCTAGCCACTACAATCACTTCTTTCACCTATGCTTTTGTGCTCTAATAGCCTCAAAGATATGAAATACGAGGTGTGGCTATTAAATAACAAGACTAGTTGCAAAAATGTGTTTTTTTTTATTACAGTTGTCCAACTTAATTGTTATCCCCCCCCCCCCTTCAACATACTCCCCTCTACCTATACATTGTTACTTATGAATTTTCTATTGTTGGGAGCAGTGCTGCAAGTCATCAGGTGTTATCTGCTTCAGTAGTACTGCCGTTTTATGGTTAAACTCAAGCAGTGCATTAATCTCAAATTCCTTGTGAAATTGAAGAAATCGCCGACTGAGTGTTTGAAACTGTTGCAGGAGGTGTACAGTGATAATGTAATGTCACGTGCACAAATGTTTGAATGGCACAAACACTTTGCTGAAGGTCAAGAAAACGTTAAAGATGACTGAAGGCAATGCTGATCGGTTTTTTTTATATGACTGGCGTGGTAATGGTTGAATGGGTACCAGAGGGTCAGACAGTTAACCAACATTATTACCTTGAGGCTTGGGCCAAGCTGAGAGAACGAGTGAGGAAGAAGAGACTCGATTTGTGAAAGAACAATGCTTGGATTCTCCATCAGGACAATGCTCTAGCGCAGTGGTTTTCAAGCTTTTTTGTCTGGTGGCACACTAAAATCAATAAATAAATTTCACTGCACCCCTAGTATTATTTGCTTTTTATAGAGAGTAAAGTGCCGATTAATTGATTCTGAAAGACTCACATATATAACCCATAAATAAATTGATATTATGGATACTAAAGATATGAGGGAAAGTATGTTTAAAAGAACACAGATTTTATTTAAACTAAATTGGTTTATTTTCAAACAACCCAAAAACATACAAAACAAAAGCTATTATAAAGGTTCAGATAATAAAATATGAACTTATGTGAAATATGTGCCTGGTGTTGTTTGCATATTTCTTTGATATTAAGCCTTGTTTTTGAGAGACATATTCTCATCTCATTTTCAAGGGCCTTTAGTCTTTCTCTCTTCTTTGTTTTAATATTTACGAGTGCAGAAAAACCCAGTTCACACAAATAAGATGTAGAAAATTGCAATAAGATGTTAAGTGCTTTGAATCCTATATTGGGGTACTCCTGCATAGTTGTTATCCAAAGTGAATTCAGCCACATTTCTGAATGCTTCAATTACAACGTATGATCGTTACTTATATCAATTAATTCTTCGGCTTCTGTAAGACTTAACTCACTCACTGCTGATGTTGTTGACTCTGCAAATGGATTTCGAATCCAATTGTATAAATTGACTGAAATGTCTGAAAAATAACGGTCAATTTTTTCTTTCTTCTAACGATGTTAAATGACTGTAAATAAGCTTTTGCAGATCAGTGTTCTTACATTTTTTGGAGGCAACTTTAAGGAACATTTCTACATTGTTGGTGCTTAATTTTATCTTCCACATTTTTATTTTCTCTTTAAAAGCTTTAATTTTATCTGTAGATATCAAAATATTCTAATTTCTTCCTTGCATGTTGGAGTTCAGCTTGTTCAGATGATTGAATATGTCTGTTAAATAGGCTAGTTTGGAACACCAAAAATCATCTTGTAATAATTTATAGAATTCTGGTTTGTCTTCATTTTGGAAAAATATTAATATTTCTTCTTTAAGTTCAAAAAAACGATCCAATACGCAACTTTTTGAAAGCCATCTTACTTCGGTATGAAGAAAGATTCTTGTAATGAGATTGCATCTCTTCACATAGTCCTGCAAATATTCTACATTTTAATGGTCTGGCCTTGATATAATTAACCATATGAATGATTTCTTCTAATACACTTTTTAATTCCAAGCCTATTGTTTTTGCCACCAATGATTCACAATTAATGAAGCAATGAGTCGTTATAATGTTCTCATTTTCTTTTCTAGCAAAGGAAACAAACCCTTTTGTAATTCCAACCATAGAAGGTGCACCATCTGTACATATGTACAGATGGTGCACACAAGTTTTCCAAGATAGACCATTTGTATTAAAATATGTGTTCATTATATCAAAAACATCTTTTCCCGTCGTAGTTTTTTCGAATTCCTTGCAGCATAGAAATTCTTCGATAATATTATCATCTTCAATGAATGGAGTAAAAACAAGTAAGTGTGCTTTACCACCGATATCAGTTGACTCATCTAACTGCAAACTGAAATATTTTGATTCGATTATTTTGGTTATAACTGACTTTTCAATATCGACTGACAGATCATTAATATGTCTACTCATAGTATCATTTGATAATGGAATCTTCTTTATTTCTTCTTCTGCCTCAGTACCAAAAATTGTTCTCACAATTGCTGAACAGGCTGGACGAATCAAGGTTTCGCCGATAGTATGAGGCTTCATTTCCTTCTCAATTATTTCAGCGACTAAATAACTCGCTTCTTGAACTCGGTCGGAAATTGTAAACTTTCTTACAAAACTTTTACTTTGTTTTTCTTGTAATCTTATTAACTTTTTGAAATATTCAGGATTTTTATTCGACAAGTTGTCATGTTTTGTGGAGAAATGTCGCAATAATATGCTAGGAACCATAGCCTCATTTGAGAGAACCAAACCACACAAAATACACTTAGGTCTGGGAATTAATTTATCACCACACCACGTAAATCCTATTTTTAGATAGCACTCTTGATATAAACGAGTTTTTACATTCTTTTTCATTGTTCCCTTTTTACATGAACTTATCCTTTCTGTTTCTGTTGTTTCATTAGTGCTTTTTTGTTGCTGAACGTTAAAAATAATCAAATCTTCATTAATGCAAGTATCAGTCTTTGATAATTTATTAGTGCGAATTGGTTCATTAGTTTTGCTACAAGTAGACATTTCTTGATCATCAGAATCCTCACTTCTTCTTTTTTTAAGGAAAAAATTATTCATGATTTTGAAGGGCATATGTAACTTTAATATTTTATTTTAAAATTTATTTCAAGTAAATAATTTTTTTTCCGGATGGAAAAAGGAAAAACATTTGTTTATGCTGTCTCTCGTTATAGTTGGAATATATAACAATAAGAAAAACCTCTACTCACTGAATTTAATGATTTTAATATCGTACTTCGTTTATTCTCACTGATGACAAAAGACTCATGATTTTTGTTTAGGGGAAATGGTCATGTATAATACTTGTCACACTGAACAGAGAAATACTAAAACAGACAGCAGGACAACTAACCATTCATTAGTTTATTTTCCCCAGTATTTATGTGCTGTCACATATCTAGTTACTACCACACGCGGTGATCTAATGAAATCCCAGAATATAATATAAGAGTGATACAAAAAAATGATAATTTTTATATACACTTCATCCATTAAAATCAAAATATATAATTTTTTTGTTTTTGATTTAGTTATTTGTGGCAATTGAATATTTTGCTTTTTTCAAATAGACGATTCAAAATTTCGCGGCACCCTTGTGGCATACTTGCCGCACCCAGTTTGAGAACCACTGCTCTACCGTACAGTGCACTGTCTGTAAAGCAGTATCTGGCTGATAAGAAGATCACATTCTAGTAGCAAGGCTTATATACGTTGGTCATACATAACTGATAATTAGTTTACGGAATTAACAACGCATATAAAGTATATTAATTAAAGGTAACTTTAATAAATACTTCCATATTTCGGCAACGTCACGTTACCATCTTCAGGAACATAAAGATATAGTATGTGCACGCAGGCACTAACAAAAGCAAATGAGGAAGAAAGCTAGAAACTAATATTGTTCCTAAAGTCCTAATGATGCCCTCTGGTGGGCTAATTTGGTTGACTTGGCAGTTGGGCTGAAGTTCTCAAAATGTAATTCTCCCAAATTTGGGGTAGTTTCATGCACCCAAATTTGTTGAGGTTAGGAATGTTTTTTAGAGCTGCTGAAGAGTCCTTGAATAATCTCTCATATTTAAATTTGCTGCGGTGTATTATTTTTATTTTCTTCCAATGAATTCTATGGTGGGTATCTAAGGCATGGTCTGCCAGCCCAGAGCGGCTGTACTGGTGAAACCGGATGTAGTCTTTGTGTTCTGAAATCCTAATATTTGTTGTTCTGTCTGTTTGGCCAAAGTAGGACAATTTGCAGCTGCAAGGGACCTGGTATACACCAGGTAGGTCTAGGGGAAGTGGTTGGTAACCAGTAAACCACAACCCCCCCTCCACAATAAAGATTACACCAAATCTATCACCATCCCCTACATCCAGGGCACCTCTGAGAAAATAACCAATATCCTCAGAAAATATGACCTTACTTCCTGTTACAGACCATATAAAAAGTTGGCATCCCTTATCCACTCTACCAAAGACCAACCACTTCCCCTAGCCCTACCTGGTGTATACCAGGTCCCTTGCAGCTGCAAATTGTCCTACTTTGGACAAACAGGCAGAACAACAAATATCAGGATTTCAGAACACAAAGACTACATCCGGTTTCATCAGTACAGCCACTCTGGACTGGCAGACCATGCCTTAGATACCCACCATAGAATTCTTGTGTAGAAGCTTAAGTGCTGTGAGGACATTATGTTGGAGGTTTAATGGATTTTTTACAACACTCGAAAAGAATTAAAATAGAATTTAATACTTCCTATATTTCGTCCTAGTCACTAGGACATCTACGGGGATTACAAAATCAATTAATGTAACAAGCACACAAAAACTTACAATACTAAGCCCAACCATGTGTGTGACACTAAAGTCCTATCTAGGTGGAGCGCCCTCTAAGGGCAGTAGTAAGTGGCCTGGAATGTAAGGTGGGACCTCTGGTGATGAGTGTTTCCCAAATCTTCGGAAGCTTAATGCAACCGTATTTATTAAGATTTGGTTGGTTTCTGAGAGCTGCTGCTGCTTCTAAGAAAAGTCTCTCTTTCGTGAATTTGCTGTGGTGGAGCATGGTGGTTTTCTTCCATGATACTCTGTGGGTGGTGTCCAAAACATGGTCAGCCAAGCCTGAATGGCCATAGTTGTGTTTAACGATGTACGACTTGTGTTCCTCCATGCGGATGGATGCTGATCTGCCTGTCTGTCCAAAGTACGCAAGCTTACAGGAACAGGGTGCTTTGTACACTCCAGACAGAGAGAGAGAGAGGAGGGAGCTGATCTTTCGTAGAACAGATAGGGGTAGCAAGTTTGCGGTAGGGCTTATATGCTATGTGTAGGTTATACTTTTTTAGTATCTTGGCTATTTTTTCCGAAGTACCACAGATGTAGGGTATGGTGATGGCATTTTTAAAATCTTGTTGACGAGAGGGACGGGGAATGGGGGAGGAATTGATTGTTTTTTTGATACTGTGTTCGCTGTAGCCATTGGAGAGGAAAGTTCTGTGTATGTGGTTAAGCTCAGTAGTGAGGGCGGTTCCACTGGAACAAAGATTGTGGGCTCTCTTGGCAAGAGTTTTAATGATGCCATATTGTTGTGAGGGGGTGGTGGTGGGAAAGTTTGTGAATGTATCTGCCTGTGTGTGTGGGTTTTCTGTATACAGTGAAGGCAAGTGTATCATTAGGCAGGCGTGTGACTAAGGTGTCTAGGTAGGGTAAACAATTGTTCTTTTCCTTTTCCATAGTAAACTAGATTCTTGGATGTAGGCTATTGAGATGACTGAGGAAGGAGTCTAACGTGTCTGGGCCATGAGGCCAAATAGAGAACACATCATCTACATATCTTAGCCAGATAGAAGGTTTGAGTGGGGCTGAGTCTATGGCTCGTTTTTCAAAATCTTCCATATAGAAATTGGCAAGGGGGGGGGTGAGAGGGGGAACCCATGGTGGTTCCCTCTATCTGCTTGTAGATTTTTTTCTTTCAAGAGAAATACCCAGAGTTGATGGCAAAGGAAAAGAGATCTAAGATGTCAGAGGGAAAAACGTTTTCTAAGAGAGATAAAGTGTCAATTAAGGGAATATTGGTAAACAAAGAGGAGATATCAAAGCTTACTAATATGTCTGTATTATTCAAGGTTAAATTTTCTGTGAGGGCTTTAAAGTGGGTCGAGTTTTTTATATAGGAAGCTGAATTTCCGGTGAGGGGGGGACAGAGAGTTGGCCAGCTGTTTAGACAGTCTGTAACAAGGTGTATTGGTGGCATCTACTATAGGCCTGAGTGGGGAATTGGGTTTGTGGATTTTTGGTAAACCGTATATTCGGGAGGGACGGGAGCAGAAAAGTTTGTTTTCTCGTGACATCAGGGGACCAGGAGGTTACTTTTTTAAGTAAGATTTTTAATTTCTTAACTTGTGTTTTAGTGGGGTCGTGTTCTAGCGGGATGCAGGTAGTGCGATCGGGGAGGATAATGTTCATTTTACGATTGTATTCGCTGGTATTAAGAACAACTGTGGCATTACCCTTATCCGCTCTGGTGATAACGATACTTTTTTCTTTGTGTAGTTTCAGGAGAGCCATGCGTTGGGCATACGATAAGTTACTTTTTGGAAGCGAAGAGTGAAGAAGAAATATAGGAAGTATTAAATTCTATTTTAATTCTTTTTGAGTGTTGTAAAAAATCCATTAAACCTCCAACATAATAAACACCATAGAATTCGTTGGAAGAAAACAAAAATAGTACACCGCAGCAAGTTTAAATATGAGAGATTATTCAAGGAATCTTCAGCAGCTCTAAAAAACGTTCCTAACTTCAACAAATTTGGGTGCATGAAACTACCCCAAATTTGGGAGAATTACATTTTGAGAACTTCAGCCCAACTGCCAAGTCAACCAAATTAGCCCACCAGAGGGCACCATTAGGACTTTAGGAACAATATTAGTTTCTTGCTTTCTTCCTCATTTGCTTTTGTTAGTGCCTGCGTGCACATACCATATCTTTATGTTCCTGAAGATGGCAACGTGACGTTGCCGAAATATAGAAGTTATTTATTAAAGTTACCTTTAATTAATATACTTTATATGCGTTGTTAATTCTGTAAACTAATTACAAGAAGATCCCAGTGTTGGACCATCCACCTTACTTGCTGAATCTTAGCTCCATGTGACTTTTACTTTTTTCCAAAGTTGAAATCCACATTGAAGGGCACCCATTTTCAGTCAGTGGATGAGGTAAAGGAGAAAACGGCTCTACTGAAGTAGATAACACCTGATGACTTGCAGCACTGCATCCAACAATGGAAAATTTGTATGGAACAGTGTATAGATAGAGGAGGGGAGTATGTTAAAGGGGATAACAATTACCCGCATTTGCCAGCATATAAGACGCACTTTTTTTCTTTGAAAATTGGTCTGTAAAACAGAGTGTGTCTTATACGGCGATACTCAGTTTATTACTTTCATTTCTGGAAATTTTTTCTGTTCTGAGTTACACGATTTCTTTCTTGCTTCCTTGGGGTGTGTGAGAGCATTCCAGTTATATAGAGTTCAGTGGATGCACATGTCGTCATGAATGGTGATAAATTTCTGCTGTTAAAATTTCTCTAAATTTCTTGGCAAATTGCAGCTGAAAAATGTTGCCATTGCTACAGTATTGCATACAAGCTAAGTGTGATTGTGTATGCTAAAGAACATGGAAACATGGCTGCAGAGAGGCGTTTCAGGCCACCCCTAACTGAGAAAATGATAAGAACTCGGTGGAATCAGGAAGAGGATCTAAAAAAAAAAAAAGCAACTCACAGTAAACATAAAATAATGAAGTAGAACTGCAAAATGGCCAGAACTTGAGGCATTAAACATGACCCACAGTTGAGAAACAAATGCCAACATTTTAGTAATCCATAATAAAGTAATTCTTCTGTCTGAATTCAGCACTGCTAGTAATCCAAAGCTTGTGACTGTCTCTTTGTGCATATGAACAGAATGTCTAGGAAGTTGTATTTACAACAATTTAAAAAAAAAAAAAAAGAAAGAAAGAAAATCACCTGTATACTAGAATATTTTATAATTTGTGTTTATTTTTTAATCAGGTTTTGAACATTCTGTATAGTAAAACCCAAAGGGCATTGCAGAGGATGCCAGAAGATGCGGCATACAGAAAAAATACAGAGGCAATAATTCAGTCGCGATTATCTATTATTCAGTCTGTAAGTATTAATTTTTTTTTTCATGTCATTTAAAATTTGTGGGGTACTGAATGCAATTTGATTGGCTTATCTATTGGATATTGCATAAACCTAGATTAAATTTAAAGTTATTTAATATTTATATGACAGTGAGATAACTTAATTTACAGATGTTCACTACAACATCATCTTCTTTCAGTACGCGTTATTCCCGCTTCCTATGCAGGGTCTGCGTGTTACTTAGATGCGACTTCTTGTTAGTACCACTCCCAACTGCCCTGCTGCTGGGAGGATATATTTTTGGCTATAGTAGCATATGTTCGCGGGCCCAGTTTGCCTGCTTGCGGGATGAAAAATGCCAGATAGACTGGCAGAAAAAGCCCGTGCCGAAGACCGGCTAACTTGGCTATGGCTGAGGAAGATCCTTAAATTCCTCATGTTTTCAACGGAAATCAAACCTGGGACACTCCCTCCCTAGTCATATGGTTGCGAAGCACAAAGCCACTAGGCTAACCGCACATACATGTTCAGTACAACATACTGGCTTTAAAAGTGTTATATGGACTCATCCTACAAACCAGCAGTTTTTGTTCAAGTTAAAAAACAGTTTGTTCTTTAAAAATTTAAATTTTAAAATCTAGTACTTCATGGTTGTAATATCATCTGTCATAGAATCCAGTTATAGCTATAAAATTAATTTCAGAAACTAATCTACTCTCCAGTGCATTGTTTAATTGTGGATACTGTCATATGAGAACAATTGACGTTGTAGTTAATGTGTTTATTTTATTCTCATGTATATATTTTAACTGACTATATTTCCACCGAAATGGACTTCAGAACAGAAGCTCATCCATAGCTTATTCAGTATCAATGATGCCCTTTAGTTGGATAAACCTGGATCGAATTCCATCTAGGACATGAAGAATGTTTATCAGGTCTTTTCCTTTGGTGAGTTAGCTGGTCCCATATTGAGGTGGAAGGTTTCATCCTTCAGCAAACTCAATTTTTTCATCCTGCAAAGAGGTAAACCATTCAGAACATATACAACTGATAGTCATAATATATGATGCAGACTGGATTAACTGCTCTATCAGGATATTAATTAGATTTCAAAGAAGCCACTTTCCCTTCCTGTGAGACCATTGAATTTAACACACACACACACACACACACATACACAGTGGGAAAATGGGAAAATCTATATTTCCTTCAAAACATCTAATGTTGTTTGTTTCTTTTCTATAAATGAATAATTACATTTATATTTGGAGGAAATTATCAGACATGCAACAGTAAGATATCTAGACTGTTTTCATTAAGAATGTTTTTATTTAAATATGAACACTGACATGTTTTGCTGTCAATTATCTGATGCCATCAAAAAGATAATTATGTATAAGAACTAGAAATACACAAAAAAAAAATGTTTTTAAAATACACAAAACATTTTAGGGCTTAGAATGTACTCAAACATGTCCCATATCCAGGATATTTTCATTCATTTCATTCATTCAGCATAAGTTCATTCATTATTTTGCATGGCTTATAAGTGATAGTTAGCATAGAAAAAATATGATGTGTAGCAAGAATAGTTTCAAAATGTCATGTGCAATGAGATCGGTTCCTGTTCAGGCTACTATGAGCAGACAACTTTCCAAGACTTCCTGAAGAAGTAAAACATTTTTGAGCTAATGTACTGAAGCTAATAATCAGTCCATTTCATCGTTTTACAAAGGGATGAGCAATAAACCTGATGTATCCCTTCATTTTTGCATGACATCTCTATAGCGTTCACTTCCATAATTTCTCCCAGTCTGACAGACTTTTGAAAGTCATGCCACAGGAACAGCAAATTTATAGACTCCTTGACAGTTATCCAAAAAAGGGTTATTTGTAAAGTGTTGTGAGCAGATAAAAAACCATCATGTGTTATCAGAGATCTCAGATATAAGGACATCATTTCTTTACCTACCTCAGTGGAGTTTCACACTTATTGTTTTGGAAACACAGCCTAGGTTATCTGAACAAATTCTGGATTTTTTGAATGGTCTTTACAAAAAGTAAAATTTGTCAAAATAGAAAACAAACTCCCCTTTCTGTACATGCTAATCATCAAAGAGGTGGGAAGTGATGTAGCACTTGATGTATATAGAAAGCATTCATACTGTTTGGTATCATTATGCCATCTTTAAACAAAATGATTAAAGATTTAAAACTTTAAAGATTATGTTGTCAGCTTGTTTCAGAGACAGAAATTTTGCATTATCACTACACGAAAAGTAGATCTCCTCCTATCTTAGAAACAGATGATCATTTAAAAAAAAAAAAAAGCTTAACCTTTTCTGTGAACAATTCAGTCTTGATAGTTATCCAAAAAGAGTGGTTTATATACAGATATACAGTAAAACCCCGAAGTTACGCGGTAGGTGGGACCAACAAAAAACGTGTAACTCGGGGTATAATTTTGCATGTAATTTATATATACAAATATACAATTGGGACCAAAGGTTTACTAAAACACCTATATTTTTTTAAGAAATATAATCATAATTGTAGTTTTTCATACATAAAAAAAAAAAGAAAGTTATTTTGATGTTGATGGTTTCATAAAATCTAATATATTCGTCTGACAGCATAATGTCTTTTTCTTGTCACGCAAAATTTCTTCATAGCAAACTAATGATGTTTTTATTCCTTGCCTTGTGACTACAATTCGTTCCTTGTTAGAATCTGTGTCTCCTTCAAAATCTGTAAACCTTTCTTTTATGATTGTTCTTACTGTGAATTCCTGTAGATCGAACTTCTTTGCTAGCTCACAAATTTTCATTCTGCTTTCAAAATCCTTAATAATGTTGAGTTTTGTTTCCAAAGTCAATGTTTTTCTTTTCTTGCTAGCTGTAGAAGAATCGGACTTGCTTCCTTTGGACGACATTATTATTTTTTATGTGATAAAATTTTTATCAAGAACATAACATTAAATAATCGCAAGGTTTGTAGACTCTAAAAATCATGTATGAATGGAGACTGCGCAAAACACGTCAGTGCTTGTTCACAGCATGTGCGACACTGGTGAATGCAGTTGGCACCTGAAAGATATGACTAGTGGTGAAGCGGGACGGGAATACGTACATATAAGAAACCGCATAACTCCAGATTCATGTAAGTCGGTGTATGACTGTACGGAGAAACTCTACTATTGTGCCATTACAGATCTTAAATACAGACTTCTTAATGTATAGCTAGCTACTGTGCCTCAACATGCACACATTAAAGTCTTTACATGATCTCAGACACTTTACAGCCTTTTACAATCTCCAGCAGACATTTTTATGCCAGAAACTTTCTACATCTATGAAATCTATACACTTGGAGAAGTTCTGAAATTAGGAAAGGTGAATACCATTTGTCATAGGCAAATGAAGGGATCAATCTGGCCTTATTGCTCATGTCTTTTCAGAACCGTGAAATGGGCTAATCCATTAATTGTAAATTAATTGATGACCTTGTAAAAACAATTTTCTCTTGTTTCTTCAAGGAATCCTGCAAAATTATTGCTTGCATGGCAATTCTGAATAGGAACCAGAGCTCATTCTGAACACTTGTACCAGTAATCATGAAGTAGATGTGTTACATGGGAGATGATTTATTTTATTTTCTATTATTGTATGAGTCCATATTTTTACACTCATTTACTAGTTATACATATCCTGATGCCATTGCCAAATAATCTGGCAAAAAATTATGATGGCTATTTCTGGTATTTTTCTGTTTTAAATGACATGTCAAGTGATTAAATTACATGCAATATTACATTAAATTACATTACAACTGATTTTATAAAATCACCTTGCAGTCAATAAAGGAAAAACCAAGGTATAGTATTCAGTGATGAATCTTGCTTGTTAAAACAAATGTATATAAAATACGGATTACTTATGCAAACAAATCGGATAATTTTCATGCATTGTCATGCACATCTCAGGCATGACTGATTGAAAAATAGCATCAAAGTAATATTGATTCTCGCATTGGAGATAAACATTGCCTGTTGTATCTTGCCATTAGTAATGCTTCCCAGTTTTCCTTGAGTTGCCCATATGAGCACATTTCATGAGAAATGTGCTCATGTAGGAAAGCTTATCCTTAGTAAAACAGCAGAATACAACTTGAACATTACAGTTATAAGAATATTGGCATTGTTGCATTCAAATACTCCATGCAGAGCCGGCGCTAGGTTCTTTGCCGCCTGCATGCAATGTCTATCTAAGTGCCCTTGTAACGATCCAGGCATGTGTGGTTCTTTTACGATAATAAAAATTTAAATTATTTGAAATTTCTTAAATAAATTTTGACAGAACAGTCGCACGTTGGTTCGCTAAATGTAATGAACCGGGGGGTGTTGACTAGGCGGGATAATCATTAAAAACCGGAATATTCAAAAAATTCTCAAAAGTTGAAGCAAATTTTGATAAAGCCACTTCACTTTAATCGTTGAATATAGTGATACAGGGATTATAGCCTTCTCATCGACTCGAATTGCTAACAAAATTAAAATGAAATTTAATTGAAGTTAAAATTTATTTGAACTAAAGTTTAAAAAATTCTTGCATTTTACTAAATTTTTAGTAAGTTATAAAATTTTTTTAATAATTTTTATAAGTTGAACTATCTTTTAAGAAAATAAAAGAAACTCAAGATAGATGAGAAAATAAGAAAAGAATTAAGAAATAATAATTAGAACATTTTATTAATATTAATATAAGTATTCAAAAACTAAAATCTTTACAGAATAACAGAAAATAAATTAAATTACATAAATATACTTCAAATTTTTTTATTAAAATTTTAGGGTTCTTGATTTCATATTCACCAAATTAGAAATAATGGTCTTAACGTCTAATTCCGCACATACATCATTTTCAATAGCTATTAACGCCAAACTAACCAGGGCCAGCGGTGCAATGCGTGCATTTGCATGAGGCGGCAATTTTTGGGGGGAGTGGGGGGCAGCCAAAAGGAAGATGTGGAATAAATAATAATATTGCATAAGATTGCAGTTTTTATAATAAGTTGACCAGTGACTTATTATGCCCATGATGCTGTTTCTATTTCCGACAATCCGTCGACCAATGATACTCGCGTAATGCTCTTCGGTAATCAAAGCTATGCGAGTCATTCTTCGCTTACTCTCTGTTCCTTGCATATGCAACAATGGAGTCTGCAATAAAACTGCATTTAAAAGTTCATTATGCAATATTATATTTCCATCTTGTGCTTGTTAACTTACTATGAATTGAATTTCCCACTGTTAGCTAGTGTTAAATTCTGAATGAGAAGAATTATAATATAATAGTATCTCATTCAGAGTTTAACATAATCTGCCATTCCCAAGGCCAATTTTGTTCATCAGAATAAATGTTAAAATATTACCTACTGTTGTGTGTCACTATTTTGTATAATATATTGTAATATATTTGTAAAAATGTGTAGTTGTTAGTTGTATTAATCATGCTGATTCTTAGTATTGGGTATGCATACATCATCATTATCATCATCATCATCATTGTATGTATCAAGGATTTAGGCCTAGCATGGCCTGTTCCGGCCTTAGAAGTCATCGTTGAATCGTTTAAGAGGACGTCCTTTTTCCTAATGGCTTGTACTTTAAGGCTTGTTTTGGTAATCTTTCTGTTTTCATTCTTTGAACGTGTTCCATCCATTTATGTTTATATTTTTTAATTTTTTCTATTACTGGTTCTTGGTTTAATTCTTTCATAATATCTTCGTTTCTTTTGTGATCAAATAGGGTATACTTTGCAGTTTTTCTCATAAACTTCATTTCTGCTGTTGTTAATCTTTGTTTGTCTTTTTGTTTTATTGTCCAGATTTCACTTCCAAACATTAAGACCGGTAAGGCTAATGTATTGTATACTTTTAGCTTGGTTTGTTTTTGAACTAGGTTTGGTTTAAATATAGAGTTAATTACACCTGTTATTTTTAAATATTTTGCAATTTTTACGTTTATATCTTTTTCATTTTCATATGTGATCATACATCCTAGGTAGTTAAATGAATTCACCTGTTCTAAGATCTTGTTATCTATTACTATTTTAGTTCTTGCTGGATCTTGTCCTTTAAAGGCCATAGTTTTTGATTTTTCTGTTGATATTATCATACCATAAGGTTTGGATATCTCATTTAGATTTAAAATAGCTTTCTGTAAGTTGTAATCATGCTAATTCTTAGTATTGGGCATGCATACATTGTGAACTAAACACGGGAACTTGGAACTTAATCCGATTATATGAATTACTGCCTAAGGCAAGACACGTGTACTAGAAAATGAGTCATATACGAAGTAATTGAAATTTTCACTAGAGTCCTTCTCTTAGAGTAACGGCCGTCGATACTGTAATCTCCAGAACGTTTCACTTGTTTTTGAGCGTGTATCAGTGTTAGCGACTGTTACAGTGATAAGATTTTTTTGAGTTTTATGTAAATTAGCAGTTAGTACAGTGTTTCAACCTCCATTAATTACTAAATAATACCATACTAATAATAATATTTTATTGTAGGGTTGAAAACAATTTTAATATTCAAATAGATTACAATGTCTGATAAAAGAGAACTATCAGGTGCAGAATATCGCAAACGGAAACTGGAAAAAGAACGTGACATTCAAAAACATAGCGGGACTTTACTTAAATATCTAAAAACTGAATCAGCTGATGTAGGGCAGGAGGAAATAAGTACATGTGCCGAAACCAATGATTCTGAGCTCATGGCAAGTACTTCTAACTCGGATCCCAGTAACATAGACATTGCAAGGAATCTTGAAAATGAGACTGATATGACAATTTCCGAATCTAGAGATTTAAGTGATGAACTTGATAGGTACACTGATTCAGCTAGATGGAATCCTTTTTTAAGCCGAAAGACTGGAAATCCTAAAAAAGGGCCCGCCAGAGAAACCAAACAGTGATTTCATTTTTCCGCGCAGCTCTAATGGTAGGAAATTTTCATTAAATTTTTACACCAGGGAACTAAGCAATGGAGAACATATTAATCGATCATGGTTAGTGTATTCAAAAGAAAAAGATTCTGTATTTTGTTTCTGCTGTAAGTTGTTTTCCTGTAATATAATGTCATTCACTATTGATGGGTATAATGATTGGGGTCATTTGTATGTGTAGCTTAATGAACATGAGAAATCCAAAAACCATTTGGAGTCCCATAAAAAGTGGATTGAATTATCATTGAATTGACAATCGGTTCAATGCAGCAGAAGTTATTAAATTCAGAAATTCGGCACTGGAGGAGCATAATAGAATGCCTAATTGCTGTTGTCCAGTTCTTGGGTCAGTAATGCTTACCATTTCGTGGAACATCTGATAATTTATATGACCCTAATAATGGAAATTTTTTACAGCTTGTTGAACTGATTGCCAGATTTGACAGTGCTATGTCTGAACATTTAATGAGAGTAGCTTGTGGTTCGGCCCAACATTATCTTGGGAAAAATATTCAAAATGGATTGATTGCTCTTCTCTCTGGAACCATAAAAAAACAAATAATTTCTATGGTTGAGAAAGCTAAATATTACAGCATAGTTGCAGACTGTACTCCCGATGTAAGCCACATTGAACAATTAACATTAATTGTAAGATTTGTTAATACGGATCCAAAGCCACCACAGGCTCAGCGTTAACCAAATGTATCATAAGAAAATTATCAGACATGAATATTCCATTCGCAAACATGCGTGGCCAGTTTTATGACAATGGATCGAACATGAAAGGAAAGCCATTCTCTCAACTTGGTGGTCAATGATGCCACAATTGTCATCTAGAGAAGGGGTTTCGTTTTTTAAAACGGTTCAGAAATTGTATGTGTTTTTCTCAGCATCAGCGCTGCGTTGGGGAATCCTTAAGACACATATTACAACCCTAACGCCCAAGCCATTAAGTACAACTCGCTAGGAATCTAGAATTAATGCTATTCGTCCTTTAAGATACTATATTGAGGAGTTTTATTATGCACTGATAGAAATTGCTGATGATGAGTCAGTAGACAAAATGGTGATACACGAAGCTGAAACCCTTGCTCTAAAACTTAGAGACTTTAAATTTTTATGTTGTCTGGTTATATGGCACTATGTTTTAAATGAAATTAATGTTACAAGTAAACTGTTGCAAAGCATAAAGATGGAATTGTCTTGCGCCATAACAACATTGGGTAATGTTCTCAAAAGTCTTAAGAATCTCAGAAATGATAAATCATTTCAAAATTTTCTTGTCGATTCTACCACATTAGCTGAGAAAGTCGAAGCTGATGCTGATTTGAAACTAACATTCGAAAGTACCAGATTGCATCAGCAGAAAAAGCAGCATGATTATGAAGCAAGAGATGAACCTATTTTAGATCCCAAAACAAAATTCAAAGTTGAGTTTTTCTTTTTTTATTATTGATGTTGCAACTAATTCAATTAAAGAAAGGTTCGAGCAATTGGAACATCACAGTTCACATTTTTCCATTTTTATATAACATCTTTAAATTAAAATCTGAGACGACAAACGAGCTCTTAGACAATTGTAAAACCTAGAAGCCATTTTAACACATGAAGAAAATAGAGACATCGATGCAGTTGAGCTATGTAATGAACTGAAAGTAGTGTCCAAATTGGTACCAGAAAATACGTTGCCAATTGAAGTTTTTCGTTTTATTGTTGAAAATAACTTTGCTCTGAATGTCGCTGTCACCCTAAGAATATTACTGACATTGCCTGTGACGGTTGCAAGTGGTGAGCATAGTTTCTCAAAACTGAATCTTATTAAAACTTACTTACGCTCAACAATGGCCGAAACTAGATTGAAAGGTCTTGCCATGATTTTAATTGAACATGAAATCAGTCAGAAATTAGACTATGTAGACCTAATTTGCAAATATGAAAGCAAGAAAAATGTATTTTTAATCAGTAGATACTAAAAACAATATAAATTCTAATACAAATAATGTGAAAATAGTGCTAAAACTATAATGTGTACATTCTATAGTTAAGTGTAACTCAACAGTTCACCATTGTACAAGTGAAGATCATTCCATATATGTAAGTAATAAATTATTACTACATTTCATATAATTGTCAATTGATGAAGTCGATGGTTTATTTTATGAATATGCAGTATTTTAATCACTTTATCAGTGCATTATTATTAATGGTACTCTGTTTAAAATTAATGGTCATGAAGCTAATGTTGAACATAATGGTTTTCAAAATTCCAAAAGTTAATTTGAGGTTGGTGCTGGGGCGGCAAGTAATGGATTGCACGAGGCAGCAAAAATTCAAGAGCCGGCCCTGAAACTAACAAGACTTTTTTGTGACATACTTGTTCTTAAGTAGGTTTTAATCATGGAAAAGGAACCTTCACCACTCGCTACACTAACAGGTAAGGTTAATAGTATTCTTAAAGCAATTGAAAAGTTAGGGAAAGATAAATTATTGGACACAGTAAAATTAAGAATATCGAAAGGGTTTTGAATATTTAAATTATCCTTTCGAAAAATATCCTGGAAAACACACAACTCATCATATAGTTCTATTGCATTTACGTCTTTATTGTCGCCGTCCATCAAGAGAATCTCTAAATCGTCACAATTTTTTCGTAAATCTTCATTATTAATTTGTAGTAATCTATACAATAAATTGAAATTATCATATGTTTTTAGTTGTTCAAAACGTTCTATTAACGAACACATTGCAACGTCTAGAAGTACTTTGTAGTAATTAATTTGTAGTAATCTATACAATAAATTGAAATTATCGTAATATGTTTTTAGTTGTTCAGAACGTTTTATTAACGAACACATTGCAACGTCTAGAAGTGTATAAAACACATTCGCTCTAAACTTATCTTCTGGCGATTGTGGCGTTTCGTCATGATGCTTGCAGTCAAATTGTCGTGTCTTCTTTTGTCGTCGAACTTCCGTACCAGTTTTAAATTCTTGTTCTCCATCCACCTCTTTACTCAGTTCTTTTGCCGTTTTTAGAACTTCTTTAAAATTTGTTTCTGATCGATACTCTTGTAAGAATATTTTTAAGTTTTCGATAGATTCTAAAGCAAGTGTAATGTTCATATTTTTGTCTTGAAGCATTTTACTCACAGGCTTTATTCTGTTAAGTAAATCATGCCGAATTATAAGAGAACAAATAAATTTATAGTCCTTCATTTTAGCACTTTTAGCACATAATGTTTGTGCTATATGCTGAGTTTCTTTATTAAAATTTTCATTATTTAAAATTTCAAAAAGTGTATCGTAAATTTCTCCTAACTGATATCGTAGAGGGCGGATTGCATTAATTTTACTTTCCCATCGCGTTTCTGATGGCTGTTTCAATGTTAAAGTTTTTACGAACCTTAAAAGGATTGCCTAACGTTTGTAAGAGAATGAAAAGAAATTATATATTTCTTGAATAATTGCAAAGAAACTAATTGTATCTGCATTCACTTTGGCTGCATTATTGATGATTAAATTTAGAGTATCAGCAGCACATGGCACGTAAAAAGCTCTAGGATTTTTGTTCAAAAGCAAATTTTGGAGTCCATATTTTTTCCCCTTCATATTTGCCCCATTATCATACCCTTGACCTCGCATGTCTTCAATGGGAATATTCCATTTTTCCAGTTGTTCCACTATTGTTGCACATAAACCACGTCCTGTGGAATCTGATATATCTGCAAAACCTAAAAAGTTTTCCTTGATCTTGACAATTCCATTGTCACAGGAAACAAAGCGAATAATAATGATCATTTGTTCTGTTTTACTTGCATCAGGTGTGCAGTCTAAAATTATGGAATAATATTTAGATTTTCGATTTGATAATAAAATTGTATCCCTGATTGCATTACTTAAAGTTTCCAATATTTCATTTTGACTGTCTTTACTCAAATAGTGTATTCTATTGTTTCGTTGTAGGGCCCTTTCAACATGATCTTCCATAATGGGATCAAACTTCGCAAACAGTTCAACTAATTTTAAAAAATTGCCATTATTCCTTTCATATAATTTATCAGATGATCTGCGAAAAGCTAAATTTTGGCTACCAAGGAATTTTATAATTTCAATCAAGCGTTCTAAAACACTCGTCCAATGTTCCTTTTCATTTCATACATGCTTTGAGTCTGGCAATCAATAGTAGTTTTGTTTTTTAAATTTTTATCAAGTTCCTTCCATTTTAAGAAATTTTTCATGTGAGCTAAACTAGTCTCATGTCTATGCAAAGTTGTACTTACATTTCTACAATCGTTATAACCTTCTACAAGACTACTTGATTCAGTAGGTGCGAAAAGTTTGCAACAAAAGCAAAAAACAGAATTTAAAGTTTCAGAATAAATGAGCCATGTTCTTGGCACGAGCTCCGCGTTTTCCATTTTTCTATTATAATACGCGTCGCCAAATTTACGACTTTCAATTAAAAACAACTTGTAATTTTTTGTCAATATTTCCCCATTCACCTGGATCTTCTAAATTTACAGAGACTAACAATGTGTTAGTTTCGTGGTCAACTACAACTAAATCTTCTCCTAACTGTTTTTCACTTAAATCCTGCATCTTGTTATCTTGTTCAACAGTTGTAATAGTACTTCCATTCAAACTGGATGATGTGCATGGTTTGTCGACTCTGATTTCTAATGTATCGAGTTGGTTACAATCTGCATCAGAATATTTTAACAAATTTATTAAGAACCCCGGTTTGTTTCTTTAATATCTGCTTCTTTCGCAGCATGATGCTTATGATTTTGTGCACCAGATAATTTTTTTTTTTAATTTTTGATTCCATTTCTATTTTATACCCACAAGAAATTATTACACAACACGACACAGAGACGAAACAATAGTCCGCACTGCGCTACTGTCAGTAGCCTATTGAGATGCGTACTGTTATAAATCTACTGTTGCTATCATGTCATTACTGCGACATTGTAAAATTTTATTATTATTTTAACTTTGTATACTTGTAATTTCTATTAATTACTTGTGGTGTCTTTTTTCTTTACTTTATACTTTATTCTCCGTTATTCTAATGTAGCTGTGTGCGCTTTCTCTCTCTCAGAATCTCTCTTGTTTATATTATGCTATGTTTACAAGAAAGTCAAGTAACATTTATTTACATTACTATGAAATATACACAAATTTAAACATTAGGGAGATTGTTTTCTCTATCCTTCTATAAAAACTCTCTAGCAAAATTTAAAACCTTTTTTTTTTTCAACTTTAAAATACTTTCTTTAACACAAAACGTTATCTACTCTCAGTTTCCAAATTTTACTTATTAAACTCCAAGCTTACTTGCAAAGAGGTTACCTAAATCTCTCTGTTAAGTTATCTTTACAAATTTGATATCACCTTCTAACATGCCAATTGATTCTCTTAAGGACACTTCTTTACCTTATTAAACATATTTCTTAAAAGTCTTTCTAATACAACTATAAGAGGAATTATATAAAAGTTTTGAACTTACAAAGGCTCTGTATATCACAATTAGTCAAAAGGCTTTCACTAAATGTTCTATGGCAATTCTTTCATCTCAGATCTTCATCTGGAATTTTGGCTTCGGCTATATCAATTGGGAATGTAGCGGGACTCGTACAGTTCCGGAAAAATGTTATTCTCCCACGGCGAAAAGATAAACTTACGAGCGAAGGTACTTCAGGAAATTTGCCTTGCCTTTTCTCCTCTACTTGGGCTCGCCGAAAATGCCTGGATGACTGCTGTCTCAAGTAGCTTGAATTGCTGCCTCTAAGACTGAAAATGCTGCCTCCAAGAAAAATTAAACTGTTGTCAACTGTCAATCAGGATCCCTCTGGACTGGAAACTTTTCTCTTCTACTGCGTTTGGGACTTCTCCTTTCGGCAATTTGAAAGCTGTCTGTGGCCTAGAAGTCATTTCTCTCTAGCGACGTCTCAAACCGAGAAGCTCCTTTCTGGAAGTGGAAAACTCCTCTCTTAACCAACATCTGGATCTGGGATGCGCTCTGATGATGTCTGGAACCGGGCAGCTTTAGCAATGTCTGGAACGAGCTGCCTCCTCTTTGACAGCGTCTGGAACCGGGCAGCCTCTCCTGTCTCTCTGTGGACGTCTCTGGAACCGGGCCTCCTCTACTTCTGCAGGAATCTCTGGATCAGTCCCTTTTTATTATACCTCCTCTGAGACTTTGCATGAAGTTTGGCAACCCCCAAAGAATCAGTATGATTCTTTCATCTTAAGTTTCAAGTTCGACACGCCTTTTGTTCTCCTCTGATTTCTTTTAATTGTAAGTTGCCAGCCATCAGAACGTTGTTTGAACCTTTCTGACTGACTTAGCAGATGTTTACACTTAGAGCCTGCAAGCCTTTCTCATTACAAATAAATTTTAATAATGTTTCTAATGCTGCCATGTAGATCTATTACATGCAGCTTCGGCGATATAAACATTGCCTTTGTTTATAACACTCTAACATATTCTTATTAAAGCAGTATATACAGTTAACTTCCAGAGTGTTATTTATAATAACATCTAAAACAAACTATACAGAGACAAACAGTTTATTTTTACAATATTCACATGGGACTTAACCTAAGTAAACAATCAAATGTAATGTGCTTTGGAATATTTAAGCTACAATCGAGTTTTTATAGTACCATATGACTGGTTATGTAGCAGCACATGTTTTGTACGAAAATTTGTTTCTGCACATAAAAACCGTTCACCGTTGCACTTTAGATTCTGGAGGCAAGCATTTAGCCTGCTCTTGCTGCAAAATTGTAAACTGGTAATATACAATTTTTTAAAATTTTTTTATTCGGTGTATCCAGCCTTATTTATTTTCATTCCCTTTTCCATTTATTTATTTTCGTGCCCTGGCGCCCCCTTTGTAGCGGCTCTGCATGCCTGCTTCCGCAGGCCCTGACTCCATGAATGTAAGGAATGTGTGCACTGCTACCCTCTTGAGCCTTTGAAGCAGTAGCATTTTATTTATTGGCATTGTTGATGTGCATATATCAGTAAAACCAATATTCATTGGTTTTAGATGTTGTGTTCTCTTTTTATAAACCTATAGTTAGTACTGTGGGTGGGTTAACGATTTTTTAAAATTATTTTTTTACATAAACTGTAAGTATAATACTATGGAATAAATGGTATTAATTTTGTTTTCAATTAATGTGTGGAAAAATTGATGTTTTAGCTTTTCCTGACATTGTATGTGGTTTTTATAGTACCATATGACTGGTTATGTAGCAGCACATGTTTTGTACGAAAATTTGTTTCTGCACATAAAAACCGTTCACCGTTGCACTTTAGATTCTGGAGGCAAGCATTTAGCCTGCTCTTGCTGCAAAATTGTAAACTGGTAATATACAATTTTTTAAAATTTTTTTATTCGGTGTATCCAGCCTTATTTATTTTCATTCCCTTTTCCATTTATTTATTTTCGTGCCCTGGCGCCCCCTTTGTAGCGGCTCTGCATGCCTGCTTCCGCAGGCCCTGACTCCATGAATGTAAGGAATGTGTGCACTGCTACCCTCTTGAGCCTTTGAAGCAGTAGCATTTTATTTATTGGCATTGTTGATGTGCATATATCAGTAAAACCAATATTCATTGGTTTTAGATGTTGTGTTCTCTTTTTATAAACCTATAGTTAGTACTGTGGGTGGGTTAACGATTTTTTAAAATTATTTTTTTACATAAACTGTAAGTATAATACTATGGAATAAATGGTATTAATTTTGTTTTCAATTAATGTGTGGAAAAATTGATGTTTTAGCTTTTCCTGACATTGTATGTGGTATCTGATAATATGGAGTGATATAAATTTTAATACTTCCAGAGTCACAAAGTGTGCTATAATATTCCTTCACATTATGATGGCATTCTTATTTAAATAAAAATGTTTAAATGATGTTAATGTAAGGTCTCTTCCTTTTATGTCTTCCATTAGTGTTTGAATTTTTACTAGTCATTTTGGGTTCTTCTGTATGGTTCCTTTCAGTACTTTGTGCTCTTTTATCAGCGTGTGATTTACTGACTTCATCTAATGTTTCCTCTTGACCCCCTTAAAAATGCTTTGTGTATATGTGTTCAATAGATCATGTCATCTTGGTTATAAAATATTGCACATTTATTAGTCCTCCTCCATCTCTTTTTTTTAAGTAACAGCATCGAGTAATTTTACCATGAAAAATTTTAAATTCTTCATGGTAAAATTATGGCAGTAAAAATTCCTTATGCTATATAGTTAATTGTGCTTGCCCTTTTTTTTTTTTCTTTTTCACTCTGTTGGTTATAGTCGACAGAATGAGATGTTTATATTCAAGCCTGTATGAATTTATTTTATGCTTCTCTAAGTACAAAAATTCTAAAATCAGTAATGGTCTTTAGAGTAAATTCTTTTAAAAAAAAAAAAGTGTATATATATATATATATATATATATATATATATATATAGAAATCATATAACACTAAATATGAAATTATAAGGTGACAAAAGAATCTATTAAGTCTTCAGATATTCAGAATATTTTAACTCCTAAATTCTTGACTACCATACTTCAAACTTGCGATCCCTAGTGGGGAAAGTGCATTAAAGACCAATTAATGTGATCGGGAAGGGTTCAAACAGACCTGCTGAAGCTTGATGTTAGATAAGTTTAAAAAATTGAATGTCCAGGACCTTCTTGGGTTATTTCCTGAGAATGTTAAGGAATTCTTTTTTCACCTAAGTTCACTATAGCAAACCTTGCTGCATAACACTGTGGATTCACTACAATGAGTGTCTGCAGTACATGCAATATTTCTTTCTAATAACAGAATGTTTTGTGGTAATTTGAAGTGAGTCCATAATATCTTTTCACTTTGTCTTTGAATTCAATTCATACACATTACAGTAAAATAAGAGATATGAATTTTTATTTTCTTTTACACTTCTCTCAGATGGTCTGTATTTCAGATTTAAACATGCAAATAAGCACAGAATGTATATTTAGTTAGTATTCATTGCATTTAAAAACAGGAAAATGATTTAACAAGAATTGAAGAAAAGATTGGAGGAGGTCAAATAGAAGAAATTATTATACAGGTATGATATTTCTCTCTTCTAAAATGCGTGATTTTTGAATAATCAAATTCTACATTATTTGTTATGTGTGTGTAAGAAGCCATCTAGAACACTGTGATACCAGTATTTTCATATTGTTTTCATTGTCAGGCATTAATTTGCTAATGCCTGAATTACAATGTGAGCCATGCATTGTGCATGGCTCACATTGTAATTCAGAATTTTATTTGATGGAATTAGCATCAGCACATAAACTTTGGTTTATCACATTTGCAATAGTATGTCTTGTCTGCTACAGCCTTTAATTCTTGTCAGTTCCATTTCTTTAGGGATGTGGAGGTGTTATGTGATCATTCCTCCTATACTGACAAGACATCTTGGGGTTTAGCTTACTACCCAAGACAGAAAGCAAATTCCTGCTACATGTGGCAAAAATACAGTAAAACAGGAAAGTACATCATAGCATTCAATTCTCTAATAGTATTGGAAGGAAGAAAAAAGAAGGAAAAGTGGGAACCAATGTACATTTCATATTACAAAAGTGAGACATGGTCCAGCATCAGGTTATTCCTTGGGTTCGGCACTCTCATGCTCACCAGAAGCCCTTGATTCAGGATTGCGGTTGAAATGAACTCTGACAGAAATGCATGGAAGCCACAATCTTCCTTAGACATGAGGAGGAGGTTGATTTTGATGTAGTACACCAAAAATCTTTAAAATCATTGTTCACACCCAGAAAACAGTTTTATTAATTGATTATCCCTTTTCACACAGATTCATTCCAATCACTTTGTTACAGACATTCTTTCTGCCTGTCTGCTGGCTACCATCATTACTCTGCTTTACTTAAAGCCTATTCATAAACATGAGCAAATGCTGGTTAGCATTCATTCACTGTCCACTTCGAACTTACCAAACCAACACATTCTCTTTCATTCCACCTTCTGTGGAACAATCTTTCTTGCACTCTTTACCCAAGGAGTAAACTTCCAGTTGAAGAAAAAAAAAAAACATCACCAGGTTCCTTTTTTCTTCTTAACCATTTTCCCACATATAGCATCAATATTTAAACCTATCAGGTGTCAAGTTGCAGATGTCTTGCCACAGTTAGTTGAGATACCTGCATACCTGCGCTAGAGCAAAGACTTGCTAGCTGACCTGCCATGATGCTTTGATTATATTTTGCTGTTATAACCAAAAATCTGTCATCATGCTCCATGGTAGAACAAGGATGACCTCTTAGAAAACATCTGGGGTGCTTAAGGGTCAAAGCTGTATAACTGAGAGGAGACCTCCACGTAGCCTTTAAAGGAATGTGGAAAACGACCTGGGCTTCTGACCTAATGTCCAATCCTCACCTTCTCGTAGTGCACCCTGTTGGATATCCACCTGGATACTGAATGGACGAGGATGGGCTGGCAGCTTGGGATTTAGCCGACCAAATTGTATTCTTCTTGGCTTAAACCAAAATACAATATGACAAAATTTCATGTCGGCTGGGACGTCGCCCGATTAAACAAGGATCTCCCTTGTTTTTACCAGGGCAAACAGCAAAAAGTCAGCTACTGGAACAAATCTGAAAACACACCCCAACTCAACATCACCAGAGTTAAAGATCGGTACTATCAACATAAGCCTGAATGGCAAAGAAATGGAGCTAGCTGAGGAATTATATAAGTACCAGATCGACATAATAGGGGTGACTGAAACAAAAAAACAAAAACTGGTGAGATCTTTCTGAACAATAAATAAAAAATGTTATATTCAGGCAATGACAATCACGGAAAAGAAGGAGTAGCCATAGTATTCAACACAAAATACGAGGCTAATCTTCTTGAATGGCAGGCAGTCTCAAGTAGAGTGATGTGAGCAAATATCAGAATGAGGAACTGGACAATGAGACTTATTTGTGCCTATGGTCCCACAGAAGGTTCTACTAAGGTCGAAGTGGAGGAATTTTTTGAGGCTTTAGAGAAAGCAGTGGACACAATGAAAAAGGAAAAGTTGGTCCTTGTTGGGGATCTAAATAGCAGAGTAGGAAATGATTGTCAGACATACAAAAATATTTTGGGAAAATTTGGAGAAAAGAGCAAAGCTAATAATAATGGCAAATACTTGTTGGATTTCTGCTCAGACCATGGACTGGTTATTACTAACACCATGTTCCAACATAAAAATGTGCACAAATTCACATGGAGAAAAGAGGCAAGGAATAACAAAAGTCTCATTGACTATGTTATTGTTGATAGTGATGTTTTCTCCCTGGTGCAGGACACCAGAGTGTACAGAGGATTTGAAATTGGAAGCGATCATTATTTACTCTTGATAAGGATAAAGTTGAATTTCATATTGAAAAGAATAATATGTAAGAAAGTTTTAAAGCGAATAAAAGTTGAGCAGCTCTCAGATGTGAACTGTAGACTAAAATACACAAAGATTATTGAAGAAAAAATGAAAGAGTTTGAGAACAGGAACCAAACTTTGGAGATTCAGTGGCAAGCCTTGAAGAAAACCCTGATTGATTCAGCTAGAGAGGCATGTGGTGAAGTTGTCTGCAAGGGTAGAAAAATCAGAACTCCATGGTGGACACAGGAAGTTAAAGAGGCAGTGAAGGAAAAGAAGAAAGCATATCAAAAGTTCCTGGCAAGTAAGTCCGCTTGTGCTCTTAGAAAATACAGAGACAAATGTAAGAAAGCTGAACACTGTATAAAACTGGCTAAACAAAAGTTCATGGGAGGACTTTGACAAGAACATAGAAAATAAATATCAAGAAGGTGGCAAAATATTCTGGAGGTTGTTGAAGGAGCTTAGAAATGGAGGAAAGAGTGCTGTAAAAGGAGTTAGAGATGATAAAGATGACATGAAAACGGGAGAAAAAGATATCAAAGATTTGAAATGAGGAAAAGCAGCAGGAGTAGATGATATTTGACCAGAAATGCTGAAGTATGGTGGTATAAAAGTCTTAACAGTGGCTGAACTGCATAGTTCAGAAGTCCTGGACAGAGGGACGAATTCCCGATGATTGGAGTAGAGCTCTCATAGTACCCATATATAAAAAGGGAAATAAAACTGAATGTGAGAATTACAGAGGTATTTCCCTACTGAATGTTCCTGGTAAGATTTATGCAAGTATACTTGAGAAAGGTTGAGAAGAATTGTGGAAGAAAAGCTTGGTGAAGAACAAGCTGGATTTGTGCCAAATAGAGGCTGTCAGGATCAGATCTTCACTTTATGACAAATAGTTGAAAAATCATGGGAATATAATAAAAATCTGTATTTAAGTTTTGTTGATCTCGAAAAGGCATATGACAAGGTGCCAAGAGAGAAGCTATTCAATACGCTACAGTTATATGATGTCAATGGGGCATTATATCAAGCAATACTTAGTCTTTATTTGAGTCTTAAGTCAGCAGTTAGAATTGAAGTAAGTACAGGAAGCTGGTTTAATGTTAAATCTGGTGTCAGATAAGGATGTACATTATCCCCCTCTGTTATTCATTTTCTGTATGCATCACATTATGAAGGAAAGTGGTATTAAACCTGATATCAAAATTAGAGATTTTAATGTCAGCTCTTTTCTTTATGCAGATGATGTTATACTTCTGAATAAATCCCCTAGAAGTCTGAAGATTCTCTGACTAAATTGAATAACTGGTGTAATAGATATGGTATGATGGTCACTAATAAAAAAGACAGACAATGAAAATAGGCAGAATCGTTGAAAATGTCAAATGTGTTGTGAATGGAGAACCTCTGGAACAAGTAAAACATTTCATCTACATAGGCATGATTTTTAGTGAAGATGGTAAATTAAATATGGAAATAGACAACAGAATCAACAACGCTGGTATGGTAGGAAGTCAACTGAATAAATTCATATGGAATAAGAGAGAAATTAGTCGGAACACTAAATTATCTATATACAAGACAGTGTTCAAACCAGTTTTAACTTATGGATCTGAGAGCTGGGTCAGAAGTAAAACACTTGACCAGAGACTGCAGATATGAGAGTCCTGAGAAAGATCAGAGGCGTGAACATATGGCATCAATGGCAATATCATATTAAAAACAAGGATATTAGGGAAGAACTTGAGATTGTCAGCATCCAGGAATGCATTAGCAGAGCTAATGTCAGGTAGTATGGTCACTTAAACAGAATGGACAAGAAAGATTAGCAAAAACAAGTGTTCTCTGCCAGGTTGGCAGGAAAACGACCCAGAGGAATACCAAGATATCACTTGGTGCTAAGCATGGTACGACATTGTGAGAGCTGCATTGCAGTTTGTGTGGACATATTTCTTACTGAAGTGTCTCTCTTCATAGTTTTGTGTGAAATTTGTAACTTTCAGCAAAACATATTGCAATTTAATTTGTACAAAATTTATATCACATTTTTTTATGTAATATAATTTATTAGTATGATGGAATAATTTGTCTACATTTGGCTGTAGTCATGAAAATGTTTTCATATACAGGTAAAAATGTAATTCATGCTGAGCTTTTGCCAGAGTTTGGAATATCACAGTGTTGTATCCAAGCTCTGGACAGCGTTTCAAGCCAGTGGACTGTGTTCCAGATGTTTGCTAAGAGGTCATTCTTGTTCTACCATGGAGCTTGATGACAGATTTTTGGTTATAACAGCAAAATGTAATCAAAGCATCATGGCAGATCAGCTAGCAAGTCTGCTCTGTTCAAGTACAGGTATGCAGGTATCTCAACAAACTGTGGCAAGACATCTGCAACAAATAGGCTTATATGCCTGAAGGCCTTTAGTCTGTATCCCTTTATCCACAACTCATCATAAAGCATGTTTTCAGTAGTGACATATCCATAAAAATTGGACAAGACACCAATGAGCTAATATACTCTTTACAGATGAGTCATTTTACTCTTTCCTTCAATTCTAGATGACACTTGATCTGTCGTGAAAGCGGTAATGCTTACCATCACAAGAATGCTCTTGAAAAGGACAGATATAGCGATGCTGAGATTGGTGTGGGAAGGCATTATCCTTAATAGATGCATCGAGCTACAAGTGCTGGAAAAAAGAGACTGTGGCTGGTGAACGATATTGCACCGAAGTTCTTCAAAATCATGTTTGATTGTTCCATGGTGCTGCAGGCAAAGAATTCATTTTTATGAATGACAGCATCATACATAAGCAGTGGAGTACTTCTGGAGATCTGAGGATATATTGAATCGAGTGCCCAGCATGCTCCCTGGATCTCAACTCTAGAGAACACATTCGGGATGCAATAGGGAGACACTTGCTGCTCGAAATTCCCCTACAGAAAACAAACAAGGTCTTATCCTTGCTATGAAGGAGGAGTGGGCCAGTTTGTCTGATGAACTTCTGAATCACTTTGTGCTAAGCATGGTATGACATTGTGAGAGCTGCATTGCAGTTTGGGTGGACATATTCCTTACTAAAATGTCTCTCCTCATAGTTTTATGTAAAATTTGTAACTTTCAGCTAAACATTGCAATTTAATTTGTACAAAATTTATTACACATTTTTTTATGTAATATAATTTATTAGCATGAGAATAATTTATGTCTACATTTGGCTGTAGTCATGAAAATGTTTTTCATATACAAGTAAAAATGTAGTTCATACTTAGCTTTTGGACACAAGTGTATAACATGGATCGATATTTAATATTTTAAAATTTGAATAAGGTGTGAAGAGAAAAGCTGTTCAGAATACAACAGTTATATGGTGTGATGAATGGGATGAACAGGAAAATGTTTGATATCTCTGCAGTTATTTATCACCTACTTGGATCCTCATGAAGGAAAATGGTATTTAACCTGATACTAAAATCAGATTAAACTTAGTTGTGCACTTTATCCACAGCAAAGCTTCAGCATGCAAACTAAATTTAATAACTGCTATAACAAATTTAATCTGAAAATCTGCATAAAAATTTAAAAATAGAAAGTTCATTGGAAAACATTATTCATTTTTAGTGCTGAACCTATAGAACAAGATAAAACACTTGTTATTTAGTGACAATTTTTAGCAAAGATGGCAGATAATAAGCAGTAATGGCATGTCCACTACCTGCACCTCCCCTTTTTTTTTAACAAAAAAAAAAGCACTAATTATAGTTATCAAGTAATAGTCACAAAGAAAGCTCTGAAGAAAAGTATTAATTTACTCATCTAATTGCTATAAAGATATGTATTTTATTTCATAACTTTTGCTATTCTCTAACTTCATTAATGTATTTTAAACAGGCTGAAAATGAACTCAATTTAACAAGAAGAATGCTGGTTTGGAAGCCCTGGGAACCCTTAGCTAATTCCCCTCCAGAAAATCAATGGAAATGGCCTATTTGAATGAAGGATAATTTTTGATTAGTATGCATAATGTCACCTTACTGTATAGCTATAAATTAGAAAGTAATGGATACATAGGACTTATATACTGCTTAAAATAAAGCAGTTAATGTAATGTATTTCATTTACAAAAAAAAAAAAAAAAAAAGTATAGGATGAGGTAAATATGCAAAGCATTCATTTTGTTCATTTTTTGTAAACAGTGAATGATTTATGGAGGGAAAGCACAGAACTGAATAATTATGCTTAATAATTAGTACTTCTAGAAATGGAAGTTATGAATATGAAAATAGTGGAATGCAGAAAAATGGAGGGTAAAATACATATAAAGTAAAATGCAAAGTAAGAAATAACAAGAAATGAACATTGCTAAAGCACAATACAATGTATTTAAAATTACTCTCACTGATACTTAGGAATTTGAACTGCTTTACTAGTCTACACGTATGCACATTTTTTTAGGATAAAGCAGAAATATATGGGCATTTTTATGCCCATCACTAGAACTGATTCTGTTAAAAACAGCTTGCTGAAGTTTAGTATTTAAGTTGCAATTTTAGATCAGCAAAGAATTACACAGCTTGCCTGTGCTTTGAAGTTGTTTATTCAGATGTTTCACTGGGAAAGGGAAGGGGAAGATTAAAGTTCCTTATGGCAAGGATATTACTCTGGGATACTATGGCATAAAACATTGCATATTCAGAGAACATATTCTCATACCATTCATGTACCAGCCACTGAATTAGAAACTTTTATTTAATACCATGTTGGATCTTCTTTAGTCCAAATTATAGCACATATGCAGTTTGGCATAGATTCCACAAGGTGTTGAATTACATCTACAGTATACCAGACATTCACAAAATAGTCCTTTAACCAGCTCAGATTGGATGGAAGAGAACTTTGCTTCTGGATCTGTTTTTCTAACATGTCCCATACATTCTCAATGGAGTTCAGAGTTGGGCTATGTGATGGCCATGGAAGGTGATAGAAGTCGCTGTCATGCTCACTGAACCACTGCTGAACACTTCATGCATGATGGACAGCAGCATTGTTGTTCATGAAACAACTGTCACCTGCTGGATAAAAAGTCAACATTGCAGGATGGACTTGATCAGTAACAATGTTTAGGTATTCCATGGAGGAGGCACCTGAGTTTCCAGCAATATCAGGGCACCCATTCTGTACCACCCAAACATGCCCTACACCCTGATGCCACTTCAAGAACCTGGAGTTGTGTTTCCATGGGACGCTTAACAAACTCTCTGCCTATGGTCTGTACAGGTGTATTGTGACTCATCAGACTACATGACTTTGTTCCCAGTCACGGTGTTCCTGACACCACTGCAGGCGAACTTTCGGTTCTTTGCAGAAAGTGTTTTCCAAATCATATGCAACTGCCAATACTGATCCTCTTCAATTCTCCGCACATAATTCAGTGAGATGTGGGTTGGGAACAGCCTTAATTAAATGCTTTGGTCCATTACTTCCCATGGGAAGTTCTTAGTACCAAGTTACACCTCTTAGATAAGCAGTGCAGGTTAATTTTCCACTGATTAGACACCTGGAGGATATCTCACCTTTTTGAGAAACCAGTCAGCTCTGCTGTTTTCAAAATTGTGGCTCCAGCCAAATCAATTACTGACCAGCAGTTCTTAAATAGTTGCCTAGAACATGGTGATACATGTGTCCAAGTATTTTGCACTTATGCTGTGTGACGTTTACATACATCCGCATAAAGCTTTCTAATTCAGTGGCTGGTATGTCTACCATGGAGTACAGATGACAGTTGAACAACGTGGGGTTGGGGGGAGGGGGGGGTCGATGTTCCTAATATGCAGATTTTCAACTGCAAAGTTGAAAATCTGCATATAACTTTTGCCTTCCCAAAAACTTAACATAAACAGTTGATATAACATTACTGATAACATAAACAGTTGAAACACATATTTTGTATGCTATATGTATTATATACTGTATTCTTACAATATAGTAAGCTAGAGAAAAGAAAATGTTATTAAGATAATCATAAAGAAGAGAAAATACATTTATAGTACTGTACTGTATTATCCTTGGGTTATTGGTCCCATGCTACCAAACGCATCCCCAGGTTGCAGATAGTGGAATGGCCTCTGGATACAGAGGTTAGCTGTGAATATGCAGCTGCTTATTCACAGCTAACCTCTCAGTGGCATGGTTATCTCTATAAAAAGCCACACATTTCCACTGACAGGGATGCGACATGGCGAGATGTAACCGCCATTCAATAAGTTACAGCCCACTGGAAGTTGGGGCAGCAACAACTTTCATCCTGATAAGCAAATAATCATCATAAGTGACAACAGCGTAAAGGATACTGTGGTAGGCAGATAATCATGCAGATTGAGAAATGGCTAGCACACTGAGCCTCTCTAGAAGGCTATTGCTGGACAAGGAAGGCAAGGGGATACCACCTTGTTCTATTTTTCCCTAGTAAGATAGCAGTATGGATGGACATTCTAAAAGGTAATAAAGTGTACAATAGCTCAATACTTATGCACAGCAAGGGAAGAAGCAAGGCTTCCCAGGTCATAAACCAGTGAAATCCTTGTACATTCATTGGGACGTGGAATGTGAGAACCCTCCTACAAATTGGAATATTTGAAGAGAGAAATTGATAGATTAAAAATAACCATATTGGGAATTAGTGAAATGAGATGGAATGGAACTGGGGACTTTTGGAGTGATGATTACAGAATCATTTATTCAGGTGATGAGGAAGCAAAAAATGGAGTCGCGGTGGTTCTCAATAAGGAATGGAGAAGAAGAGTAATCAACTCGGTAGAATGTAGTAGCAGATTGATAATGGTAAAACTAGAAGCAAAATTTTATTAATAATATTATACTAATATTATATTAGTCTACTAATATACTAATATAATACAACAAATATTATAATAATACAAGTGTACATGCCTACTAGCGACCACAGTGATGAAGAAGTTGAGAGAGTGTATGTAGATATTGAGAATCTAATCAAACTCACCAAAAAAGGAAAATAATCTTATTGTCATGGGTGATTGAAATGCAGTCATTGGTGAAGGCAGAGATGGTAGGTGGGAAAATACAGACTTGGATGCTGAAATGAAACAGGAGATAGATTTGGAGTTCTGCCATTAATTCAATCTGATCATTACTATACCTGGTATGAGGTACCAAAAAGAAGAAGGTATACTTGGAAAATGCCAGGGGATATAGGAAGATACCAAATAGATTATATTATGACAAGAAATAGATTTAAAAATCAAGTAAAATCACGCAAAAGTTACCCAGCAGCTGATATTGACAGTGACCACAATTTGGTTTTATTGAAATGTAATCTGAAATTTAAAAAGCTGTCACAACCAAGCAAAAGGCCCAAATGGAAGATAAATACCTGAAAACAGAGGGAAAAACCATAGAAACTATAAACAGCAAACTGATGAAAGCATTAAAACTGGAGAGAGAGAGAGGGAAAAGAAAAACAAAGAGGGAAAAATGGACTCATTTGAAGGATACAATCATCAAAGCTGCCAATGACTGCATAGGATCAAGGAACAAGCAAATAAAAAAAGCCATGGATCACCCAAGACATTCTAGATCTAATAGATGAAAGAAGGAAATACAAAACCCACCTAAAGGAAGAAAGCAAAGATAAATATAAACATATTAAAAAAAAACATGATAAATAGAAAGTGTAAAGAAGAAGAACAATGGTATACAGAGAAATGTAAAGAAATAGAAGATCTAACAAAGCCTGGGAGAATCAATAAAGCTTATAACATAAAAGGAATAAGCCAGCAAAACAAGATAAGAAGCAATTATAAAAAAATAAACAGGGGAACATACTTATAGATAAGGAAGAAATTTCGGAAAGATTTAAAGTGTTATTTAATTTATATTCTTATATACATTGTCAATTCCTTAAGTGATTTAGTCAAGAAGCCCTAATAGAAACAGCCAGCAATTAAACAAAAACCGCAATAGCAAAAATACATAGAGGTGTAAGACGGGTGCTCTCTTTCACCCATATTATTTAATCTCTACATTGAAGATGCAATAAATAAATTGAAAGAACTAATAGAAACTGGAATTGATATTAACTGGCTACAGTTCGTAGATGATATAGCAGTTAGAGCTGATAACGAAGGCAAACTGAAAGCCACCATGACAAAGATGGAAGAAATTTTCACACAGTAGAGCCTAAAAATTAATTATAAGAAAACAAAACTATGAATTACAAGTAAAGCAAATCCAATGAAAATAAACCTGGAAATAAATAATAACCTAATACAACAGGTATCCTCTTTTAAATATCTTGGAAGTCTTATCACAGAAGATGGAAGAAACCAATCAGATATTAACCACGCTACCGGCCAAGACGTCAAAGTTATCATGGATGCAAAGAGCATATTAAAATTATAATACCATTGATATTACATTGAAATATATGATGGATATGAAGCATATGAGGATATGTATTTGATCCATAACGGCCAGTGAGGTGGTTAATGCACAAATAATCTTACCCAAAGAAGCATTCTACAACAGAAGAAATATTTTTACCAGTAAAGGACTTAGCAGCTAGCTCAAAAAAAGGCTAGTGAAAAATATGGAGCATTGCATTATATGGTTGTGAGGCCTGGACTAACAAAACAAGACATCAAAAAGTTGGGGGCATTTGAATTTTGGTGCTGGAGAAAGATGATGAAAATTAGTTGGACAGAAAGGAAAAGTAATGAAGAAGTTCTAAATATAGTTAATGAAGAGCTGTCAATGAAACACATCAATAAGAGAAGAAAAAACCTAATTGGACACCATCTGAGGCATGGTGCACTGATTACAGAAATAATGGAGAGGACTGTAGAAGGAAAGAGGCCACGAATTTATATATGAAATATTTTTTTCATATAATATTATATAGATGAAATTAATGAATATATGAAGTTATTTATATGTGAAACCAAGAATTTCGTATATAAATAACACAATGATGCTAACCGGCACTAAGAGTTATGAAGAGATAAAAAGGCAGTCACAAGACAAGGTGTTATGATGTGCTGCTATAATTACCAATCTTCGGATTGATGCACCAAAGAAGAAGACTGTATTATCGATACTGCAAGTTTGCATCGTCTGTCTGTCAGTACCTACATCAATATTGTCTTATGCTATACATATTATTAACAGACATCAAAAATTAAAAGATGTGAAAAAGAAATTGATATTTATTTACGGATATAATGATTCATGCATTGATAACAAGGCTGAAGAGAGTCAGGCGCACTCAGTGTAACTTTATAGAAGTGCATTGTAATTTCTGTCTGACTTTTTGCTTTTTCATTTCTCTAAAAATGTTTCTATACAGTACCAATTCTTCCACCGTTTGCTTTAGTTTTAAGGATGCTTGCAACACTTGAGCTGATTGCAATAGCAACAGCAGGTGGCTACGAAATTATTACAGTAATACAGTATATCCTACAGTTAATTTTATGCAGTTATGATTTAATACTGCATCTTTACATTTGTTTACATTTCTCTTGACTGCGAATGGCACCATGTACGGACTGAAGGTACTTACGCACACAAGTAAGTTGTGATAATTTTAACTTTTTATAATAGATTTGTGTATATTTTATGGTATTAAATGTTAAAATAGACTAGCATCTACATATATTTTATGCGTTCATGACACACCTAACTCTTAATTTTTTCGACATTTCTAGGCTATGCGGTTCATCTGATTTTTTTTTTTCAAATTGTCACATATCTTTAAACATTTTCCAATATATTTAATTGAAAAAAATCCACTTATTAGTGGACTTGAGCATTTCAAACCCTCGTTGTTCAAGGGTCAACTGTATATTTAATAATATGCATTATAGGTAGGAATGTGCTGAATATTTGGTTTTGCTTCTGCTGATTAGGTGTGTTTGTCAAATATTTAGCTTTCACCAAATCAGTAGAAAGATTTGGTATTTGGCGAGTCAGAACAGAAAAGTTTTTGTCATAGGCTTCATAATTAATGTGACTAGTTGGGAAAGCTTCCTATTATTGTGCTTGACTGCATACAAAGTCTTGTCATTTACAATAGGCACTTTCTTGGGTGTTTTTATTTTAGTCTATATTATGCAGTCTTAAAAGTTGTTTATATTATGAAATATTAAAATCTCTGTCTTAAAATATTTAAAAAAAAAGTACAGAGTTTGGCTATGAGTAATAAAATAAGCAATATTTTGAATTTTTGCAATTTATATGTAGATTCAAAATTTGCAAAATTAAAATATGCAGACATCAGAATATCTGGGTGATACAGAAAAAAAGGAAGTAGTGTGCACACACCTATGTAATCATGTAAAAATACAATGAATCTGGAAAACAAAACAATGAAATTGCAATATCAAATCACAAATGCGAAAATTGAATAATCTTTAAAAAAAAATAAAATAAAGTAATGTAGATGACATATAGACAAAATCTTTGCATTATACTGTAGCTGAAGTGGGCTAACAGGCCATACTAAACCATTCAAAATAGATTTCCGAGACTAATTTAGCAAACAAATTCTGCAGTACAGTTTTTCAGCACTAGCCACAAGTAATTCATCAAAAGAATTTTTTTTTGAAGACAGAAATATTTATGAAGAAACCAGAATTAAACTACTCCCAGAAACACTGAAAAATTCCTTTTCTACATTATATTTTTTTGCAAATTCGTTTTGATTATTAAATTCAGAATGATTTTCTATTTCACAATTTAAAATATAAAAGTTGTCATATTTTTATTTGGTTATTAAAAAATAAGTGCAATATTTTTTCTGATTTTTATCCTATATTATTTGTCTAAGTAAATGTTCCCTATAAATACAGTTGACAGTTTTATCATCATCATCAAATTACTGCCATGTATCCTCAAGAGGTGTACAGGATATGATAGTACTACATGAAAAAAATTACATCATTACTAACTTCCTATCTACAATTTTCCTCCAAATCAGTCTGTTACTTGTCAAGACTCCAACATTATCAGATCTTATGTTTCTATCGTCTAAGGCAGCGCTTCCCAAACTGTGGGCCGCGACCCCCTTGGGGGCCTTAGGTTTTGTTGAGGGGGGCCGTGATATAATGAAACAAATTTAAAATGTTTTAAGACTAAGTTAGATTTTTTTTTTATTTTAAAGAAACGTATTCAACTTTTATTATTTATTATTTCTTTTTTGTTATTTTTTATATTTTAATGGAAAAATTCACACATTGGTGTTGGTTCACAAACTTTGCTTCCTGCGTATTTCGTCGCTTAATGAATATTACTAAACATTGCTTATTCGTGTGTTTCATTTCACAGCAGTGGTTAATTGTATTTACTTCGAATGCTCTCCAGGGAAGCTCTAAATCTTCCTGTCACTTTCATCATGCGTTCGTAATCAGGGACTGTTGATATTGACTTTATATACATATCAAAACTCGTTTTATATTATCACTGTCATCCGAGATAGTTTTCTGTTACCAATAAAAGTTTCGCATATACTTAACACATGAAAAAAAGCTTAAACAAGTTCATGTGGAGAGATAGTAACTCACTTGCATTGGTAAACAACACCCCTCCCTAATAGTCACTATACTGCAGAGGCAATAAAAACAAGTACTTTTATTATGCCAGTGAATAAGGTATGAGAAGTCTGTGTAATATATTTCTCAACAAATAGTGCAATTAGAAACAACTGGGATAAAAACGCACTAATTAATAAATCACGTCCCCTCATACAGAAACTGTGCTGTATAGACTGAAACAAAACCATATGTTGCATGGGCAAACACAGTAACTAACTAAAAACTATTGTTATTAATTAGATGTGTGTGAGTTCGATTTCCCAAGGCAGCAATAAAATTCAACCGAACGTGTTAAAATTCGTAAAAGTGTTAAAACTAAGTAATATATATATATATATAATGAATGTTATGGCAGTTTCACATATGGAATTTGGTTGAAGAGAGTTAGCATTTCAACTCAATTGTCAGCTATGCTTTTATCTTTCGGTTGCACGATCGTTTGTTAATACCGCACCAATCATATGCATGTTTTAATAACCTGCCTTTGCTGTCTGTTTCGCGTTAGGCTTAATTACCATAAAGGGAGAAAAGTGAAAAGTCACAAAAGAGAAAAATGTTCCTGGTCCGGAGATTCCCTTATTCAGGTAATATTCACTAATTTCATGTTATCAGTCTGTGGTGATATTATTTGATCTAGTCTACGTTAAAAAATTTAACTCTGAGATGGATAAGTGGCTGATAAAAAAAATAATAAAAAAATCCCGCAAACAATCAGAAGACGCAGAAACAGACTTAAAAAAAACACGACAGTATTTCATATTTTCCAGAACAGCCCGCATTGTCTTCAGAACCAAACGGTAAGAGGCAAAAAATGTAATATATGCATTTGATTTTTGCAATATTCGCTGTGTATGTTTTGTATTGAATATATATACAATAAATATTATAATAATATATCTCTCTATTACGATTTTTTTTCGAGGGGGGGGCAGTGAAATATTTTAATTTTTGCAAAAGGGGCCCTGACATCCAGAAGTTTGGGAAGCACTGGTCTAAGGCACTTTGTACCGTAATCAATACACCTATATCTTGATCTTCCTCCGGGTCGGTTTCCTGCCAACCTGGCAGAGAACACTTGTTTTGCTAATCTTTCCTCGCCCATTCTGTTTAAGTGACCATACCACCTGAGATTAGCTCTGCTAATGAATTCCTGGATGTTGACAATGTCAAGTTCTTTCCTAATATCCTCGTTTTTAATATGATATTGCCATCGATGCCATCTGTTCACGCCTATAATCTTTCTCAGGCCTCTCATATCTGTGGTCTCTAGTCTTTGGTTAAGTGTTTTACTTCTGACTCAGATCCATCAGTTAAAACTGGTTTGAACGCTGTCTTGTATATATACAGCTAATTTAGTGTTCCGACTAATTTCTCTCTTATTCCATATGAATTTATTCAATTGACTTCCTACCATACCAGATTTGTTGATTCTGTTGTCTATTTCTATATTTAATTTACCATCTTCAGTAAAAATTGTGCCTAAGTAGCTGAAATGTTTCACTTGTTCCACAGGTTCTCCATTCACAACACAGTTGACATTTTCAATGATTCTGCCTATTTTCATTCTCTTTGTCTTTTTATTGCTGACCTTCATACCATATCTATTACAACAGCTATTGAATTTAGTCAGAGAATCTTGCAGACTTGTAGTGGATTTATTTAGAAGTATAACATCTGCATAAAGCAAAGCGCTGACATTAACATCTCCAATTTTGATATCATGTTTAATACCACTTTCCTTCATAATATGATCCATATAGATAATGAATAACAGAGGGGATAATGTACATCCTTGTCTCACACCAAATTTAACATTAAACCATCTTCCTGTACTTCCTTCAATTCTAACTGCTGACTTACAACTCAAATAAAGACTAAGTATTGCTTAATATAATGCCACCATTGACACCATATAACTGTAGCGTATTGAATAGTTTCTCTCTTGGTACCTTGTCATATGCCTTTTCCAAATCGACAAAACTTAAATACAGATCTCTATTATATTCTCATGCTTTCTCGACTATTTGTCATAAAGTGGGGGTGCTTAAGAGTCAAAGCTGTATAACCGAGAGGAGACCTCCACATAGCCTTTAAAGGAATGTGGAGAACCCACCAGTTCTTCTGACCTAATGTCCAATCCTCACCTTCTCATGGTGCACCCTGTTGGGTATCTACTTGGATACTGAACAAACGAGGATGGGCTGGCAATTTGGGATTTAGCCGACCAAATTGGATATTATGGATCCATTCATATTTTATAGCTATATCTAGAAAGAAACTTAAAAGTTTTGAAAATTTTATCAAAGAACTCTGTTGTTGTTGCTATAAGTCATCCAGTCATTTTCAACTCTTGGCGATTCCTGCGAACAAAGGTTTTCCATTCCACTCGGCCTCTTGTCCTTTTTTTTTTGTCCATCCAACTCTTTTATGATCTTCATTTTCTTCTCATTCCCTTAATCCACCCCAACATTAACTGGCTTTTCCAATGATTTCCAGTAATATGACCAAAGTACATCAACTTCTGTTTAGCAATCATCGCCTCCAAGTAGCATTCTGTCTTTATATTCTCTAAAACCTTTTTTATTGGTCATTCTTGCAGTCCATGGGATTCTGAATTATCTCTTCCACACCCATAATTCAAATAAAAAAATTATCTTTCTGTCATGCTTCTTAATAATCCAGCTTTCACATCCATACATCACTTCTGGAAATACCATTGGTTTGACAATTCTAGCTTTCATGGCCTTACTCACACTTCTATCTTTCGTAATTTTTTCAGATTTAACACTGCCTTTTTTCCCATGAATATCCTTCTTTTAATTCATCTTCACACTTACCATCATTTCTGATTCTGGACTCCAGTAAATCATAACTTTCAACAATTTCTATTTTATCTCGCTCTATTATAAATTCATTTAAATTGCCAGAAGCCATCACTTTTGTTTTTCTGATGTTTAAATTAAGCCTAGCTTTGTTACCTTCTGTCTTAACCAATAGAATCATCTGCTCTAGATCTTCCTTAGTTTCTGCTATGAGGGTTGTATCAACTGCATATCTTAAATTATTTATTATTTTGCCATCAATCTTAATTCTTGCTGATCTTTGTCTAAATCAGCCATTCTCATAACATATTCACTATAAATATTGAAAAGGTAGGGTGACTTGATCCACTCAAACACTGTCTGTTTCTCCAACAGAAGAAGCTTCTTGGCTGTCAGCTCTTATCAAGAGAATTAGATGTTCAGGTATTCCCATTGATCTCATTATAATCCGGAGTCTTGTGATCCATGCAGTCAAAAGCTTTATTTTAAAACAGATGAATACTTCCTTTTGAAATTTTCTTGTTCTTTCCATAATACATCTTATGTTTGTTATTTGATCTCTGGTTCCTCTAATTCTAAAGTCTGCCTGTTCTTGTGGCATTTCTCTATTCGCATATAGCTCCAACCTTTGTGGCATCACTTTCAGCATAACTTTACTTGCATATGAAATTAAAGTGATATCTCTATAATTCTCACAATCTCTGGGATCTGATGTTTTTGGAATTGGGATGAATACTGATGTTTTCCAATCTCTAAGTCAGTATATTTTCTTCCAAACCTGTTGACAAATTTCAGTGAATATATTCAACTACTTCATCCCCACCTGCTCTCAATAATTCCACTGACACACCATCAGCTCCAGGAGCTTCTCCTTTTGGCAGCTGTTCCATTGCTAATATCACTTCACTTTTCATTATCATAGGTTCCTTAACAAATTCTCACTCAATATTATTATCTTTCTTGTACAATTGTACAAATTCTCTACATACTCTTTCCATCTTTTTTTTCATTGCTGCTGCTTCTTCCATCAGACATTTCCCATAATTACTTTTTATGATTTCTAATCTAGAGATAAACATCCATATAACATCATTTATTTTTCTAAACAGATCTCTTATTCTACCCACAATATTACTTTTTTCAGTTTCCTTGCACATTTTGTTTACATGTTTGCTCTTGTCTTTGGAAATCTGTACTCAGTTGTCTAACCCTTTCTTTGTTTCTCTGAAGTTTCATTTTCTTCTTTCCTCTGCTATTTGAATAGCTTCTTCTAAGAACCATTTACAATCTTTCTTTCTTGTTGCTTTTTTAGTCTTCTTTGTTGCTTCTATAACTGTACATTTTGTTTCTTCCCATAGTTCCAATTTTCTTCCTGTCTTCTGCAAACTTTTGAATCTCTTTCTGACTTCTACTTTAAATGTTTCATTTATAGGATTTAAATCAAATCTGATATTGTCCTTTTGTTTCTTCTTAGCCCTTAATTTCAATTTAACTTCAACTATCAATAATTCATGATCTGTCCGTCTGCACCAGGGTGTTTTTGCTGCTTGGCACTTCTCCACCTTTTGCTGGCAACAATATAATCTATCTGATTTCTGTATTCTCCATTAGGTGAAGTCCATGTGTATGATCTTCTTTTGTGTTGCTGAAAGCAAGTGTTTGCAATAAAGCAACTGTTCTCAACACAAAACTCGAATAGCTCCTTTCTCCTGCTTCATTCCTCAGTCCTAAATAGAGATTTCAGAAAGGAGGAACTTTCTCAAATGGCAATCCATCAGCAGAAGTCCTGAGACAGTCCAAATGATGGGAGTTTGCTTAGTAGGCCTTTGTGCCAGACCCGGTCAAAGGCTTTAGAGATATCAAGGGCAACTACTTAGGATTCACCGAATTTCTCCGGCGATGGGTGATGTATGAGAGTAGAACTCCTGTTGATCGTTTTTGGCAGAATTTGTACTGGTGGTCGCTTAAAAGTTGGGTACCTTCGAGGTAAAGTAGGAGTTGAGAGTTTATGGTTTTCTCCATTAGATAGGACTGAAGTGAGTGAGATAGGGCAGTAGATGGTACGATTTATCTCCTTTTTAGGAATGGGTTGAATGTGGGCCAGTTTCTAGGCTTTGGGATATATACCAGTGGAGTAAGAGAGTTCGTACAGACGGCATAGGATAGGAGTCAGTTCTGTTGCACAGACTTTCAGGACAATTGGGGGAATGCCATCAGGGCCAGGAGACTTTTTTGTGTCTAATTTAGACAACAGGTTATGATATCTTTTTGGCAAATGGATACAGGGGGCATTGCATGTCGGACAGTAGGAATGACTGGAGGGCATTTGCCATTGTCAGCTATATGTGCATTGGAGGCAAAGTGTGAGGCCAGGCGGTTAGCTTCTTTTGTAGGTGATGTTGCAATTGAGCCATCTAGGTATGATAGAGGTGGGAGTAGTGTAGGGCAAAAGTTACAACCGATTGCCTTGGCAAGAGACCAAAAGGCATGGCTGCTATTTGGACAGGCTACAAGTTTCCTGCCCATTCAAATTTCTGTTTTAGAAGCATTGATATTTTTCTTGCATCTGTTTCGGGCTTCAGTATAGATGTTGAAGGAGGATGGGGTTCATGATTTGAGCCAATTATGGTATGCCTGATTTTTCATTTGTACTGCATTGGCACATCATTTGGAGAACCAGGGTTTAATTTGGGGATGGCAGTTCAGAGTTGTGGGAAATGTATGTTTTCATGCCAGTGGAGATTACTTTGGTGATACGTTCGGTGCATATGTTTGGACTGCAAGACCGGAAACAATAATCCAACCATGTGAATGAAGCATAGTAGTCTCGGAGGCTGTCCCATTTGGCACTGTTATAATGCCAAACTACTCTTGTGTGGGAGTGACTGTGTAAGTGTTATTGCATGGGGGAGATGAGCACTATGTTGTGGTCAGAATTACCCAGGGGGCTCACTACATTCACTAAATATTTGGAGGGATCATTAGTAAGGAAGAGATCTAGGATATTTGGGGAGTGGTTCTGGTATTCTGGTCAGCTTTTGAACAATTTGTGTAAGGTCATTGGTGATGGCATATTTCAGCATCTCTGCCTGCAGGATCTGTACAACTGGAAGAGGATAGCCAACTGGTGTTATGGACATTAAAATCACTCAGGAGGATGGTTTCGCTGTTTGGATAGTGGGACTTGAGAAAATCAACTTTTAGGAGGAAATGAAAGAGCTCAGAATGATTGGTGGCATTAGGAGAGGGATAGAGATAGCAGATGAATTTCGACCCTCTTTAGCCAAAGAGGGTCGAAGTTGGGCGATTCTAGGTTAGGTGTTCTCTGGCAGGGTATGTCAGAGCAGATATATCCTTTCGACCCTTGGGTCAAAAGGAGTTAAATAGTGTATAGGTCAGAGAGGTTGAGATGGATAGTGCTGGGGGAAGGTGAGATTTGAGTTTCTTTTAAAAAGAGTAGGTGGGGTTTGGCACACTGCGGATGGTGGTGGACACTATTAAGGTTGAAATAGGCCACGGATGTTGGTGAAGTGGATATGAAAGGTTCTGTGACTGCAAGGGTCTTGCACGTTTCCCATGCAGTGCCTGCATACTGGTCTCCTTGGTGGCTACTAGTGGCATCACTTGGTTTTTGCACTAGTTTGGTTTGTTTGTAGTATCATCCAACTGTTGTCTCCATTTTGGCGCTTTTCCTCCTGTTCCTCGGAGCTGGCATCTTTGTTCTCTCGGGGCAAAGGTTAGATCAGGTCGGGCATGTATGCACGACCGGGAGCAAATCCTTTAGCTTGTTTTTTATCGCCATTATAAATTTGGATGTGTTTGTTGGTGTGTCACTTTCACGAGACGTGGAAAGTTCGTTCTGTCCTTTCTTTTGTTTATGGGTCTAAAATGATGGTATTTAATGATATTTTTGGGATTAAAATTGTATTCTCCTGCTAGTTTGCCGACATCTTTTAAGGATTAATCGTTTTCCGTCCGGAAGTTTAGGATAACACCGTTGAGTCTCTTTATTTTAGGCCTCAAATGACTCGTTTACCGGCGATACGATTAATTCATGAAGTTCGTTAGCTGGTATGGGTGCGATTGGGCACTGGTTGCCTAGTATCTCAAGCTTAGTTTCCAACTTTCTGATTTTGGAGGAGAAAGTATCTATCATAGGATTAAGCTGTTGTTCGAGGCTTTCAACTCTCCTGCCTAGGTTTAGTTGCTGTTTTACGGAAGGGGGGCACATCATACAGAAGGAGGGCTGGTTGAGATGGGTAAAAAGCTTTATCGGCGATTCATCTATTTTCGTGCAGGATGAGGTGAATTGAAGTATGCAACCAGTTGCAACAGAAATTGCACATATCTTTTTTTTCTTTCTTTAACTTTAACTTCAGTTTCACAGCTGCAGCACTTCGTGATGTCATTTGGTTTTTTGGCAATCGGCGACACTATGCTGACAGGAATGGAGGTAATCTTCCATTGTTGGCCTTTGTTGCAGCCATCTTTACTTCGCAAGGTAGGCATAACGCTTTTACATGGCTGTTTTTTAATTGTAAAAAACAGCTGATTTAATGGACTAAAGGTACTTATGAGTTGTGCTGAAATAATCAGCTCCTTAGTACCTCTGCTAGTTTTACGCTTAATGCTAATTTTGCACACACACAAAAAAAAAACCACCTGTAATTACAATGAAATGTGGAGCACAAGTTTAACGTAACTTATTCACAGGCGCCACCTATCTAGTTGTGGTATAGTTCTTTATTACACACATATATAGTTCTTTATTACACACATATACATATATAATTACAATGAAATGTGGAGCACAAGTTTAACGTAACTTATTCACAGGCGCCACCTATCTAGTTGTGGTATAGTTCTTTATTACACACACACATACATATATATATATATATATATATATATATATAGTACACAGCCTTGGTGCACCTTTTGGAAAACAGGATTAGTTAGGCAAAGGAAATTCAACAATGAATGAGGAACATGCTTCAGTATAATAAGGATTACTTCAGTGGTGTACATGCTTGGGTCAGAAGCAGAGCTGGGTTTAAGGTTGCTGTGGTCCCTGAGATAGAGGGAGGGCCTTTCACAAGAATAAAGAGCCAAAAGCAGGAGACCTGCATTGTATTTTGGTCTCTTGCCAAAGCACTTCAACCAGGGGAATGAGGCATATGCCACAAAGGTCATCCCACTAAGCATTCTTATAATGCCAGACAGTTCTTGGTTGAGAGCAGCTATGGGTGTTCTTTGGTGGAAGAAGAGATAATCACAATGTTGAGATCTGAATTACCCAAAAAAGATACAACTTTCAAGTATACTTGCAGGAATCACTAGTGAGGAAGAGGTTTAGGGTGTTTGGGTCATGTGATAGTTTTGTGAACAATATCAGGCCAATTGTTATACCTGCTTGGTCTGTGTATTTGGAAAAGGAAAGCCAGCTGATATTGTGAATATCAAAATCTCTAAGGAAGATAAACTCACTGTTAGGAAAGTTGCATTGAAGCCTCTCCATTAAAGACAAACTCCCTCTCAGTTTCTGTATATTATTATTATACAAGCACCTCCATGGAGTTCAAAGACTCATCGTGGTAGACTCAAATTATCCACACAATCTATCATACCTCTCCTCGAACCCTTACAACTGATTCTGGCAATCCATTCCAATCATTCACAACTCTCCAAGCAAAAAATCTAGACCTCGCACCCCTACTAATCACACCTTTATTCAACTTCCTGGGATGACTCCTTGTTCTGGTCCCTCTAGCCAAGTGCTGAAACATTTCCTATAAAACCCTTCAAGCAGCTTATCAATCCACTTTTCTATCAATCAACTTCTGCAATCCACATACTCTCAATCTATCCTCATAGAGAACATTCCACAGACCATTCAACTTTTAGTAACTTGCCTCTGAATTCTCTCCACCACTTCCTCATCCCCCCAAGAAACCCAGAGGACCATACTTTAGCAGAGTAATCCAAATGTGGGCATATCAAGGCCTTATAAAGAGGAATAACAAATTCCTTATCTCTACTTGTTAATGTGTTCTTCAGTACCCAAGTAATCTTATGGGGCTACCTTAGCAATATGTCCTCTAAACTTCTAAACTCTGTTTACCACCACTCCAAAATCTCTAGCTTCATCTATTTCCTGGAGTACAGTGCCATCAATGTGAATATAGTTGCTTCTTCCTGAAAGTTGACTTGCTATAGACCGACAAAACAACTACCATCTGAATAGAAGAACATTAAAAAAAATGCATCTGTAGTCATGACTATAGTAATGGCCTTGCAGACTCATGCTTCACCACAGTAAATTTTGAAGAGAGAAACTGTTTTTAGAATCTTCTGCTGCTTTTAAAAATCAGCCTAATTTGAATAGATATGGCTGTATAAAACTTTCCAAAATGTTAGAAACACCAATACTTCGAGATATCAGTTTACATCCCACACTGCTGACAGGTGTCCATAGAGGGTGCTCTGAAAAGTTCTTGGCCTAGCAATGAAAAAACGGATTTATAATTTCAAAATTATTTTTATTTTTCAACATAACCTCCCATCAGACTAATACATTTATTCTAGCACCATTATCCCATTCCTGTAGTGGTTCTCAGTAAGATCTGCAAAATTCCCCTCTACATTTGCAATCACCTTGATTCGAAGAAAAACGCCGACTAGCGAGAAAGAGTTTTAGTTTTGGGAAGAGATAGAAGTCAGAGGGAGCCAAATCTAGGGAATAGGGTGGATGTTCTGCCAATTCATAGTGCAGATCCCTTAATTTTCCCATTGCCAAAACATGTTTTGGGGCAGGTGCATTGAACTGATGAAAGATGATTTTTTTTCTTTTGCAAGCCGGGTCTTTTCTCATGAAGTTTTTCATCTAGTCTTGTTAAAAGATTGGAATAATATTTCCCTGTTATTGTTTTACCCTTTTCAAGATAATTAATAAACAAAATGCCGATGCCATGACCTTTCCTGCTGATGGAACTGAGTTTGTCTTCTTTGGCACTGAACAACCGACTTCTGTCCACTGTTTTGACTGCTGTTTGGATTCTGGTGTGTAATGGTGAATCCAAGTCTTATCCATAGTAATACATCAATGCACAAAATCAGTTTTATTCTTGTTAAAATGCTCCAAGCACTGTTCAGAGATTTTCATGCAAGTGCATTTTTGATCTGCTGTGAGCAACAGAACCCATTTTGTGCAAAGCTTTTTCATTTGCAATTCTTCATTCAAAATATATTCTACACGTTCTTTTGAAATGCCTATAGTCTGAGCAGTTTCACGCACTTTGACTCACTGGTCATCCAATACTATGTTGTGCACTTGATCAATGATTTCTGATGTTACACTTTTTGGACGTCCTTCACATGGATCATCTTCAAGGCTGGTGCAGCCATGTTTAAACTCAGCAGCCTATTTCTTAATTGTCGAAAACAAAGGAGAAGAGTGCTCATAAACGTTTATGAACTTCGAATGAATTTCTTTTGGCGTAAAACCTCCTTTTACAAAGAATTTTATAACCTCACGATACTCAATTTTATTCATTTCAAGGGATACGGACAACACTTTTGCTTCAGACAGCTGTATAAAACAAAGTACTTAATAGAATGACGTGAAATTTCACCTGGATGCTTATGACAGATGTACCCACCAAGGAAAAAAAAATCTTGCTGATTGCTGATAGTGATGCCATCTATGGTCGAGGCCGCGAACTTCTCAGACTACCCTCGTCGTTAGGATTCTAATCTTTTGTCTACATATTAGTTTTGTGTGTGTGTTACATATTTCATTTTGTACTCCCTGGCAAAGTCTCTGTAACTGAGATGAAATATTGGAAGCATTAAATACTATTTTTAATTGTTTCCTAACCTTCCATTGAACTTTTACGACAATGAAGCATTTAAGCCTTAAAAAAAAAACAGATACATGACACACTGTTCTATTTGTCCAGTTTCTTCCAAATGTGCCAAAATCATGTCATATGCAAACACAGCTATTTGTCCTTTCTGATCATAACCATATATATGACACCATTCATCACCACAACGAACAGCAACATAGATAACTTGTCACAGCCCATTATTATAAATTAAAGTTTCCAAGAAATTATATTCTTGGTTTCATCCTTTATCCAAGTGTAAACAAACAAAGTTTGTGCGTGAAGTAACTTCATGACTGGGCTGCTGGTATATAGAGGCTAATGACTTCACATCAATTGCTTTAATATTCCATAATGAAAGGCACATATCCTTACAAAAATATATAATGCTATGCATTATGGGAAGGGCCACTATCCAGAGTAGTATCAAACCTTTATTGAGGTCTCATTGGTGGAAGCCAGACACAGAAGAGATACCAAGGTTGAAGTAATGAAGTCATATATACAAGTACTCAAAAGGTGTCACACTGTATTACTAAAATACTCTGGATTAGAGATAAAATTACACTTGGCTATAGTATAAATTAAAGATGCCAAGAAATTATATTCCCACTGATAAGACCTCAATAGAGGTCAAAACCATTTTATGTAGCCGCCCTTCCTATAATGCATAGCATTATACGTGTCTGTAAGGATATGTTCTTTGCATTATGGGATACTAAGGTAATTGGTGTGAACTTCTTAGCTTCTATATACAACTAGCCCAGTTGTGAAGTTACTTCACACACAAACTTTGCTTACACTTGGATAAAAGACGAAACCAAGAATATAATTTCTTGGCATCTTTAATTTATAGTATAACCAAGTAAAAAAAAAAAAAACTTTTACCCAAAGTCCATTATTAAGTGTAAACCACTCGATTACTGAATATATTTTTACATCGCAGTTGCATATATATTCTTTATCATGATTTTTTTTCTGTGCTCTTTTCCAAATTCCCAGACTCTACAACCCTTTTCTAAAACCAAACTGCTCTTATACCTTGTTGTTTTATTTAGTTGCCATTTTCCTTTAATAAATCTTTGCACAGTTATAATATTATCATTCCTCTGTAGTCTCCCTTCCTGAACCTCCTTTATGTACTGGAACGATAATACCTTTCATTCCATCAGTATGCTTTATCTTCCTCAATACTTTTTCTCTCTTTCAGCAATCACAAGATATGCATCTCCCTTTGTTAAAAAAAAAACTTGGTTCTTTACTGCTTATATTCTTCATTAGTCCATTTGCTTTTTTGTTCTCATTAATATCTTTTTCCATCTTGTGTAAATTCAGCCCAGCTGTTTATCTTTTCTTCTTTATTTGTATTTATTTTTTATATTACACTTTTTTCCAATTATTAACAATCCTATCAGCATTTCATGTCTTCATGAACTACCAAAATGTTTTTTCTGACCCGACTGCTTTTACTCCCTTGTTTCACCAATTTTTTTTTCCTTTTCTGCTTGTTCTTCCACACAACTCCATGATAATACAATATTTCATTATGATTTCTTAGAGGAAGAGTAATTTAGTAAGTCATCAAGGTGCATAATTTTTTAGTTTCTTTATTATTCATCATCATGAATAAAATAAAGACACACACACACACACAAAGCAAAAATGTGTATAATTTTCTGTCATCATTTTTATCTGCCTTTAATTTATTTTAAGAGGCATTTTCTCAATAAAATTAACACAAAGAATTACATGTAGATTGTAGAGATGGTCCATAACATTAAGTTCACAAATCCTTGGATAACCCTCGACAAAATGAATCTATGGAAATCAAAACAATTATGCACCACACAAATCACCTGTAAGTCAGCATCGATCTTAACTAATGGAAATCTTGATGAGAATAAAGTTATTGGAAGAGCACCTCAAGGTAGCTTTTCACAAATATGTTAAGCCAACCATTATTAAAAAAAATCAACTTCACATAATGAAATGTTTCCTTGTACTTAGAGGAAGTAAAATATATCAGTAAAAGCAAAACAGCACCATACTTCGATGAAATAAATGAGGTATTCAGAATTCATAATTTATTTTAACAGTATAACAACACCCAGCCAACTAAATTATTTAAAAAAATGTTTATTAATTGGCTTATGTTTCGCTTGATTTCTATTCGAGTGAGAAATTCAGAAGTAGTGGTTGGGTGGCAATAAATCTAACAAAATTATTATTCAGGCCTCCATGGAGTCAAAAGACTTATCGTGGGAGGTCCTTCCTAAGAACATAAAGTCTGTCATACCACTCCTTAAACTCATTGACCGTTCTCGCCCTCACCACTCCATCAGGCAATGCATTCCACAGCTTAACCACCCTCCACGCAAAGAAACCACTCCTCACCCTCTTGCTCACAGTTTCCTTTCGTAAATTCCAGGGATGGCCTCTTGTCATCACTCCTTCCTGCTGTTCAACCAAGCGAAAGAACTCCCTCTGTCAACCCTGTAACCACCTCTCTCAACAGTTTAAAAGTCTCAATCATATCACCTCTCCTCCTCCTATCCACCAAACTCTGCAGTCCACATTCCCTCAGCCGATCCTCATAACTATCCTTGTACAATCCTGAAACCATCTTTGTCATCTGTCTTTGTATCCTTTCCACAGTTAATTTATCCCCTTCAAATCCTGGGGACCAAATTGGAGAACAATAGTCCAAGTGTAGTCTGATCAGAGACTTATACAACAGAATGATAACCCTCTTATCTCTGCAAGTCAATGCCCTTCTCATAATTGCAGCAATCCTCTGTGTTACCTTCACCACCTTTGCAATATGTCCCCTAAACTTCAGGTTTCTATCAATCATCAACTCCAGATCTCTTGTCTCCCCTACTTCCTCCAGTATAACCCCTCCCATAGAGTATGCAGCATCCCATCGATGTTTCCCAAACCTCAAGACCTTACATTTTGCTGCGTTAAACTGACATCCCCATTCATTTGCCCATCTATCTAGCTTATTCAAATCCTCTTGCAGGGCTACCACATCTGTCTGCACTATCACTAATAATCCTTCCCAGCTTCGCATCATCCGCAAACAGCTGAATATCCCCTTGCAATCCACTGGCAATGTCATTGATATAAAGGTTAAACAATATCGGTCCTAGTACTGAGCCCTGTGGGACCCCACTTGTAATCCTCTGTCTCCCTGAAACTGCTCCACCATACACAACTCTCTGATACCTATCAGACAGCCAATCCTGAATCCAGTTGACCAATCTGACATTCAGACCCATGTGCTACAACTTAAATATCAGCTTATCATGTGGCACCCTGTCAAATGCCTTTGCTAAGTCTAAGAAAATTGCAGTATTTGCCTTTCCCTCATCTAATGTTCTTGTAACTTTATTATAAAAGGCTAGCATATTGCTAAAACAAGAGCGCCCTTTCACAAATCCATGTTGACTCTCACAGATAACATTACCCTCATCTGCCCAATGCTGTATACGGTCCCTCACTACTTTCTCCAAGATCTTAACAACTACTGATGACACACAGACTGGCCTAAAATTAGACCCTTCCAGTCTGTTACCACCCTTATGCAATGGCACTATCTTACCTTCCTTCCATTCCCTGGACACTTGCCGAAACCAGACTTTCATTGAAAAGCCAGGTTAAAGGCACTGTCAGTTCCCTAGCACATTCTCTCAAAACTCTTGGTGAAATACCATCCAGTCCCAAAGTTTTACTGACATCCAGAGTACTCAGTATCTGAAACACACACTCTTCCTGTACCTCTAAATCTTGAACCGGCCCTATCCCTCTAGCATTAAAACTGACTCCTCTAGGATGAAATATTCCAATAAAGTGTTCATTGAACAATTCCACTATGTCCTCTGCATCACTCACTCTATTCCCATTTTTATCCCACAATATCATTCTTCCACAGTCATTTCTCCTCCTACTGGCCACATAGCTAAAAAATTCCCTAGGATTTTCTTTGAATCTTAGGGCCAATCTCCTTTCATATTCCAGTTTCGCTTTCCTTACCACACTAGTCATTCTTCTGGCCTGTGTCTTATATTCTTCATGCATCCTCTCTTCACCTGTCTCCTTGTATCTCTTCCATAGCCTCTTTTTCACATGCAGTTCCTGTTTAATATTGTGTATCATCCACTTTACTCCAAATTGTGTCCTCTTCTTCACTCGTGGTATACAACTTGCTGCTAACAAATATTCTTTCACAATTTCCCACACACTAATGATATCCCGGCCTTCCAATTCCTCCCTCCATGAAACTTCCCGAAGTTGACTGAATGATTCACTTACCTTCAAAAAACTGGAGTTATGTCTGAAAAATAGAAAACAAAATATTCCATAACAAAGAATTACATTGCTAATTATCATGTATATAAACTAGAATAAAAATCTGCTAAATAGGAGAGGAGAGAGATAAGTAGCTGAGATGATGTGGGATAGATAAAATGACTTTATTACTATACCAGTGGTGACTACAAGCAAACTCATCAAAATAACGGCATATGTCCCACTCAATAGGCACAAAAAAAAAAAAAAAACTAAATTTTTAACTCAGCTTAAAAGATCTAAGAAAATAAGTTAGACCTAATGGAATAAAAGAGGAATACCCATTCTCACCATATCTGTTCAAACCTATTCATAAAAGAAAAACTTAGAGGGCAAACACTCAGCTAAAACAAGACAGTACTATCATTCTCAATAGTGAACACTTGATGGCATTCAGAAAATATGCTTGCAAAGAATCAAATGGCACACACTGAAATAAATTCAAAAATAATATAGCTGCAAATTAAATACTCCCTTTTGCAGAATATGCCAGTTTTTGTTTGTCACCAATATGTAACCTGTATGGATGCAGAAGCTGGGCTGAGTGGTAAAAGCATCTTTAGTATTATGACTTTCAAATTACACAAGGATAAAAACTGGTATATTCAACAATGACATGCACTTACAGGATCATAGTCTAATTAATATCCTATTGTAATAACATGATGCATAGGAATGTAAGATAATTAAATAAAAATATTTAAAAAAAATTGTTTTATTAAATCTTATTTTTACCTTAATATAATTAGACCATGACACATGTACGTGCAAACTGTACATGTTGAATATATACCAGTTTCTATCCTGATTTGAAACTTATACTGAAGATGTCCTTGCTACTAGGGAAAAAAATTTATAGTAATAAAAATACATAAGTTAAATCCATTTCATATTATTTATTATATCAATGTATGGATGTCCAGTTGACTGAGTGGGAAATTTTGATCAGCTGATGTGTGATGACCAGCTTGTGGAAGCCTGGAGTGGCTTGAAAATGTTTTATTTCACTTAGTTATCTATCTAGGTCACAAAAAATAAACCTCCAGAACCCACCCAAGCTACTAATGTTGCTACTATAGGTTTATGTCCTTTTATGGGTTGTGGTTGCATATATAAATAAAAAAAATTATATATATATATATATATACACACCCATATCGCTGTTCAAATTGATACAGCAAGAAGGGGGGGGGGGGAGGATCTTAGAGGTGAAACAGTTGAAAAAGAGCAGGAATACTATTCAGAAACAAGGTGGAAGTTCTGGGTAGAATTTTGCAAATGGTAGAGCAAATGCAATGAAGGCTATGAAACCAGATGAAAAACCTTTATAAAGGTTCTCTGCAATCTAAACAATTCAATGAAAGGTTTCCATAGCTCTTTCCAAACCTTGCATTGAAAAGAGCCATACGACTCAGCAGATGCTACTGTAGACTCAACCCAACCTTCATAAGGACAGGAGATGAGTGAATGTTCTTATCACAACCACATAACCATGATGTCTATTCCATGGTTCATTGTCTTCTAGTTATAACATTGAAAACTCAAGTTTCTTCCAGGAGAAAACTTATCTGCACTGCATTGCCAGTACCATAGGCGGTAGTTTTAAAAAAAAAAAAAGGCAACTAGAATTAAATTTGTTTCTTCTGGTGATCCAGCATCAAGGAAATGGCATGGTTCTGTCAATCCATATGAACTATATGATCTGAATCTTCATAACTTATTTATCATCATCATACGTATCAAGGATTTAGGCCTGTTCCGGCCTTAGAAGTCATCGTTTAAGAGGACGTCCTGGTTTTCTTTTTCCTAATGGTTTGTACTTTAAGGCTTGTTTTGGTAATCTTTCTGTTTTCATTGTATCACAATGAAATTTATTATTTATTAAAACTTATTATTTATATCACAAAGAATAACTCCACTTTCTTCAAGCAATGTTTTTAATAAAAGCACAAAATAAATGTTTAGCGACATTAAAGTACAAGTATATATGTGTTAAAAAATACTTTCAACAATACAAAGATGTTTTTATAACATCACAAAGAATAACTCCACTTTCCTCAAGCAATGTTTTTAATAAAAGCACAAAATAAATGTTTAGCGACATTAAAGTACAAGTATATATGTGTTAAAAAATACTTTCAACAATACAAAGATGTTTTTATAACAAAAGCTTTGAATATACATTTTGGTTTCACAGTGATGCTTTTACATTGTTTTTCATTTCATTTAAATAAAATAGTAACATTTATAAAGATTAAAAAAAATCCCTATTACATGATAACAGAAAAAGGAAAAGTACAACTTGTACAATACGGTGTGAAAACAAAAGTTTACATTAGGCACAATGATATGAACTGCGCTCTCTCCCTCATTTGTGCATAAGCATATATATATATATACACACACATAGACTATGTAAAAGTGAGCATCCTGGTATTATAAACTATTTCATAGATCAGGTCCAAGAGCCTACATGCCCTTACAATTATAGATGCTATCCTCCCATTAGAAATCAAGTAATAATACTAGGCACATCTGAACACATTTATGATACAGTGCTCAAAATCTTAATGAATTTTATTGTTCTATAAGAGAATAATCTAAAGTTCAGTATGATGATATTGCTAGCAATGAGATGACTCTATAACAGTTTGTTAATAATAAATCACATACAAGAATACAAATACAGCTAATGACTGCCACAAAATTAAAAGTCTCGACCAGGGAGCTTGTAACCCTTTCTCATAAAGAAGCTGAAATTTGTTCAAAAGTAATCCCTTGTCACACTGAGAACTCCTATCAACAATGGAAATTATAAGCAGTGTGTTTTTTATATATATAGTACATTTTTCTCAATCAAATCTATATTTAAAAAAGGTTCATTAATCAGATTTTCATCACCCTACTTGAACTGGAAGCCAGGACTTGAAAGTTCAAGTTTGCAATCTCTCACTGAATTAACACAAAATAATACTTTTATATGAAACAAATAATCAGCATGTAAAATGAGAAAAAATGTATTACAATAATAAATACAGCAGTGGTGTATAGTCTAACTGGCTTCTCTTTCCAACATAAAAAGGAAAGGAAATTCTGTCCAATTTGATTTAGAGAATGTTATTTTCTCTGATTTTGACAGCTGTTCTTTTTGCAATGCAGCTGAATTAGAATGATTTTAAATCTCTTATTAAAAGTTAAAGTATATAATTTAAAAATTAGCTACTGATGCAAGCATTGCTGAAAGAGTGGTGAGTGAGAAAAACAGCAAATGAGCTCATTAAAGCAAGGTTTAATGAGCTCTGTGTTGCATGTGACAGGGGAACCTTGCATAATGAATACAGTCCATGGAAGTCTGATGATAAAGGTTAAAATTTGCATGCATAAAGAGAAGAGAAAAAAAAATTAATTTCTACCAAATATAAATTATGTTCATATTTATATATATGTATGAATGCTAGTTGATTTTGGTTTTAATATGAAATAAAAATGATTGAATTTGTAAATTACATAAACATTTTGACTTCTCTGAGACAAAGGATGAATAAACTAAATGACTATGATCACAAATCTTAATTGGATGGAATTAAATCTAACACAAGACATCACAGAAGAAATGTATTTTGATAATGACAAAACATCATTAAACAATTGCAGAAATCCAAATTGATTGACTAAATGGAGAGAATTATGAATGTCAGTATGGCATTTTTTTATATATATATATAAAAGTTATCAGATCTATCTAATCGTTAGACCTGATAACTTGTGGCATAACTAAAAACAAAACTACACAATCACAGTAATAAACTTTAATGGAAATAACAGTCCATCAATGTGTAGAAACAAGTAAAAGAACAGGAATACAAGGTACAACAATTGGTTTACCAATTAAAAATAGTTGCTGCAAACTAGAAATTAATATTTTAATTTTAAAAGTTTGGGAGTTTCTCATTTGATGTAAACATAAAAAACAGTTAATATTAATTTCTAGCTTGCAGCAACTGTTTTTAATTGGTAAATTGATTGTTATATGTACCTGTATGCTTATTGTTTTTACACTGATGATGTACTATTATTTTCAGTACAAAATATTTGTACTTTCATTAAAGCTTATTACTGTAGTTACATGTAATTTTGTTTTCAGGTCTATGATGATTTTAGTTACACAGCATGAGACCACATTCCACTTGCTGAAACTTCGTGTGGTTTTCTAGAATGAGATATCTCTGGTACTAAATATACTGTCAGTTTACCTTTCATGGGCAGGGATGACCTGCAGTTGAATGGATTTGGCATTAAGAGTCTGGAAAAAATTACTGTGGTAAGACCTAATGCATAGAGTCAGGTAAACTAGATCATCATGGTGAAAATGTGTGTGAAAGTTCAGCTATGGTAGGCAAACATGGTAAAGATATGAATGGCATTGGTAGAGGGGTGGAAATGTCCACTTTTGGTTTGGATCTATTGGGTGTATCTGAGAAAGAAAGTTGTCCAACAGGACCAAGCCGACTGTCGATCTAAATAAAAGAAAAAGCCAGGTGGTAGTTTGTTATGACTACACATCAACAAAAAAAAGCAACAAATGGGTTGAGTTTGTTGCATCCTAAGATTGTTGGCATCAGTGAAACCTAGCAATCTGAATCAGACATAACTGAGAATCAAGCATAAATGGTGTATTTTTAGAAATGATAGGAGGAAAAGTACTACTAATGAGATCAGACAACTTGAGTCCAGTTAGGGCAGAAATGCATGAAAGCAATAGTAGTAGTAGTAGTAATGTCCCATATAGCAGTAAATTTGAGGATATCTGGGTGTGAAGGTAACTAGAGTGGAATGTTGCTATAGACTTGTGGGTTTGGTTTGCTGGGGACATTGAAATATGCCAGCAAATTACCCTGATGGATACTAAACAAGTGATCATTATAGTTATTCAAACATTGATTAGATAGAAACCTCATGATAAAAATGAAGGAGAATTTACTGAGCGGTTGCAAGACAACTTTCTTCAAGCAGCATGTAAAAGAAGGAAATCTAGGTCAAAGTGTTAGATCTGATCATAGTCAGAAGCGGGGGAGGGGGTCTCAGTCAAGAATATGACAATTTTACCACCAGCTAGTGACAGTGGTCATGCCATACTTTACTGGGATGTAGCTTATTATACAGCTCTTCCCATTAGGACAGGTTACATACTGAACCACAAAGCTGAAAATTGACCAACTCAGGAGAGTACTATCTCTGGTCCCATGGTGTCCAAATGTGATAAAGATATGAATGACACTGATGCATGTGGTAAAGAGATGGAAATTTATACTTTTTTTGTTTTTTTTTTTTTGTTTGGACCTTTCGAGGTTATCTGGAGAGGGAAAAGAGAAAGTTGATATGTATATTATATTATATATAAAAATAATATACACCTTTATATGATAGGAAAGATATCAGCAGTGCATGGCTGACATCTTTGAGAGAGAGCTTAAATGAAGCAGTATCTGAATATCCCTAGAGTTCAGAGAAATAGGATGGGAATGAAATGCATGTACAATCTTATTAAGCAAGAGATGCATACAAAATTATATGGAAGAAATATTGTGAGAAGAGGAAGAATTATGAAATATTATAAAGCACATCAAAAATGAGGATATTAAGAAAACACTTGTCATTGTTAGCATTCAGGAATGTGTTAGTAGAGCTAATCTCAGGTGGTATGGTCACTTAAACAGAATGGAAGAGGAAAGATTAGCAAAATAAGTGTTATTTGCCAGAGCACCTTAAAAGACAAATGTAAGATCTGATAATATTGGAGTCTTGACAGATAACAGATTAATTTGGAGAAAAATCATTGAACGGAAGTTAGTGTAGCTTTTTCATAATTATCTTACCCCCCCCCGAGGGTACATACATATAACGAATTTGATGATGATAATGAGGCATGTGCCAGAAAAGTTATGAAGATTGTGTGGAAAGCTAAATCAGAGTATGACAAGAATTAGCTATACAGGTTAAAAGCAATTCAAAAGAATTTTCTCATTATGCCACGAGTAAAAATGAACATGGAAGAGTAACTTTACTGAATGAAGATGGTACTCTGGTGTTGGATGAGATTCTTCAATTAATGAGTATTCAACTTTGTTAAGATTAAGATATATCAAACAGGAATATGTAACATGGTGCACAGTCCTACTAGTACATTGAATGAAGAGGTGAATGAGACTGAAGAACTGTTGCATAACCTGGATAAGAATTTGCCCAGATTTCTGCCAAATTGGCTAGGCCTTTGACTTGCACGTATAATTTCAATTTCAGCTCTGGAAAGAGACCACACAAATGGAAAGAATGTATGATAGTCCTGTTGTACAAGAATTGTAAAAAAACTGTGTCTAACTACTGACATCAGTGTATCTTTGGTGTGACAGTGAAGATTTTAGAGTGGTTGGTAAGAATGTGCGTATAGAAATGGGTCATTGTGGTTGGTAAGAATTTGCATATAGAAATGGGTTGACAGCCAAGCTATACCTGCAAGGAACTGCATAGGTTTACTAAAGGGAGGTCATGTTTAGTAATTTGCTCATATTTTATAGCAATGTTAAAACTGAGTTGGATAAAGGGAATGGATACACTATGATACTGTTTGATTTGGCAAAGGCAATTGATAGGATATCACATGAAAGCCTGTTGCATAAACTGGAGAAGATGGGATTAGAATATAGACCTGACACGGATAAGAGAATGGTTAACAAGTATCAAAAAGTAATATATGGTGGGAATGAATCTGTCAGATTTTAAGTCGAGTTTATTTATTTATTCGTATGAAGCTTTCTCCCTCATCCCAATTGGGGCAATTTGAGCCCCCTCATAGGGGGTTAAATATTTATGGCTGTAGATCCTCGTGTGTTCACGGGGCCGGTTTGCCTGCTTGCGGGATGAAAAAACCCTGCTGTCCACGCCCAAGACCGGCTACTTGGCTATGGCTGAGGAAGATCCTTAAGCTCCTCACATCGGTGATGGGAATCGAACCTAGGACACTCCTTCCCCAGGCGTATGGTTGCAAAGCGCATACCCACTAGGCTAACTGCACTGACTTAAGTTGAGTGTATACCATAGGGATCAGTCCTTGTACCACTGTTTAATCTATACATTAATGACACGTTAGGAAGGATCTAACACATACTCAATTGTTTGCTGATGGATTTGGGCAAACAATTGAGTATGTGTTAGTGGTTGTCAATTCAGTGTTAGTAAGTGTAAAGTTATACACTTTGGCATAATAAGATTACCAACAGCATATTATATTAGCAGGGTTATGCTACAAAAAACTGATGGGGCTAGAGATCTTGGCAGTATGTGGATAAGAATTTAAAGTTCACATCCAACATTGCAAAGAGGATAATTGTGATGTTTGAACAAACCTTGACATGTAAGGATATGGAAGTCATTTTTCCTCTTCATAAGACCTCAACCTGGACAACTGTGTGCAGATTTGATTTCTGTGTTCCAAGTGGATAGAGATACTGTGGAAAGGGTGCAAAGAAGAGGTACAAAGATTGTATCGGATTGCATTATTAGATTATCATCAGTTAACAGGACAGTGATGAGCCAGATTTTTCTAGCTCTTATGAGGGTTTGCAAAGTTTGGTAAATTTCCAATAGACGATGACACAGTTCATTCGTTCATACCAGTGTCGGCATGTATTATCTTTTTCATGACCCCTGGCAAAATTTTAGCCACACGCGATGCATAGTTCTTGTTTGGCAAGCATTTAAAATGACTGTGTTTGCATTTTTCATAAAAATGGAGAAATATCGTGCACACATGAAAAATCTGTGTGCACGATAGTCGACTGTCAATCAAAAACGCATGCTAAAAGACATTTCAACGCAATGTTTGGTGATGTTTAATCGCAATTCACATTAATTTTTGCATCGATTCATGACTGAAACTTAGATCCACCACTACATACCTGAGTCCAAGCAGCAGTCAAACCAGAACAATGCCTGGTGAAAGAGCACCAAAAAAGCAAAGACCGTTTTTGTGAGCCGGGAAGGTGATGGCCACTGTTTTTTGGGAGTCCAAAGAAAGAATTATCATGATAGACTATTTGGGAAAGGGTAAGACAATAACAGGAGTCTATTATGCATCATTGTTGGATCATTTAAAAAGAACTAAAGAAGAACTGAAGAAAAAACGGCCAAGATTTGCACACATAAAAGTGGTCTTCATCAAGACAATGCACCGTCCCACACATCAGCAGTCGCAATGGCAGAATTGCACAAATTGAGATTCGAATTGGTTCCACATCCACTGTATTCACCTGACTTGGCTCTGTGTGACTTCTTGTTCCCCGAGCTTAAAAATTTTGCTCGGTGAAAAAAAAAATTTCTTCGAATGATGATGTCATCAAGGCTGTCAATGACTATTTTGCACAATTTGACAAATCCTGCTTTTTTAGATAGAATGAAAAAAATTGGAAACTCGCTGGACCAAATGTGTAGACTTCGGTGGAGATTATGTTGAGAAATAAAGGTGATTTTTTCCAAAAAAAATGTTTTTTTACTAAACTTTTCAAACAATTCTTATACTCCCGAGTGACGCAGTTTGCCTCTTGAAGTGGTGAGTGCATCTTAAACTTATTCATAAAGTTTAAGGGAAGATACGACAGCACGTCTGAGTGATGTAACATTCCTCAACTCCCTGAAGGTTTCAGAAAATGATAAATATATATATATATATATGTGTGTGTGCATGGAGGATTCAGACTAAGACTCTCTGCAGAGCATCAAATTTAATGGTAATGAGTTTCTTCTCATTCGGCCCACCTGCCCACAATGTTGAACAACCTGTGGTGTATGGGATTGCTATTATTAAAAAAAAAAAAAAAACCGAGTTTGACAGGATGCAGAAGGTTGAGCAGCAGTGTGTTCCTTTTTTAGTGGCATCCTTCATCAAAATACAAGCTTGCTCACCAGCAATCAGGATTGAGAGAACTAACACCAGAGCAGGATGAAAAATAATACCTACTGCCTTATAAATTCCTAATGTACCTTACCTTCTTTTATATGACACAAATATTAAATTAGTTTTGCTGCAAGATTTCGACAATTGTCAAAGAATGTCTACATTCAACAGTTGTCATTGAATTCCAATTCAGAAGAAAAACTTGCAGAAATACGTCAAATACTCTACACTATACATGGTGAACTAATGATATCAGCAATGTTAGCAACAATAAAAATAGAATATACTTTGCTTCTCAAAATGGGAACTGTGAATATTGTAATATTCAACCATTTTGTATTTTCATATTAAATTAAAGGTCATAAGGTATTACAAACACATATACACAAATTATATCACTTCTATACATGAACGGCCACAAGGCAAATAAATGCTGTGTATAAGCTATGATGTTACGTGCTGACCTATTTTGGTTAGTTTTTTCTTATTTACTAATTTTTTAAAAAATAAAGTTTTTATGAAAGTTCTTGCTATGAAATGAACAGAACCAAGATAAATGTCAGGAAAATTTGAATAGACTTTTTACTTGGGCAAAGGAGTGGAGTTGTAGTTTTAATATCAATAAGTGCAAGGTGTTGCATTTTGGAGTGAAGAAATATAATATAAGGCTGTGTACTATATCGATGGTGCTGTGCTACAGGAAGTGGATGAGATTAGAGATTTGGTAGTGATGGTTGACAGTAGACTAAAGTTTAGAGAGCATACTGCTAGAGTTACAAAGGCTGCACATCGTAATGCTGCTATGAAAAGAAGTACTCTAACATGTAGGGATAAGGAAGTGACTGTGTCACTGTACAGTATAAGGCACTAGTCATGCTCAAATCTGGTCACCTGGTTTTCAATGTGATGTGGAGACATTGGAGAGGGTTCAGAGGCAAGTGACTAAGACAATATCAAGACTTTGGAATGCTGGCTATGGAGAGAGGTTGAAGAAATGTGGATTAGAGTTTGGTGGATAGGAGGAAAAGAGGTGATATGATAGAAACATTTAAGTTAGTGAGAGGATTTTATCAGATTAATCCAGAGGGGATTATAAAAAGAGTAGAAGGTGAGAGGAGAAGAACCAGAGGTTATCCCTAGAAGTTATGTAAAAGTGTGGTGAAGAAGGGTGTGAGGAGTAGAAAAGGCTGCGGGTTCGAATCCCACCGTGGGCATGGATGTTTGTGATTGTATGTGGAAATGCTAGTGGTGGTCGGTGGTAGATGCCGTTGGTGTAGTTGGGGTCAGTTGGTGGATTGAGAGTTGTAGACGAGTCTTTGGACTCCCTGGAAGCGTGAAAATAATGTTTTCATTTTTTTTTTTCCAATTATATTTCCTAAGCCATTTTTTTTATTGCATGTTTCCTGAAAATTACAAAATAGAGTGTTTTCATTTGTCTTAATTGTTCCAGATAAAAATGCAGCTCTTGGAAACATGTTTTGTCCATATCACTCAAAGTACAAATTACCTTTCCAACTTTATATGCAATTTCCAACTTTATATGCAATGTTAGCTTCATGACACATGAAGTGAAAATAACACTGAAAGCTATATTTATGTTAACACAGTAAATATTATTGGTTATTAAAATCAAATATTCAAACTAAATCACTCGGTCCATCTTCAGCAAAATCAAAACCAACAGGTGAGTTTAAATAGGTTAGAAAACTTTAAAATTCATTAACAATTCAAGGCAGTTATTGCATTCTAGAAATCATATATATATCATCATCATCATCAGTTGCATCAGTCTTGGGACTGGTAGCTCAGCAGCAATTTCCTCCATTCTGCTCTGTCATTGGCTTTCTTCTTAACCTCCTGGTAACTCCTCAAACCCATGCTGTCTTTGACTTGGTCAAGAAAGCTTTTCCTTGGTCTGTCTCTTCTTCTTTCCCTCTCTATTTTGCCTTCGGTTATTCTTTTCACCTATCCCTTCTAATTTTGATCGATTTTATTAGAGTTTTGTTTTGTTAATCTCTCTCAGGACTTGTTGGTTTGATTTTTTTTCTGTCCATTTTATTTTGTTCATGCGATGCCAGCACCACATTTCAAAAGCCTCCAATTTTCTTACATCTTCTCTGCCTAGAATCCAGGTTTCACATCCATACAGTGCAATGCTCCATATCAGTGTCTTTACTAAACTGTTCAGGTGAAAACTTATAGAATGAGGCTTTAAAAAAAATTACTTAATTACAGTTGCTTAGCAAGAATTTTTTAAACTCTTGGCATAAACAAACCATCAAAATAGTTGGGCCTTGGAACTCTCCCTCAATAAGCATTCAATACTTTAAAATAATGGAATTACTTAACCCCCCCCCCCCCAACCAGTTAGGATGTCTATAGACATCCAGCTAAATCTGGATATGATTCTGTAACACCTATTGAATAACATGGATAAGAAGTGCAATTTGGTCTCACTATTTCATCCACATTGGCTGGTAGGGAGGGAGACCTTCCAAGATAACTGGAAGGAGACCTTCATAACACCTTTAAGAAGTGACTGGTCTTCTAACCTAATGTCCTATCCTCACATTCACATGGTGTGTCCCATTAGTAGATATACACTGTCTACTCAATGAATGAGAATGAGCTGGCCATTTAGGATTTCATCATCGACAACCATGGGTCCAGTGCCCGTAGGTGTCTGCTGCCACCTTGATATGATTCTTCCATTGCATTCTATTTTGTGCAAGATGACTCAGTTTGTGTATAGAGTTTCTGCACCATTTGACGATGTCATCGCCCCATTCTCTGTTTGGTCTTCCTTTTTTGTTCTTTCCTTCAATCATTCCAAACAGCAATGTTTTTAATTTTCTCTCATCATTCATTCTACATATATGGCCAAATAGATGTAGTTTCCTTTTGTTTATTTTCTGGATCAGGTTTTCTTTTGGTTGTACTTGTCTGTAGATTTCCTCATTGTTCACTTTCTGTATCCAGTTTATTCTCAAGATCTTTCTATAGCACTTCCTCTCAAATGTCAATATCCTCCTTTCAGATTCTCTCAGGAGTACCTCGCATCCATAGAGCATGCTGCTGAAATTCTAATTTTTATCTCTTTTTTTGGGGGGGGGGGAGGGGTCCAAGTCATGCATCATGTAGCATCCAAGATATGTGAAGTGTTCCACATTTTCCAGTTGAAATCTGTCTATTGTAACTGTTCAGTAACTCCTGTTGTCTGAATATCATTGTTTTAGTTTTTTCAAAGTTGACATTTAGTCCATATCTTTTTCCTTCTGTGTATAGTGTTTGCAATGTCTTTTCCAGCTTTGCTGCATCTTCTTCAATCAGGACGATGTCATCTGCAAAGCAGAGGTAGTTTATTCTCATGCCATTTATTGAAATGCCTCCACCTTCTTTAATCTTATCTAATGTTCTTCCCAGATGTGTGATAATGATTGGTGATATTGGGTCCCCTTGTCTTGTGCCTTGACTAGTGGCAAACCAATCTCCAATCAGTTTAGGATTTAGCCAACCAAATTGTACTCTCTATTGGCCACAAATACACATGGCGGACAACATGAGATTTCATGCCAGCCGGGGTGTTCTCCATTTAAACATAGTTCCTGCAAGGAATCAAGACAAAAAAAAAGTGAAAAGTCATCTACTGGAACAAACTCTAATTCAACATCTAAAAAAGAACAAACCTAAAGTCAGAAGAACTGAAAGAAGAAGACCCAGATCCCAGTGCAGTGATGTAGATAGAGCTTTTGCCACCCAGGGCGGTCCCCGAGTTTGCCACCCCTCTCAATACACACCAAAAACACTACAAAAAGTGAAAATGACACAGGGAAATAAATTAAAACACTATGTTTATTTTTGAAGTAAAAGTTTAATTCCAACATTCTAAAATATTATTTTTCTTGCTTTCCTTCCCCCCCCAACCCCCAACCTACGGCACTGTCTCAGTGTCAATATTGATTCAGTTAGAAATGCCTTAGAAGACCAAAATGTTAGATGCTAATATTAGAGTGCTGACAAGAAATAAACTAATTTGGTGGAAATTGTTTATAGGAAATCAGTAATCATGTAGTATTGTCATGGTAGCCTATGTATATGTACTACAACACCTTTCTTTCTTGTTTGCACCCCATGAGAGTGCAAATCAGAAAATTGAAATTGATGATTCTTAAAATACCATCTGTGGATGAGTCTTCTAGCTTTCCAAATTATCCTATGTTTAGATTCAATGCCAAACTATAGCAGACATGCAAATTGAATCATAACCAATGTTTTCTCTAAGCTGTGTTTCATGTGTGGCCATCCCACACCATGCACAAGACTCAGTCTCCCATTCACTGTCAAAGATGATGCACTTACAAGCTGATCTACTGCTTTGTTACAACTACGACAACAATAAAGTAACAAAGCAGTAGATCAGTAATACATGACTTTTAAAAGTTTTAAGTGTGGTCCTGCCAACATGTCAAAGCATACTATATAGCTCATCACACAATAATCATAACAACATGAAGAAATTTATAGCCACAGGAATTTGTAAGTTATTGTGGCTGAATGACTCAGCTGAAACAGAGATCATGATAACTCTTCAACTGTTAATAGTATTCCTATCCTAGCTTATGACCTTATGTAATAAAGAGTTCAGGTTGAATTCATCATCATCAAATTCCTAACATGTACCCTCAAGGGGTGTACAGGATATGATAGAACTACATGAAAAATTTACATCATTACTAACTTCCTATCTACAATTTTCCTCCAAATCAGTCTGTTACTTGTCAAGACTCCAACATCATCAGATCTTATGTTTCCATCATCTAAGGCACTTTGTACCGTATCAATACAGCTATATCAGGATCTTCCTCTGGGTCGGTTTCCTGCCAACCTGGCAGAGAACACTTGTTTTGCTAATCTTTCCTCGCCCATTCTGTTTAAGTGACCATACCACCTGAGATTAGCTCTGCTAACGCATTCCTGGATGCTGACAGTGTCAAGTTCTTTCCTAATATTCTCGTTTTTAATATGATATTGCCATTGATGCCATCTGTTCACACCTCTAATCTTTCTCAGGACTCTCATATCTGCGGTCTCTAGTCTTTGGTCAAGTGTTTTACTTCTGACCCAGCTCTCAGATCCATCAGTTAAAACTGGTTTGAACACTGTCTTGTATATATACAGCTAATTTAGTGTTCTGACTAATTTCTCTCTTATTCCATATGAATTTATTCAATTGACTTCCTACCATACCAGATTTGTTGATTCTGTTGTCAATTTCCATATTTAATTTACCATCTTCAGTAAAAATCGTGCCTAAATAGCTGAAATGCTTTACTTATTCCACCGGTTCCCTGTTCACAACACAGTTGACATTTTCAACAATTCTTCCTATTTTCATTGTCTTTGTCTTTTTAATGCTGACCTTCATACCATATACCATATCTATTACAACAGTTATTCAATTTGGTCAGGGAATCTTGCAAACTTTTAGTGGATTTATTTAGAAGTATAACATCATCCACATAAAGCAAAGAGCTGACATTAGCATCTCCAATTCAGATATCATGTTTAATACCACTTTCCTAAATAATGTGATCCATATAGATAATGAATAACAGAGTGGATAATGTACATCCTTGTCTCACACCAGATTTAACATTAAACCATCTTCTTGTACCTTCTTCAAATCTAACTGCTGACTTACAACTCAAATAAAAGACTAAGTATTGCATGATATAATGCCCCATTCACACCATATAACCGTGGCATATTGAATAGCTTCTCTCTTGACACCTTGTCATATGCCTTTTCCAGACTGACAAAACTTAAATACAGATCTTTGTTATATTCCTATGCTTTATCAACTATTTGTCGTAAAGTGAAGATCTGATCCTGACAGCCTCTATTTCGCCTGAATCCAGCTTGTTCTTCACCAAGCTTTTCTTCCACAATTCTTCTCAACCGTTTCTCAAGTATACTTGCATAGATCTTGCCAGGAACACTCAGTAGGGAAAGAGCTCTACATTAAGTTTTATTTCCCTTTTTTATATATGGGTACTATTAGAGGTCTACTCCAATCATCGGAAATTCGTCCCTCTGTCCAGGCTTTCTGAACCATGCAGTGTAGCCACTGTAAAACTTTTATACCACCATACTTCAGCATTTCTGGTCGAATATTATCTACTCCTGCTGCCTTTCCACATTTTAAGCCTTTGATGGCTTTTTCTACTTCAAGTATGGATGTGTATTCCTGACTGCATGCCTGTCGAGTGTTATTTGCCACTGTGCTATCACTGCTTGTTTCATTTAGCAATTTTTCGAAGTAATTACTCCATACTTCAAGGATATCTTTTTCTTCTGTTTTCATGTCACCTTTATCATCTCTAACTCCTTTTACAGCATTCATTCCTCCATTTCTAATCTTCTTCAACAACCTCCAGAATATTTTACCACCTTCTTGATATTTATTTTCTATGTTCTTGCCAAAGTCTACCCATGACTTTTGTTTAGCTTTCTTAAATTTGTCTCTGTATTCTCTAAGAGCACAAGCTGACTTATTTGCCAGGAACTTTTGATATGCTTTCTTCTTTTCCTTCACTGCCTCTTTAACTTCCTGTGTCCACCATGGAGTTCTGATTTTTCTATCCTTGCAGACAACCTCATCACATGCCTCTCTGGCTGAATCAATCAGGATTTTCTTTAAGGCTTGGCACTGAATCTGCAAGGTTTGGTTCCTGTTCTCAAACTCTCATTTTTTCTTCAATAATCTTTGTGTATTTTAGTCTACAGTTCACATCTGAGAGCTGCTCAACTTTTATTTGCTTTAAAACTTTCTTACATGTTATTCTTTTCAATATGAAATTCAATTTTATCCTGCTCAAGACTAAATAGTGATCACTTCCAATTTCAAATCTTCTGTACGCTCGGGTGTCCTGCACCAGGGAGAAAACATCACTATCAACAATAACATAGTCAATGAGACTTTTCTTATTCCTTGCCTCTTCTCTCCATGTGAATTTGTGCATATTTTTATGTTGGAACATGGTGTTAGTAATAACCAGTCCATGTCCTGAGCAGAAATCCAATAGGTATTTGCCATTATTATTAGCTTTGCTCTTTTCTCCAAATTTTCCCAAAATATTTTGGTATGTCCGACAATCATTTTTTCCTACTTTGCTATTTAGATCCCCAACAAGGACCAACTTTTCCCTTTTCATTGTGTCAGTTGATTTTTCTAAAGCATCAAAAAATTCCTCCACTTCTACCTTAGTAGAATCTTCTGTGGGAACATAGGCACAAATAAGTCTCATTGTCCAGTTCCCCATTCTCATATTTGCCCACATTACTCTACTTGAGACTGACTGCCATTCAAGAAGATTAGCCTCGTATTTTGTGTTGAATACTATGGCTACTCCTTCTTTTCCTTGATTGTCATTGTCTGAATATAACATTTTGTATTTATTGCTCAGAAAGATCTCACCAGTTTTTGTCTTTTTTGTTTCAGTCACCCCTATTATGTCGATCTGGTACTTATCTAATTCTTCAGCTAGCTCCATTTTTTTACCATTCAGGCTTCTTATGTTGATAATACCGATCTTTAACTCTGGTGATGTTCAGTTGGGGGTGTGCTTTCAGATTTGTACCAGTATAAAGAATGTTTTTTTTTTTTTTTTTGGAATAATTATAAAATTATCTGTCATCCTGATGCATTCACAACCTTGTTTTAATAACCCATCAACTTACAAAGCTGAAAAGTTGTTAATTAAAAACAAGGCATTTGTTTACAAAAAAAAACCCTTCAGATTTAGTTTTGTTTTCTTAAAGAGCAATGCTAAAGATTGTTTGGGGATGAATAACGTAATCTCATGAAAACAGACACTTTTAGAATTTCAGAAATAACAGTATATATAGTCCCGTGATACTTCAAATATTAAGTGCTATTTACATTTTGTAATGTTTTCTTTTTAATAAGGTGAAAGAAATAGTTGAATAAAAGAAACTGTTGAACTATCACATTAAGAGTAGCAATTATCTATAAACTGGATCTTTAATATCTTAGATTCTTCTAAGATAAGTATTTTGCATTCCTGAACCAAAAAATGTTACAACTGCTTAATTATAACACATTTAATTTTGAGTAAGTGTGATGTAAATACATGACTGATGATAATAGTTCCTTGAACCATATAAAAATATAATGACCAACCGTTCACCAGTAGGGATTTTTGGGGGGCTCAAGATCCGGCAATTCAAGACCAGTATATGTCGTGAACATAAAATATTAGATAAAAATATCTCATGAACATGTAAGAGAACTCACCTTTGTTACTAGTGTACACACATATATAGGAAAGGAAAAGCAAGCAAGAAAACTTTTTTTTTCTTTTTTTTTTTATAGAAAAATAAATTCAATCACTTAATTTCATCATTCATTACAATTACACAATGCACACTATAAATACAAGAATCACTGATGTTATTATAAAAGTCTCTTATATAATTCCCAAAGCAGCTTTTAATACACTGGAAAGTTGCTGTATTAATTTGATATAAATAGCACATCATAGTGTAAAGTTTTTTTGGCCTTTTCATAGCTTGTTATAACGAGAACACCGATTTGTGTTATTGTTATCTTTTGTTTAGTTACTGCGACTTTAATACTTCTTTTTTCAATGAATACTTCTTTGCACTTTTTAAAATATTTTTCTAAAGAGTTTTTTATGACTCTAACTCACCAAAAGTTTTTGTAAACTTACAGTAGTACATAGTATTGTCACTGAGTAAAGGATTTTTCTATTTTTTGATAATTTTTGTGTTATTTATTTTTTACGGTCTACAAACCATGCTCTAATGACCAAACATGGAACTTTTCAAGCCACTTCATGCCTCCAGTAAGTGGGGAGGTAGTCTCACCAATGGGCAATGAAATTCATCATTAGATTGTCTTTAGATGGGATCTAAAGACAATCACAAACATCCATGTGAATGGTGGGATTTGAACCCAGTCTGTTGGCTGGAGAGCAGATATGCTAACCACTCGGCCAACCATAGCATATGTTTTGTGTTTCTTTCCAAAACATTATCCCTACTTTACAATTAAAAATGTAACAATGAAATTCTAATATATTAGTAGGTTAAAATGTATAACAGCATGCAATATTTTGTAATTAAATTATAATGTTTTACTTATGATATTAATGTTTCTGATACCTTGCAAATTATTAAATGCAGTGATATGTGATATGAAATGGTGAATAATGGCTTGAATCATTAAATTATAGAAAACAACCTGCTCGTTTTTTCATTTTAAACGTATTTGCATAATTTCATACCTGCATATTTGTGCAATTTCACAAGTGCAGTTACCAGATTATGGAAAAAAAAAAAAAAATTTAGAAGAAACCTCAAAATAGAGCTAATTAGAAACATTAGTTTTATGGAAACCCTACATGTGATTTAGTCCTCCACCTCCTTCCCTTTAGATGCCATATGTCAACATTTTAGTTATATATTTGCCTTACCAGTTTTAAATTTGCCTGCCTTACTAGCCATGTGGATAGCATCTTTGCTCTCAACTAGGATATGGGTTCAATGCATAGATATTAGTGAACGTCTTTAAAGTGGAGGGAATTTCACTGTATGGCTTACTGAAAACCTGAAACAGCCAGTGCTTCAGGTTTTCAGTAAGTTTTTAGTTCTACAGTTTTCAACTGTGGAACTAAAAAAGTTCCACAGTTGATCTCCAGGGCAAGTTTTCCAGATATATCTAATCACACCCATGTACAACTTTACATGAGTGGGATTCATATATATATTGAATGTAATCTCTATATGTAGAGATGATATTCAACATAAAAAAAATGGATGAAAGATAGCTTTGTGTGTGTGTGTGTGTGTGTGTGTGTGTGTATGGTAATAAAATTCATAGATCTGATATTTATAGGAAATGATCAGTCATATACAGACATGCATAATTTTAACATGCAAAATTCCTTTCCCAATCTCCCAAAGTGTCCCCATGTTTTATAAGTTACTGTATTCAATTTTAGTTAAAAATATACAAACTAAATTCTACAAAATGGCAGCTTATGGGAATTATGGACTAAGAGAATGAATTTATAATCAGTTGGTCTGTTGATAAAATAACAAATATGCATTTTCCGTAATAACCGATTTATGAATTTCACTGTTCATGTCAATAACAACTGACTGTGTGCCATCATATTTTCTCCATTCCTGCTGACTATTATGACGAACATATGACACATAATGTCCACAAGAAACAGACTCATCACCCAAATGGACAATGACTGCTACTAATTCATAATGCTGTTCATCAGCCTGCTGTCTTGAATAGTTCTCTAATTTATTAAATACAGGAACAGAAAATGAGAACTGCTCTAAATTCACTGGCTTACAGTTTTTTGTAACTTTGTTGTTATTAATGCTGAAACGTAACAACTGTATTATAAAGTACCTGGGAACTTGGCTGAAAAATGTCCTCTTAAGTAACTTCCTATAACGTGTTTGAGGTAAACCATATTGTCCAGGCAATGTCCATATGTGTTCTCTTTGATTTAGAGGAATAATAGGTGATAAGAACTTATCTCCAGAATCTGAAAGGTTTAAATTCATGACTGAAAGAGGTGTAGAAGTTCTAATAAAGCTATGCTTAGTGTTTAACGGTGTTGCACTTAATTCTAAAACAGGAGAAGTTGCAACTCTGAAAGAAGATTTCACTAAAGGACTACTAACTCTTCTGTGTGTTGTTTTACACATACACATAAGTTCTCCAACCCCATCAAGCACCTCTACTTGTAAGAATTCATCCATGAAAGATTGCAAAGATGCTGAAGGGGCAGTTGCAGGAATAGGCAGAGTCAGAATAGTAAAAGTCTGAACATGTGCATTTGTGAAATAACAACTGCTACACTGATGTATAAGAACTGTTTGTCCCATGAAAGAGTTACTGATTGGTGACATATTGCTTCTCTCATAAGACAACCACTGAAGATTAGAAAATTGTAATAGATTCCTCAGATCACTATCAGAAAGATATGAAAGAGGATTTTCAAGTTTACCCTGCCAAGCTTGATTATTACATTCCCAAGGTGAAACTTGGTTATGATCAACGATTAGTCTGCTAGTCCATCTGCGACTAACAAACAAACTAGTATCTCTACGTACATTCAAACATTGATGAAGAGTGTTAAGTAGCATAAAACAAAATTCTGCTGCATCTTGTTGCTGCTGTTTCTTTCCAGCTTTTGCAATTAATGTTGGAATCATGACACTGCAACTTTCCTGAAATTGCAGCAGGACACCGTGATTATTTTCATCTCTTAATTGAAGCAATTCCCGAAAAAGGTGCAAGAAGTGCAGTTCTTGTGACAATAATGGCAACCTGTTTAGTGCTGTATCGTTCAGACACTCAGATAAAGTTGCAACTAGTTTGGGCTCTTTTGTGAAACAATATACAACAGTGTTCAGAAAGCATAAGTTTTCTCCTGAGCTATCAGAACTAATACAGATTTGATCACAACAGGATGTTAAATTCCTCACAGTTGATTGTATAAAATGCGTAACTATTTCTACAAAAGCAGAGAGATAATATTTTAAAAATAAATAGATTGCAAGACACAAATTTTTTTGTGGTTTAGAATTATATACTGCTACTGGCTCAGCACTTGTTTCAGAATTTGTGCAGGGATTTCCTTCAGAAGCTGAACAGGAAATTTTCTTTTCTGTACTATTATGCAACATTTCTGATTCACTCACAAGCAATTTTATCTTCTCATCTGATGTTGATGAATGAACTGCATATTCTTGTGGGAAATAGTCCCAGTGACTAAACGTTTCAGCCCAGCAGCTGAAATTTTTGTAGATATAATCTACAAATAATTCAAAACTGTCCTGCACTCTTTGAAGTAAAGGATTTATAACAGTTCCCAAAATCACAAGGATGGATTCAGCAACTGAACATATTATAAAAACTTTACTGAACATATGATTCAGAGCATTTCCAAGTATTATTGATGAATTAAACCATATCAAAAATATATAGTTACAGCTTGTTTTGTTTATAACAACTACCAGTTGTTTTATTTTCCCAGTAATAAGTTCGAACACTTCTTTAGATGATAATCCAGTGCTGTAAAAGTAAGCCCAGAAGGACAGAAGCAACCATATACATGGAATAGTATTTTTCCATACCAATGCAATAACACATCCAATAAACAAGAGCTGGGCCTCTGAATACCATATATATTGGCAATCTGCTTCGCTCCTGTAATAGGGAAAAAAAAAAAATTAACTATTGCCATGTAAATCTATACTTAATAAACTTTATTTTAAAATTAAAATTCTCAAAGTTTTTTTTTGACAAAAATATAATATATACACAACCCAAAAAGTTACTGGCCTTCCCTGAATTGCAGTTACTTCCATGCTGGATATAAAGCAGTTATGAAGATGTCTGACAACGTTTGTAGAGTCAGTCCTCAACTTATGACAGGATTTGGTTCTCATGATTTTGTCATAAGTTGGATCACTATATGAATCATAAGGATATGTTGACAATTAATATAACTGCAGCTAAAACGTGTATCTGTTTTGTTATATTCTTTAGCTAATTTTTCTCTTTGTTTGTACTGAAACAATACACTGTGCAAATTATATTATAAAATTTCTGTAAAGTACTGTACTGTATCATAATAAATAATGAAATACAAGTGTACAATTATTCTGTGCATTTACCAATAAAATAATCATATGGAAATGCATGAAGCAACAGTAATTTTCAAAGGCTCTGCTTTATTAATTGGAGAGTCCATTGGAGGAGGCAGGAGAAGCTGGGTAATCAACAAATAATTCTTCAAATTCAGGAAATAAAGCATTCTGAGGATGGTTCACCTCAACACACACTGCAAGGTAAAAGAGGGAAAAAGGAAAATGAGAATGGTTCACTAGCTGCAGAACTAAGGAAGGGTCTGGGCTCTTTTTCAGGGGATGAGATGACAGTAGGAGCAGGCTTCTTTAAAAATTTGTACATTGCATCCAACTTAATCTCCACAGGTTTCCTTTTCTTTTTCTGCATAACCTTCTCTATAGTAAGCAACTTCAGCTTCCATCATTCTGTCTAAATTGCTAAATACTATTCAGGGCATACTATTTCTTAGATACTATGCCCTGAAGACAGCAGTAACACACTGATCAATGAGTTGTAGAAGTAGGGTAGTATTTGGTGTATATGTTAATTGGATGGCCATTCTAAGTACAAGTGGTCAAAAATACAGTCAAAGAGCGACTGTATTTACTGTATTTGTTTAGTTCACTCCTAAAGAGGATTAGAATAACAAGGAAAAGCATCAGTGCTCAAGCTTGAAGACAGTCCTTACTGTGCTTACGTATCATATGCAACTATCCTAACAAATGAGGATGAGACACTTCAGTCTGCCCCAGGACATCTGTAGGTGGATTGCCAGTTTTCTGCCTGGACACACACTGTGTGTGATGGTGGATGCTGGGATCCCACAAGGTTCTGTCCTCTCACCAACCCTGTTCCAATTGGAATCATTTACCACGTAATATGGGTTACGAAAGCCAAGACAATTAGTGATTCCAATTGAAATCACTAGGGCAGAAAGGGTTAAAGAGTGCTGAAGCACTTCAACACCACCAAATTTAAATCAGAACGACTGCCTCTCTATCACCAAGATTTGGGAGTGTCTCATCCTCATAAATGGCAAGCAATAGTGCATTCATCCCTCCCATCTTTTAAATCATATTTATTTATTTCATGTGCAAAGTACAGAAAATGTAAGAGCATACATATAAATGATTAACAGTATACATTTAAAGAAATATGCATTAAAAAAATAGGGATTAAAAGAGGCAAAGAATAAGAAAAGTCTCATTGACTAAGTTATTGTTGATAGTGATGTTTTCTCCCTGGTGCAGGACACGAGAGTGTACATAGGATTTGAAATTGGAAGTGATCACTATTTAGTCTTCAGCAGGATAAAATTGAATTTTATATATTGAAAAGAATGACATGTAAGAAAGTTTTAAAGCGAATAAAAGTTGAGCAGCTCTCAGATGTGAACTGTAGACTAAAATACACAAAGATTATTGAAGGAAAAATGAAAGAGTTTGAGGACAGGAACCAAACTTTGGAGATTCAGTGGCAAGCCTTGAAGAAAACCCTGATTGATTCAGCTAGAGAGGCATGTGGTGAAGTTGTCTGCAAGGATAGAAAAATTAGAACTCCATGGTGGACACAGGTAGTTAAAGAGACAGTGTAGGAAAAGAAGAAAGCATATCAAAAGTTCCTGGCAAATAAGTCAGTTTGTGCTCTTAGAGAATACAGAGACAAATGTAAGAAAATTAAACAGTGTGTAAAACTAGCTAAACAAAAGTCATGGGAGGACTTTGGCAAGAACATAGAAAATAAATATCAAGAAGGTGGCAAAATATTCTGTTGAAGAAGCTTAGGAATGGAGGAAAGAGTGCTGTATTAGAGATGATAAAGGTGACATGAAAACGGGATAAAAAGATATTCTTGAAGTATGGTGTAATTACTTTGAAAATTTACTAAATGAAACAAGCAGTGATGACAGCACAGTGATAAAAAAACACTGACCAGGCATGCAGTCAGGAATACATATCCATACTTGAAGCAGAAAATGCCATCGAAGGCTTGAAATGTGGAAAGGCAGCAAGAGTAGATCATATTTGACTAGAAATGCTGAAGTATGGTGGTATAAAAGTCTTACAGTGGCTGCACTGCATAGTTCAGAATGCCTGAACAGAGGGACGAATTCCAGATGATTGGAGTAGAGCTCTCATAGTATCCATATATAAAATGGGAAATAAAACTGAATGTGAGAATTACAGAGTTATATCCCTACTGAGTGTTCCTGGTAAGATATATACAAGTATACTTGAGAAACAATTGAGAAGAATAGCGGAATAAAAGCTTGGTGAAGAACAAGCTTGATTCAGGTCAAATAGAGGCTGTCAGGATCAGATCTTCACTTTACGACAAATAGTCAAGAAAGCATGGGAATATAACAAAGATCTGTATTTAAGTTTTGTCGATTTGGAAAAGGCATACGACAAGGTGCCAAGAGAGAAACTATTCAATACGCTACAGTTATATGGTGTCAATGGTGGCATTATATTAAGCAATACTTAGTCTTTATTTGAGTTGTAAGTCAGCAGTTAGAATTGAAGGAAGTACGGGAAGATGGTTTAAGGTTAAATCTGGTGTGAGACAAGGATGAACATTATCCCCTCTGTTATTCATTATCTATATGGATCACATTATGAAGGAAAGTGGTATTAAACATGATATCAAAATTGGAGATGTTAATGTCAGCTCTTTGCTTTATGCGGATGTTATACTTCTAAATAAATCCACTACAAGTCTGCAAGATTCTCTGACTAAATTCAATAGCTGTTGTAATAGATATGGTATGAAGGTCAGCAATAAAAAGACAAAGAGAATGAAAATAGGCAGAATCATTGAAAATGTCAACTGTGTTGTGAATGGAGAACCTGTTGAACAAGTGAAACATTTCAGCTACTTAGGCACGATTTTTACTGAAGATGGTAAATTAAATATAGAAATAGACAACAGAATCAACAAATCTGGTATGGTAGGAAGTCAATTGAATAAATTCATATGGAATAAGAGAGAAATTAGTCAGAACACTAAATTAGCTGTATATATATACAAGACAGTATTCAAACCAGTTTTAACTGATGGATCTGAGAGCTGGGTCAGAAGTAAAACACTTGACCAAAGACTAGAGACCGCAGATATGAGAGTCCTGAGAAAGATTAGAGGTGTGAACAGATGGCATCAATGGCAATATCATATTAAAAACGAGAATATTAGGAAAGAACTTGACACTGTCAACATCCAGGAATGCGTTAGCAGAGCTAATCTCAGGTGGTATGGTCACTTAAACAGAATGGGCGAGGAAAGATTAGCAAAACAAGTGTTCACTGCCAGGTTGGCAGGAAACCGACCCAGAGGAAGATCAAGATATAGGTGTATTGATACGGTACAAAGTGCCTTAGACGATAGAAACATAAGATCTGATGTTGGAGTCTTGACAAGTAACAGACTGATTTGGAGGAAAATTGTAGATAGGAAGTTAGTAATGATGTAATTTTTTTCATGTAGTGCTATCATATCCTGTACACCCCTTGAGAGTACATGGCAGGAATTTCATGATGATGATGATGATTAAAAGGCAAAAATGCCACTTGCATAAAATTTTAAGCAAAAAAACATAAAATGTCAATTTCATTCATCCAGTGACTAATATACTTTAAAGCTAAGTAAAGGGGATAAAAATCTCTTATTGTTTTTCAGCCAGTATGCGAAACTCTAAGATCAAAGACTACGATTAACCTCTCATACAGCTTCAGTATTGTGCATATGAGATTTGTTATCTAATTTGTTACCTAAATTTAATTTTTATTTTGATCACTTCATTTTAATTTTGGCTAAAATTATAATCTTATTTTATTTTGTAACTGTTCATTCTGGCATATGGCTCAACTTTGTGATTTAGCTGATGCAGTGATGATGACCAGTTAGTTTCTGGTTGAAATATTTGCAATTATAAAAATTGCAAAATTGCATTTCTTCTTGTGAAAACATCAAATGCATTCTGAATGGAGAACATACAGAACAAATAAAGCATTTCAGGTACTTAGGCACAATTTTTACAAGATTGCAAATTAAATATGGAAATGTAAAATTAGCAAAGTTGGTATGCTAGGAAGTGAATAAATTTATATGGAACTAGGGGGCTCTGCCCCCTGGCGCCCAACCTCCCCATGTTCCAGACCGGTAGACCAGTTCTCCTTGAATTCTGATGACTCGAATTATGAAGACTCGAAAGGGGTTCCTCTCCCCCGGAGCTTAACCCACCCCCCCCCGAGTTCAGGACTAGTAGGTCAGTTTTTGAATTCTGATTACTCGAATTTCGAAGAGGAGGGGGGTTCTACCCCCGGCACCTATGCCCCCGAGTTCCAGACCGGTAGACCAGTTCTCCTTGAATTCTGATGACTCAAATTTCGAAGACTCGAGGGGGATATCCCCCCCCCCGAGTTCTGGACTGGTAGGCCGGTTCTCCTTGAATTCTGATGACTCTAAAGGGGTTCCTCCCCCCCGGCACCCAACCCTCCTGAGTTCCGGACTGGTAGGCCGGTTCTCCCCTAAGTTTTTGAAATTATTTCAAATAACTTGAAAAAAAAACTTGACAGAAAAATGTTACACAAAAAGGCTTATTATTTTATATATATAGGGTAGATAAAAGAGAGAAATTTGTCCAAACACTAAACGAGCTGCATACAAGACAATGTGTAAACCAATTTTAACTTATGGATCCAAGAGCTGGGTTAAAAACAACACTTGATCAAAGACTGGAGACCCAGATACGAGTTCTGAGAAAGATAGCGGAATGAACAGATGGCAATATCATATTAAAAATGAAGATAAGTTGACATTGTTAGCATTCAGGAACATGTCAGAAGAGTTAATCTCTGGTGATATGGTCATGAAAGGTTAACTAAACAAGTCTTTTTTGCAGGAATGGCTGGAAAAAGACCCAGAGGAAGACCAGGGTCTAGGTGAATTGATGCATTGAAATGTGTCTTAGAAGACAGAAATATAAGATCTGATAATACTGGAGCCTTGACTGATAACAGATTAATTTGGAGGAAAGTTTTGATAGGAACTTAGTAATATTCTAACTAATGTTTTCATGTAGTACTATTCTATACATCCCTTGAGGGTACATATCAGGAATTCAATGATGAAGTATCTTATCCATTTGTAGATTTCTGTTTTATTCATGTTATATCTATGATTGTATAATTCTTTTTTCAGTTTCTTCTGATATATTTTTTTGTTGGCTACTAATGTAATGTTATTTATCTTTTCATGATTTGCTTTATCCCAGTTCATCTTGCTAATTTTATCCTTTATTTATTTTTCTCCTGTTACATGAGATCATGAAAAACACGAAGATATTATGAAAGAATTAAACCAAGAACCAGTAATAGAAAAAATTAAAAAATATAAACATAAATGGATGGAACACGTTCAAAGAATGAAAACAGAAAGATTACCAAAACAAGCCTTAAAGTACAAGCCATTAGGAAAAAGAAAACCAGGACGTCCTCTTAAACGATTCAACGATGACTTCTAAGGCCGGAACAGGCAATGCTAGGCCTAAATCCTTGATATGCATGATGATGATGACGATGATGATGAAATATAGTCCATTTCACTTTTTGTCAATTTCCAGTTTGTTTACAGCATTCAACTGGTATACATGGTACTATATCTGAAGTATACCAATTGCACTTTCAGTCATGCAACCAGCAAATTGCTATCCCAACTGACTATATCTGTTTTTACAGCTGAAGAATATGAAGATAATTGTTGAAAATGAATACAGTCACTCTTTCTAGGAATGGATAAAACACCTTCTCTGAAATTTAGTTTTTCATCACATGGAGATAGTGACTACCATTACTTTCTCCAACCACTACAAATTTCTGAGAGCCCTTTGGAAGACTGAAAATTTTGCTGAGGAATCTCCCAGTCTATATTCTCATTCCTCAATTTCTCCTCACACATCCTACATTACAAGAGTTTATAACACGATAGTTATGCTTCTGTATGAAAAATAAAAATACATTAGAAAAATTATTTTTGGAATACCAACAGATAAGTATAGTTTTCCTCAAAGATGACATAAGATGCTCTAATGTAAAGTGGCAAGCAGGCAGGGCAGTGTATATAGGAAGGTTAGCTCTCGAGGCCAGAGGTACTTGGTGCATATTTCTGCTGTTGTTTTTTTCATGATTTTGGGTTTTTTTTTTGTTTATGTTAGAGTGGTGATTTGTTTGTTTCCATGACTATAAATCAGTCTAGCTCTCGAGCACCGAAATACGTACGTTCTTCTATTTTTCTTCTCATGATCATACTGGTGTCAATGGTACCAGTGTTATTTCTTCTCTTTCTGTTCCCTGTGTTGAGATTCCCATGGATGTAGAGGATATTGCCATTATTTCTTCCATTCCATGTTGTTCTCCTGCTTTCCTTGACACGTGTTATTACTCACATGAAAATCTCGAGATGTTGGTTATCATCTGCTTGCTTTCTTTTATTTTATAAGTGACTGTGGCATCCAGATAATATTTTTTTTTGTTTTTTGATTTTTTTTATTTTATCAGGTTTATTTGTATGTAGATACAAATGTAGGGTAAAAGTATGTAGAGTAATATTTTTTGTGTTTTTTATTTGTATATAGATTTTTAACCCTTTTATTTCTAGTGGTTTTGGTGAATAACCACCTTTTTGAAGTTGGTTTCCTAGTTTCTCAGCATACTTCTTGGTAATCAAAGGGTTAAATGATGCTGCATTGTTTGTATTATTGCTTCATGTGTATAATATGTAATATATGACATTTTTTGTTGTTTTTATTTCATTTGCTTCTTTTTTTGATATTTTCAAAATAATTATTTCTAGCCTTCTGCATGGTGGCACACTGGTTTTTATTTTAGTCTAGTGCATCAGCATACAAAAGACTAAAATAAAATGTCACTAACAAACTCTCCACTAACGTCATGTGGTTTAGCTTACATCTCAGCTATCAGGAAGCAGTCTGCTGTCATATAGTTTTACTAGTGTTTGCATCTTTGATCAGCCATGCAACTTTAGCACTTTACTCTTTAATGGACACAATATTCATCTGGGCATGCATTTTATCTAAGTTCAAATTACAGCAGTCTTATTACACTATTGACAGAAAGTTCAACATTTTAGTTCAGAATCATCACTTTTAAAGACTTAAATATTTCAGAATTTTCCTTGAATCACTGAGTTGAAATGGGAATTCTTTATTTTGATGCTCAGTCCATGATGCTAGAATCAAGTTTTTTCCTCTAATCACTGGATGAATAACAAACTTGAACCGTTTTTATATGCATGACACACCACTATGAAATTATCTGAACCTCAACTGCTCAGGCTGCATAACAATTTCTAAGTTTTGGGAAATGATCGCTATTAAATTGTTCATAATTTTTTAAAATATTATTTAATTTTTTTTTCTATGCAACTTTTACAAATGTTCCTTTGAACTCTAATACTGTAATCATATACTTTAGATGCAACTGAAATATGAGCTAGCATATGCATGCTTTATGACTCATTATTTTGATTCATGTTTTGAATACAGTTAACAGTCTGTCTTCCTGGTGATGTTCATGTAATGCTGGCTGCAATATGTTGGAGTTTTTGAATAAATGCTATATATCTTCTGTTACATGTGTAAGCTGCGATAGTTTGAACAAAAGTATAGCCTAATCAGTATTGGGAAAGGTGGTAAAAATACTGGAAGAGCAGAAATCAGGAATGGGTGGTCTGAAAAGTTTTCGGCCTAACAATGAAAAAACGAATTCATAATTTAAAAATTATTTTTATTTTTCAACGAAATCTCATTTAAGACTAATACATTTATTCCAGCGCCATTATCCTGTCCCTGTAGCGGTTCTCAGTAAGATCTGCAAAATACCCCTCTACATCTGTAATCACCTCTTGATTCGAAGAAAAACACTGACCAGAGAGGAAGAGTTTTAGTTTTGGGAAGAGACGGAAGTCAGAAGGAGCCAAATCTGGGGAATAGGGTGGATGTTTCAACAGTTTCAATAGTACAGATCCCTTAATTTTCCCATTGCCAAAACACCTTTGTGGGTAGGTGCATTGTCCTGACGAAAGATGATTTTTATCTTCTGCAAACCAGGTCTTTTTTTACAAATTTTTTCATCTAGTCTGGTTAAAAAATTGAAATAATATTCCTCAGTTATTGTTTTATCCTTTTCAAGATAATTAATAAACAAAATGCTTTTAGCATTCCAAAACACCGATGCCATGACCTTTCCGGCTGATGGAACCAACTTTGTCTTCTTTGGCGCTGAACAAATGGCTTCTGTCCACTATGTGTGTGTGTAATGGTGAATCCATGTCTCATCCATAGTAATAAATTGAAGCACAAAATCTGTTTTATTCTTGTTAAAACACTCCAAGCACTGTTCAGAGATTTTCATGCGAGTGCATTTTTGATCTGCTGTAAGCAAGCAAGGCACCCATCTTGCGCAAAGCTTTTTCATTTGCAATTCTTCATGCAAAATATATCCTATATGTTCTTTTGAAATGCCTATAATCTCAGCAATTTCATGTACTCTGACTCACCAGTTATCCAATACCATATCATGCACTTCATCAGTGATTTCTGGTGTTACACTTTTTGGACTTCCTTCATGTGGATCATGAAGGCCAATACGGCCACGTTTAAACTCATCAGCCCATTTCTTAATTGTCGAAAATGAACGAGAATGAGAAGAGTGCCCACAAACTTTTATGAACTTCAAATGAATTTCTTTTGATGTTAAACCTTCTTTTACAAATAATTTTATAACTGCACGATACTCAATTTTATCCATTTCAAGGGATGCAGACAACACTTTTGCTTCAGACAGTTATATAAAACAAACTACTTGATAGAATGACTTGCAATTTCACATGGATGCTCATGACAAATGTACCAACTTAGAAAAAAAAAATTTTGCTGATAGTGTCACCATCTATGGTTGAGGCTGAGAACTTTTCAGATCACCCTCGTATGTTCTACTAAATTATTTTTCAATTGTGATATCCACAATTCTTTTATATATCATTAAAATATCATAAATCATTAAAATACATAGCCATGTAGTTTTATCAATCATACTGATTCTTACATTCTCTTTTCTTCATTCAAAGCATTTCAAATTTAATAGTTTAAGTAAATGGATTAAATATTGTTATATCGCTCTCTAAATTAGATATGAAATTATTCCAGCTTTCCTCTGTCTTTTCCTGACATCTCTTTTAGTTATGGCTTTCTTTCTGTTATATTCAATCTTATCTTCAATTGATCTGGTTGATAAATACTTCTCTGAAATTATTCTTTTTATAATCCTAGAAATATCTTCATCTTACAATCTAAGACCTCTTTTACAATGTCGTCTGTTCTTTTTGCTACAGCTTTCAAATGTTGCTATTTGAACATAACCACAAATGTTTAAACATACTTATTTGATCGATTCACTAATTTGCTTATTTTCTGGTAATTTTTTTAAATTGCTAATGAAAAAGCCACTTCAAAATCTTTTAAGAAACTGATTATTAAATACTGATTGTTTGCTATGGGCATTCTCCTAGCTGACGAAAACAAAGCTATTTTGGCAATACGCTAAATCACGAACTTTGGTCAATTCTACATGCCGTCTTGTGCACTGCGGCAAATAAAGAATTCGAGAAAATATGGAGTCGACATATCAACAAGTTTGATAAATTAAAAAAGAATTCGACTTCCAAACCAAAACTACCAACCAACACTGTAGTTAACCTTTCTTCGGTTATTTTGAAGCCTAACGCACTCAATGCTCACAACTTCACTATTGCTCCTAGGAAAATACCAGATGGGGAATTGATGATCCAGATTGAATGCAGGATTCGCCACCTTCCAAACCACATTGCCAACAATATTAGACTGGAAGTAGCCTGTGTTCTCACAAAAGCAAGACCACCAAAAACAAAGATATCCAATAGTGAATAGAAGTCTCTACAGGAAATGAAGAAAAACAAAAAATAGTAATCACCAAAGTGGATAAGGGGAACAGCACCATGGTACTCAACCATACTGACTACACAGGTAAGCTTAATGCTTTACTATTAGATCGGGTTACTTACCTCTCTATTAAATACAATCCCACCTCACAAATTAGAAAGCTCCATAGGCTCCTTAAGAAGGTCACTTCTTGGCCTGTGGAGATTACTAACAAGCTAAAACAGTATAACTCTAGACCCCCCCCCCGTATATATGGGCTCCCAAAAATACATAAAAAAAATGTGCCATCACATTCCATAGCGGATGGCACTGATTCCCCCACGTACAAATTAGTTAAGCATTTAGCCAAAGCGCTCACACATAATACTGGCAACACACCATCACACACAAAAAACTCAGCCCACTTCAAAGCCAGTGTAGAAAACCTTATACTCCAACATACTGACATAATGGTCAGTTTTGACGTCTCCTCCTCATTCACAAATGTCCCACTCAAGGAAACCTTAGAGCAAATCCAAGCAAAATTTCCTCCTGATATCTCAGACCTATTTCAGTTAACAATGAACTCAGAATATTTCGTTTGGCAGGAAAAATTCTACAGACAGACAGAGGGGACAGCCATGGGTTCACCACTTTCCCCACCCTTGGCCAACTTCTTTATGGAGACTTTTGAAGAGAAAGCCTTAAACTCTGCCCCACAAAAACCTACCATATGGCTTCGCTACGTTGATGATGTGTTCGCTATTTGGCCACATGGTTCGGATACACTCCTCTCCTTCTTAACACACTTAAACAACCAACACCCCCAAAATCAAGTTCACCCTGGAAAACGAGGAACCTGATGGAATCTTGGTTTTCTCAGTTTAGAGAAAACCCACCCATACAGGCAGATACATTCATCAACAACCCCCCCCCCCCCCACCACCACCACAACAATATGGAGTTATTAAGACACTATTCAACATGGCTAAACTAATCTGTTCAAATGAGAAAGCCCTAACCACTGAACTAAATCGCATCCTTAACACTTTCTCAGCCAATGGCTACCCCACCCTTCACAACAAAGATTACTCTAAATCCATCACCATTCCATTTCCATACATCCGGGGCACCTCGGGAAAAAATGAACAAAATCCTTAAAAAACATGACAACCTCTTGTTACAAACCATATAGAAAATTGGCATCCCTTATCTGCTCCAGTAAAGACCAGCCACTTCCCCTAGACCTACCTGGTGTATACCAGGTTCCTTGCAGCTGTAAATTGTCCTATTCTGGCCAAACAGGCAGGACAGCAAATATCAGAATCTCAGAATAGAAGGACTACATCCAATTTCACCAATACAGCCACTCTGGGCTTGCAGACCATGCTCTGGATACTCACCACAGAATAAGGTGGAAGAAAGCCGCAATAATACACCGCAGCAAGTTCAAATATGAAAGACTATTCATGGAATCAGCATCGACCCTTAGGTACATGCCAAACCTCAACAAATTTAGATGCATGAGACTGCCCCAAATTTGGGAAACATACATCAGGAGAACTTCAGCCCAACGGCCAAGAATATCTAATATAGCCCACTAGGGGGGGCACCATCAGGACTTTAGGAAAAACGGTAGCTTTCCTCACTTTGTTCCTCATTTGCTGTGTGTAGTGCTTGCATGCATGTGTCTTTATCTTAAGTTCCCCTGAAGATGGCAACATGACATTGCCGAAATATTGGAAGTACAGGGTGTTCGGGATAAATTTGACAGTTTCGTAAGGAAAAAGAAAATCTTCTTTGTATCTATTAAATTTAATGAATTGACAAAAAAACATTACAGGCAGAGTTAATTACAATACTATCAACAAGATTTACTCAAAATAACCACCATTAGCATCGATCACAGCTTCAATTCTGCTTCGGAACCTCGAACAAGCTGATGCTACAGTCTCCCTGGGAAGGGCCGCAAAAACTGTTTTAATTTTATCCATTAACTGGGCTTTTGTATTACTGGAAGTGCGATTGGTGTCTTTTTCAACTGCGCCCCATACAAAATAATCCATGGGGTTAAGGTCTGGGGAGTTTGGAGGCCAAACATTTGGACTGGTGAAGTCGTAGAAATTTTCAGATAACCATTTTTGACTTTTCCCAGAGGTGTGGCAAGGGGCCGAATCCTGCTGCCATACATACGGCCTACCATTGGCTACCCTTGTTATCCAGGGCTTGACTACAGTTAGCAACTCCACGAACAAAGCCCGAATTCCAATGCCAGGGTTCTTCAACACCTGTTCCTGCAGATTTGCGAGGAATTCTGCTGTACGAACGCAATCAGATCGTCTGCTAGGGATCTTTCTTCTTGCTACATCCTCGTAGTCACCATTGCAAGTCTCTAGTTCATGCCTGATTGTTTTTACTGTATTCAGGGAGCATTGGGCAGCAGTCGTAATATCCTTATTTTGATGGCGGGCACGAATCATCATGATACAGGTTATTCTCTTCCATGATTCAGGTGGGTTCCAGCTATCCATCCTTTCTGACATCTTGTATATGAATGAAGAAGGGTCCAAACTTTTAAATGAAGAGAAGTGTGTGTTAATACATGTAACTTACGGAAAAATATAATTAATTATAAATATGTCAAATTTATCCCGAACACCCTGTAGTGTTCGGGATAAATTTAAAGTTAAATTTAAAGTTTGTTTTAATTTATATTCTAGTATACGCTGTCAATCAGCGTATAAGCCTTTCTACAAGAATTTAAGAAACTGGCTTTGAAGCAGTCCTTTTTTTTGGTTTCTACATTTGCTATTCTCAACCATTCATAAAGGAAATGAAATTAATGAGAGTAATAGTAAGTGGTCCGCATGGTTATCCTAGTGGCTATGCGTTTCACAACCATATGCCTGGGGAAGGAGTATCCTAGGTTCGATTCTCATCGACAATCCAACAAGATTAAGGATCTTCCTCAGCCATGGCTAAGATAGCCAGTACTGGGCGTGGACAACAGGGTGTTTTCCACCAGTTTATCTGGGGTTTTTCATCCCGCAAGCAGGCAAACCAGCCCTGTGAACACACAGGCTACAGTCAAATGATATAGTAAGGCGAGGAAGGCAACGGGAAACCACCTTGCTCATAATCATTTCCCTAGTATGGTAGCTTATAGCTATCCCCACTAGCTATATGGCTGAGGGAATAGAACAGAAAGAGGTCAGTTTCCAATTCAAAGCTTCCTAAATCAAATTTTGCTAATTTATCATTTATTATTATATACAAGTAAACTGCTACTTACAAACTTTCATGGCACAATTAGTCTGTGCAATGTTCGAAAATTTCATGGACAAATAAATTGCAACTCCACATTTGTGTAAGAAACATGGACCCCGAACTTATGAACATTTTACATTGCTTGAAGGTAACCGATACTGATGACAGCTGAAGCCTATCAACCAAAAAAGAAGTTAAAGAGAATTTAGGTCTGGGAGAGACCTAAATTCCCTTGTGAGATAGATGCCAATACTAAATATATGTTGGTTGCTGCCATAGATAGACTACAAGACCCACAAGAAGATGTGAAGGCCATGTATTAACACAGTGTTTCCTAATCTGGGGTCTGCAGGATAGTTTATTTTCATTAAACTTAATTTTATCATGTTGCTCACACCTGGCCTAATTCATATGTTCATATTCTTCCGAATATCTCCATTTATAACAGTATTGCATTGTCATAAATGACACATTTAGTGTTGTAAAATTGTAATTTATTAAGTATAGTTTCTGGGAAAATTCCCATGTTACTCCTCTTAAACACTATTAATATAATTACGGCTATTATAGCCTGTTTTTGTTTAGGAGTATCCCTTATTTTAATACATTGGCTAACATTACTCAAAAAGGGGTATATATATATTTTTAGGGCATTATGGGTGAGTATAGGCCCAAATCGACAAGGCTATAATCATAGACAAACAAGACAACGAAATAATGCTTAAAATATCCGAAACTATTGCCATAAAATGCGATGAAAATTATATCAACGTCCACCACCCCTACCTAACTTCTGAATGTTGGACGATCCAGAACTTACAAATTAAGCCACGCCTCCAGCCATGTAGTGACCACAAATGACCTAATTTGGCAGATGCAACTTGCAGCCTTGACATAGCCCTACACTCATTCCCACAAGGTTCCGATGAAGGTCAGATGACGTCTGAAACAGTCCACACCCCGTTAACCCGTCCCAGTTTCCACATAGGGATATTCTTCCAATTCGTTCCCCCCCCCCCCCCACAAAAAATGTGACCCTAAACAAAATAATACATATATATATATATTTATATATATATATTTGCTGATGACGGTGCGCTCTATTCCTCCTTTTCAATCAACAAATCTTGTAGTGCTCAAGTGCAGGCATACACCGAAGTTACGCAGTAGGTGGGACCAACAAAAAGCACACAAGTTGAATTCACGTAATTCAGAGTATAATTTTGCATGTAATTTATATATACAAACATACAAAATATTAGTTAATTGGGACCAAAGGTTTACAAAAACACTCATTTCAAAAAATATTTATATTTTTTAAAAATATAATCATAATTGTAGTTTTTCGTACATAAAAAAAAAGAAAGTTATTTCGATGTCGATGGTTTCATAAAATCTAATAGATTCATCTGACGGCATAATGTCTTTTTCTTGTCACGCAAAATTTCTTCATAGCAAGCTAATGATTTTTTTATTCCTTGCCTTGTGGCTACAATTCGTTCCTCGTTAGAATCTATGTCCTCCAAAATCTGTAAACCTTTCTTTTATGATTGTTCTTACTGTGGATTCCTGTAGATCAAACTTCTTTGCTAGCTCACAAATTTTCATTCCGCCTTCAAACTCCTTAATAATGTTGAGTTTTGTTTCCAAAGTCAATGATTTCTTTTCTTGCTATCTGTAGAAGAATCGAACTTTCTTCTTTTGGACGACATTATTATTTTTTTATGTGATAAAATTTTTATCAAGAACATAACATTAAACAATCGCAAGGTTTGTATACTATAAAATTCGTGTATGAATGGAGACCGTGCGAAACATGTCAGTGCTTGTTCACAGCATGTGTGACAGGCGCCAGAAAGATACGACAAGTGGTGAGGCGTGAAGCGGGATGGGAATATGTATATATAAGAAACAGCGTAACTCCGGATTCGCATGATTAGGGGTATGACTGTATTGGAATCTTCAAGATCTTATGACCAGTGACCCGAACTCAGCATTCCTAACTATATCTCAGTGGGACAAGGACAACCTTGTAAACTTCAATGCCACCAAAACTCCTGTGCCAACTAATTAGGAGATTGCTTGGTTCAGTGCCATTCAGTAATATGTGATTTCCAGCTTAAGTTGCTATTTTTAATCTGAAGTTGGTTACAGTATTCGTGTTTTCTATCTCCATACATGCCCATAATTGTACACCTTATCATGAACTGTACACATAACTTTTGCAGATTTGGGTGCAATGGAAAGATTGGCAAGAATTTTTTCTTTGTTCTTCAACACTTCACTTTACAATTCTGATTACTTTACAATTCCAGTTATGTAGGAATATATGGATGGAAAAATTAGTTTTACAGGTGTATTTTTGAATTTAAAAATGATACATTTTTTTGTTTTTCCAGCATTACAAGTGGGTTTGTTCACATAAAACCAATTTGTTACTATTTGCAAATCTGTGTTGACCATATATTGCAGTACAGTAACGAGGGTATGAAGCGCTGTGGCAAGTTTCTAAGTTGCCCTCCCCACACACCCAAAAATGAATAAAATTTTGAAAAATTTAAATGTAGCAAGCTAAATTTTACCAAATGCAAGATGTTAAATACAGGTAACCCTCGTATAACGTGGATGTTAGGTTCCGCAGAAATGCCGTGTTATATAAATCGCATTATGCGAGTCTCAGATCACATAGAAAAAGTATGGTTACGTTCCAAAATCGTTTTTTTTTTAAAATTATATAAACAACGACATATCCAACAAAAATATATTTTTATTTAATTCAAGTAATTCATGTAAGTTAAGAAAACATATAAACTATGAAACAAATACATAGTATACATACATACATCTTCAAGGCCCACCTTTCCTAATTGGGTTGTGGGGACAATAGCTGCAAGAGGAACTTCCAATGGTCACGATCCTCTACCACCAAGCTCAGGTGTTTGGTGAGATTCTCAAATGTGTCCACCCAAGGTTTTGGATATAATCTATCCAGTGAGTCCTTGGCCTTCCACACTCTGGCTTGGCAAAGAGGGACTGCTGAGGGAGTCTCTCTTGTAGCATTCTGACCAGGTGCCCATACCAATGTAACTGTGATCTCTCAACACGGAGAAGCAGCGGTCGAGTATTGACCGTTTATCGAGGGTTTCCCGAATTGCAGAGCTTCTGACTCTGTTGAGTCTTGTCAGCCCCGCAATCCACTCGAAGGAACCTCATTTCAGCCGCTTCAATTCGTGTCCGCATTCTTTCGGTCATTACCCAACTCTCATGACCATAGGTGAGGATGGAGACATAGACTGTATTGAAGACAGCCAGCTTGGCCTTCTGGCTTAATTCCCGCTTCAATACTACCGAACGGCCAAGCTCCTGCAATATTGAGCTTGCTAAGCCAATTCGAGTATCTAGCTCTACATCCGACTTTCCATCATTCGTGAATATGGACCCAAGGTATTTAAACTTCTCCACCTGCCTCATTGGGACTCCACTTACATGTAGAGTGCACTGGGATGGTTGTCTTGAGACCACAAATGTTTCAGTTTTGGCCACACTGATCTTCATTCCGGCATCTGCACAAACAGCTACAAACCTATCCAGAGTCCGCTGGAGGTCATCTGTGGAAGAGCTAAGCAGAACTGGGTCATCTGCAAAAAGCAGACGTCCAATGCTACATCTTTCCATTCTGACATACTCACTGCCTCAGCTGTACCTATCAATCCAGTCCATAAATATTATGAAAAGGAGGGATGACAGAACACACCCTTGGCGGAGGCCAATGGAGAGTGTGAAAGGTTCAGACTTTGTGCTGTTTACCCTGACACAAAATTCTGGGCATTCATACAGGGACTTGATGGCAGCTAATAGTTGGCCATCCACTCCATACCCCTGTACTACTTGCCAAAGCTTATCCCAAGGAACCTGGTCATATGCCTTCTCCAAGTCCACAAAACATGTGTAGACATTCTTGGCATATTTCCAAGATTTCTCAAAGACTTGCCTTAAAGTGAAGATTTGGTCACTTGTGCTTCTACCAGGACGAAAGCCACATTGTTCTTCCTGGAACTTTGACTCAACTATGCTCCTGCACCGTCTTTCCAAGCACCTAGCATACACTTTCCCAGGTAGGCTGAGCAGAGATACCACAATAGTTACTGCAATCCTCCTGGTCTGCCTTCTTGAAGACTGGTATTATTATGCCTGCCTGCCATTGCTTTGGTGCTCGCCCAGATATCCAAGCAACCTGACACACTCGAGTCAGCCAGAGAACACCATCTCGATTTAAGGCTTTTAGCATTTTGGGCTGAATTTCATCGCTGTCAGTAGCCTTCCCCGATTTTATTGCCCCGATTTTTATCAGAGGCCTCAACTGCCCTTGCTGTGCACGATTTCCTCCCTCGAAGGCGGCAGATGGTCTTCCAGAATACTTTGTTTGCATTTGCAAAGGATGAGTCTAATTTTTCTCCAAAGGATTCCCAAGCCTTCTGCTTTGCTGCCTTTACTGCCTCAGCATACCGCAAATGCATCTCAGGTGACCTGACCCTAAGCCATGTTAGGGTCAGGTCCTCGAATGCGGCGGATGGTCTTCCAGAATACTTTGTTTGCATTTGCATAGGATGAGTCTAATTTTTCTCCAAAGGATTCCCAAGCCTTCTGCTTTGCTGTCTTTACTGCCTCAGCAGCAGCTTTTCATGCCTCAGCATACTGCAAATGCATCTCAGGTGACCTGACCCTAAGCCATGTTAGGGTCAGGTCCTCGAATGCGGCGGATGGTCTTCCAGAATACTTTGTTTGCATTTGCATAGGATGAGTCTAATTTTTCTCCAAAGGATTCCCAAGCCTTCTGCTTTGCTGTCTTTACTGCCTCAGCAGCAGCTTTTCATGCCTCAGCATACTGCAAATGCATCTCAGGTGACCTGACCCTAAGCCATGTTAGGTAGGACTCCTTTTTTGCCCGGACAGTTTTTTGGACTTCTTGGTTCCACCAAGGTGTCCTTTTCTCACTGCTCATTACCACACCAAGCCGCTTTCTGCCGAAAGTGCAGAGAGTGCAGAGGCAGTGACAGCTGTTCTGAACAGCTTCCACTCCTCCTCAACATATGCAGTATGCTTGGTAATCTCTTTGAACCTGGAGGAAATGTCATCTGCAAAATTCTTCCTCACAGCCTCATTTTCCAATGCCTCCCATTTCACGCAGTATAGCTGCTTAGGCCTACCAGCATTAATGGTAGCATCTGGTTTCTGAAGCCATAGAGTGCACACAACAAGGTAGTGATCAGTTGACAGTTCTGCCCCTCTCCTCTTTCATACATAGTATAAAAGCATAAAAATTACAAATTGTATTTAAAACTCATTGCACATAATGCATAAATGTTTTAGACAAAATAAAATAGTGCATATTTTAATCTTTCATAGCACGAGGATTTAAGGATTGGTTAATAAACACTGATTTTGTCATGTAATCACCTGATGCATTACTACAAAACAGTTTATCTTTGGAAACTTTGAATCCAGGAGCTGATCTTTCATTTTTCGAAATATAGCTGCGTTTTTGGACTTTTTCCAAAATATAACTCGGATTCATCCACATTGAACACCTGGTCTGCACTATAAATGTTTATAAACTTTGAGAGTTTTTTGTTTAATAAGATTTTCATCCATAGGAATTTTCTTTTGAGGTGCAAAAGAAAATTCCTATGGATTTTCTTTTGAGGTGCAATCTTCTATCGAAATCATTAGAGATTTCTCCATTTTCCCATTAGAATATCGCGTACACGAGCAACGCACTTTGCACTTATCGTTGACTCAGCAATAAACACTTTCTCGGATTTTATTGTCGATTTTGTTTAATTGTTCAAATTGTTGATTGATTTAAATTCAAAGTCCCTGTAAAACTCCTCGTTTTTCTCTATTTTTCAACCGATCCAAGATTTTGAATATTTTTATTCAAGAGAAAATAATTTTGTTTTCAATGTTGGTTTTTCCCTTTTGTTGCAGTTTGTGGCCATTACTATAAAAATAATTTATTACACAAAAAAGCAAGCATTACATATTGTATGTAACTCACCAGAAAATAAAGTGCTCAGCTTGAGATGAACACACTTATGATTTTTAATGCACTTTCCTGGCAGAAACGAGGACAATTTTCAACAATAAACGTTTTATACGGTAAACAATTGAGATATAAGGGGGACCGGAAAGTAATCAAGTTTTTGAACTACATTTTTAATATAAATTTTATTAAAGAACAAATTAACATTATTCAATTCTATAATCGGCATCGTTAATTATAACCTTATTACAATGATCTACTAAGTTTAGAATTCTTTTTTGAAAAAATTTTTTTCTTTGGAGGCAAAAAATGATATCAAACTCCTCTGAACATCATCTTGCAAACGGAAGGTTTTATTTCTTATGCTGTGTTCTAAGGACCTGAATAAGTGATAGTCACTAGGGGCAATATCCGGCGAATATGGAAGATGGGGTAGAAGTTCCCATCCTAATTGCCTAATTTTTTTCTTGAGTCATTCTTGCAGAATGTGGTTTTGCATTATCTTGTTGCAAAATTACCCCTTTTTGATTGACAAGCACAGGAAGTTTGATTAACAATGCTTGATGTAGTTGCTTTAATTGTTCACAGTAGATGGCTGCTGTGATAGTCTTACCTTGTTCCATGAGTTCGTAATGAATAATTCCATGAATATCCCACCAAATGCACAACAGAACCCTTTGTGGATGAAGTCCATCTTTAGGTGTTGGAATTGGAGTTTGATTTGGAGAAAGCCACTGTTTTTTGCGTTTATTATTCTTATACAGCATCCATTTTTTGTCACCAGTTATGATTATGACTCATTCCAAAAGGGGTCATTTTATTGCCTGGTCAACAATGAATTGCAAATCACCCATCTCTGTGCTTTATTGTTTTCTAACAGTTCATGCAGTACCCATACACCCTGTTTAAGAACCTTGCCACTCTTATGTAAGTGCTCTTGGACAGTTGACCATGATGAATTAAGTTTCTCTGCTAATTCTTGTATGGTTTGTTTTGGATCTGATTCAACGAGAGTCTTAAGAGCATCGTGATCTAGAGTAAGAGGTCTTCCAGGTCGACGATGATCAGAGAGATCAAAATTTTTTTCTGCAAATCTCTAAACCATCGCTGACATTTGTTAACCTTCAATACATCTCCATAAGTTGAGCAAATGATTTTGGTAGCCTCGGTACCATTCTTTCCTTGGTGAAACAAAAACAGCATACAATGACGTAAATGGTGCTCTTCAACTTTAAAGTCTGCAATATTAAAAAAAAATCTAAAATTTTAAAAAAAAAAAACAGATTTTTTAAATAGAAAAGTAATGCTAATATTTAAATGAAAATCAAATTTAATAATTTATGTGTTATTTAAGAAAAAACAATTAGCTAAAAATGACCTATTAAAAATAATTGACTACTTTCCGGTCCTCCTTATACATGAATTCTAAAGGGTATTTCCTCTAATATAAATTCACTACTTATAATTACATGCGGGATACAGGCAGACACAAATTTAACGAAGATAAAATTTGATTTTTAAGTCGTGCGGTGAAAAACATACGAAAAGATAAAGGGTTACTACAATTTATAGACTGTGTTTTTATCGGAATTGTCTTGTGTAAGTACTGCGTTCAACAAGGATTACTACAATTTTAGACAGCGTTATATCAAAAGCACGTTATATGAGGGTTACCTGTACTTACTATTAACCCCATCAAAATGAGTTGCAGTGTCTTGCAGAATTTGGGTGTCTAAAGCGTTGTATTGACAAAATTTAAAAATACAATATAAAATACCAGACTTTTATATCTATTTATTTATTTTTATTTTTTATGCTTTGCACCCCAAATCTAGTTGCGCCTGTAGCGGGTGCCTCTTTCACCGCGCTCTCGTTACAACACTGATATTTTGCATTTCATTTACAGAATTTGCAGTGAATACAATGTGCTATCATCTGCAAAAGTGTTTACTTTAATTGATAAGTGTAGGTCACAGAAGTCGTTGATGTAATTTATAAATAGTACTGGCCCAAGCACAAAACCTAGGGGAATACCACATTTTAATCGAATTATTAGTTTTGTGACCACATTTTTATTAAAAGACTGCTTTTTAAAACTAAACAAGTACTAAAAAAATTTCTTTTTAGTACTCACAACAAAACAATGAACTTATCAAGAATATACCAAATTGGTCTGAGGAACTAAAAAGAAATTTACAAAAAGAAACAAGTACTACAAACAAGAACAAGTACTATTATAATTACAGCTATTTTGCCTGCTTCAGTTTAGGAGTGCCCCTTACTAAAAAGGGGCTGTGGTGGTATTTTTGTAGGAGACTATGAAGACTATGAAGCAGGCAAAGAAGCAGGCTAAGAAGACTATGAAGCAGGCAAAATAGCTGTAATTATAATAGTTTATTAAGAGGAGTAACATGGAAGTTTTCCCAGAAATAATATACAAGAACAAGTACTACAAGTATTAAAAAGCAGAATTTTATCAACTGCTTGATATTTTTAATATGTTGCAGAGAGAATGAAATTGTTCCCAAGTTCATAAAAATCAAACGTGCATTAAAATCCAATAAGGCCAACAGAATACACAAAAGAACGGAATTAGCTATATTGAGAGAAAGAAATGCAGCTACTAGAGCAGAATTGTCCAAGATTAACCAAGATACATGTAATATACACAACAAACTTGCCACATCACTGCCATCCGAACTGTGGAATAACGTAGACACTATCATATACAATAAAGCTACAATGGTGTCCAAAAAGAAAAAACGCAGCCTAATTAAAAATTTCAATTCCTTTCTAAAAGAAAAAGAAACGCAAAGGAAACATCTAGATCATTCCAAAGTAGTAATTAACCTCTCCTCAAAAGTTCCAACAAAAGATGAAACAAATCTTCTTATGAAAGGCTTTAATGTAATGCCACAACAAGTCCCGAAAATTGATATCATAGCCCAAATTGAAAAAGGAATAAGAAATGTACCAGGAGATATAACAGATCTGATCCACATTCAAAGCACAGCATTACTATTAAATTGCAAATTACCACCAAAATACCTACAAAAAACAGAATTCACACCCTTAATAAACCCAAATCAGGCAAAAACATCGCCATAATAAAAGCAGGCAAAGGAAATGCAACAGTGATTTTAAACTCAGAAGATTATAACGAAAAAATGAAAAGCATTCTTGAAGATTCCAACACCTACACAGCATTAGACAAAGACCCCACTTGACAAACTCGCAACAAAACCAATGAACTTATCAAGAATATACCATATTGGTCTGAGGAACTAAAAAGAAATCTACAATCAAAACACCCACTAGTTCCTAGAATATATGGAGTGTTCCCAAAATTCATAAACGAGATATACCACTAAGACCGATAGTAGATGGAAGGGACTCTCCTACCTCATATCTGGCAAAGCACCTTACAAACTTGATTTTACCACATATAGGAAAAACACCATCGTTCATTAAGAAAAGAGACTTCATAGAGAAAGTAAAAGATATACACATTGATCTTTCAGACATATTAACGAGTTTAGATGTGGTCAGCCTTTTCACAAAGATTCCAAGAAATGAAACAGAAAATAAGCATCCTAGAAAATCTTTTCCCACAGGACATTGTACAGCTCTATGAACATTGCATAAAAAACATGTTCTTCCTTTATTAAGACAAACTTTGGGAACCAAAAGAAGGACTAGCAATGGGTTCACCCCTCTCACCAGCTCTAGCAAACCTCTATATGGAAAATTTTGAAAATAATGCTCTACAAAACTAGCACATCAAACCAAAAATTTGGCTCTGCTATGTGGACGATATCTTCATCATTTGACTAGGAACAGCACTAGAACTGACTGCATTTAAAGACTATCTTAATAACTTACATCCTAACATAAAATTTACTCTGGAACTAGAAGAAAATAAAAAACTTCCTTTCCTATACATCTTTATAGAAATAAATGAAAGAAAAAAACAGATAATCGTTCTCCATTTATAGAAAGCCAACAAACACAGGAAGAATCCTTCATGCTACTTCACACCACCACTACCACCCCATGCAAAAAATAGGCCTCATAAAAGCCTTAAGAGATAAAGCATACAGCATTCCAAGTACAGAAGAAAAGCGGAAAGAAGAAATACAATACTTAACACAGATCCTACAACTGAATGGTTTCAAAACTAAGACAATTAAGAAAATTCTCAATACAGTACCTACAAAAAACTTAAATAAACAAGACATCAAGAACGCGGTCACCCTTCCTTATATCAAGAATGTAACAGACAGTTTCAAGTGGCAGGAAAAGTGACTTTCCTGCCATCTTGAAAAAATATCAAAATCTCTTCATCCTCTGAAACCTCCATATCACCAAATGAAAAAACCAGGAGTTTATAATATTCACTGTTCCTGTGGCATCTGCTACGTGGGCCAGACGGGGAGATCAGGAGAAATCCACATGAGCAAACATCAAAAGGACGTACAAAAAAATAGAGAACATAAGTCTGGTTTGGCATTTAACACAGCTTCCACCGGTCATGATGTACTCTGGGACAGAACAAACATGTCCTACATTGATAAAAACTGTTTCACAAGAAAATTCAAAGAGGCAGCAAATATGATTAAAATTCCTATGCAATGCAACAAAAATCAAGGTATGGTCAGCATTTATTAAAACTTTACCCAGTTCAGAACTCAGACAAAGTGAAAGTGAACCGACATCAAATAGTATTGTTTCCAGCTAACACGTATTATCGGTTGTATAGATCTGTTATTCGGTTTTTTAACGAACTTTTTTGATGTTCATAATACCAACAACAAATGAACTTGTTTTTTCGCAATTTCTTATAGTTTGTGCTTTAAACTGTTAGTTCTCTTTACCCCTGAAGATGTCAGTTTGACGATTAACGAAACTTGTCGGGTTCGTTTTTTAGTACATGTTTAGTTTTAAAAAACAGTCTTTTTTAATAAAATTGTGGTCACAAAACCGTAATAATTCGATTGAACTTCTTAACCACAGAAACCTCCGCATGATTAACACCACATTTTACCTGAACGAAACTGCTATAACTTTTGTTGATTTTTACTGCTTGTGATCGAGACATTAAATAACTCTTAAACTAGTCATGTGCACTCATTTCAATTCTTTCTTGTCATGCCTCTTTCCACCTTTATATATATACTGGGGGGGGGCTCTGTCCCCTGCCGCCCAACCCTCCCCGAGTTCCGGGCTGGTAAGCCGGTTCTCCACCATTGTTTTGAAACATCCAACAAATTGTTGTCTCATTAAGACAAACACATTGTTTGACATTTCAAAACAGTGAAGAGACAAAAAAAAAAAACGTTTCAAATTTTGGCTTATCTTTTTATATATATAGAATAGATATATATATATACAGGGTGTTCGGGATAAATTTGACAGTTTCGTAAGGAAAAAGAAAATCTTCTTTGTATCTATTAAATTTAATGAATTGACAAAAAAACATTACAGGCAGAGTTAATTACAATACTATCAACAAGATTTACTCAAAATAACCACCATTAGCATCGATCACAGCTTCAATTCTGCTTCGGAACCTCGAACAAGCTGATGCTACAGTCTCCCTGGGAAGGGCCGCAAAAACTGTTTTAATTTTATCCATTAACTGGGCTTTTGTATTACTGGAAGTGCGATTGGTGTCTTTTTCAACTGCGCCCCATACAAAATAATCCATGGGGTTAAGGTCTGGGGAGTTTGGAGGCCAAACATTTGGACTGGTGAAGTCGTAGAAATTTTCAGACAACCATTTTTGACTTTTCCCAGAGGTGTGGCAAGGGGCCGAATCCTGCTGCCATACATACGGCCTACCATTGGCTACCCTTGTTATCCAGGGCTTGACTACAGTTAGCAACTCCACGAACAAAGCCCGAATTCCAATGCCAGGGTTCTTCAACACCTGTTCCTGCAGATTTGCGAGGAATTCTGCTGTACGAACGCAATCAGATCGTCTGCTAGGGATCTTTCTTCTTGCTACATCCTCGTAGTCACCATTGCAAGTCTCTAGTTCATGCCTGATTGTTTTTACTGTATTCAGGGAGCATTGGGCCGCAGTCGTAATATCCTTATTTTGATGGCGGGCACGAATCATCATGATACAAGTTATTCTCTTCCATGATTCAGGTGGGTTCCAGCTATCCATCCTTTCTGACATCTTGTATATGAATGAAGAAGGGTCCAAACTTTTAAATGAAGAGAAGTGTGTGTTAATACATGTAACTTACGGAAAAATATAATTAATTATAAATATGTCAAATTTATCCCGAACACCCTGTATATATATATATATATATAGAGAGAGAGAGAGAGAGAGAGAGATAAAGGTGGAGAGAGGCATGACAAGAAAGAATTGTAATTCATATACTACGAGATAATTACCTGAAACAGCATGAAATGGACAGGATCAAGGGGTTTGAAGGTACTATCTGGTAATAGCTTCAGAAGATATAGTCTATATATTGAGAAATATGGAATTATCTGTCATGAAGGGTTTTAAAATGTTGAACTATAAAGCTGGTAATTATGATAGACTTAGGAGGCATCCTGGAGCAGTGTTATGGCTTGAGAAGTTACAAAAAAAGAATGTCAATAGGGAATGGAAAATGGTTAGAGACTTGAGAGAAGCAGTATCAGACAGCATACCCATGGGCAGAAGCATAAACCAAATGAGATTAAGTGGATGAGTAAAGATATAAGCAAGAAGTGAAAAAAAAAATGAAGTGGAGGGAATATACAAAAAAAGTGATCAGCATACTCACGAGCAGTGCAAAGTGCAGACAAGAGGAATCACTAGTGTGGTAAGAAAGGCCAAATCAGATTATGGGAGAAAATTAACTAAGCAAGCCAAAGTAAATCCAAGTTTTTCTTTACGTTGAAAATCAGAGGAAGAATGACTAGACTATTAAAGGATCATTTTAATGAATGCTGATGGTAGAAAGGTGACAGAGGCAAAAGAAATAGTTCAGTTGTTTAGTCATCACTTTGTCAAGGTATTTGCAGTTGCTGATGTAAGAGATTGATTTCACAATTAAGGTAGATGAACAGTATGTACTCAGCCAATGTGCCAACACAAAAAAAAAGTAAGACAGTTCCATTACATAAAGGTGGCTCCAAGACAGAAGTAGCAAATTACAAACCAATTAACATATCAGGAGTGATGATATTGGACAAGTTGATTAACTTCCCTACCGGCCAATGTGGATGAAATAGTGACACCAAATTGCACTTCTTATCAATGTTATTCAATGGGTTTTAGAGCTTCGTATCCAGATTTATCTCGACATGTATAGACGCCGTGGCTGGTTGGGGGGTTAAAGGTAAAATCCATCAGAAGGTAGACAGGAATACAATACTTTATGGCAGGCAGCAGCATGGCTTTGTAAAAGGTAGGCCCTCACTTAGTAATTTATTAACATTTTATAACAGAGTGACAGCAGAATTAGAGAATTAGCAGATTAGCAGAATTACGTTGTGCCCTTTGATTGGAAAAGGCCCAAGTATGATTCTCGTTGTGACAAGAGGAATCTTTATAGGGATTTTTCAATTGAAGATGAGTTAACTGATCTCATACAGAGGTAGGAGGGTTTTTCCTCCCGAAAACTTGGGTTTCTTTTCATCCCATACAGAAAAATCAGTCCTTCAGAACACACGCAATTTACAGACAAAAACCACTAGTGGTGGTGGTGGTGAGCAGTGGATGGCATTGATGTAGATGATGATGGTAGTAGAAGTTTGATATAGTGGCGGAGAGTTATAGAGTAGGTGTCCTCCCTCGATGAGTCTTGGGACTGCTTGGAGGTGTCACAAAATAAAAGATAAATATACACCATGATACTGCTGGATTTCACAAAGACATCTAACAGAATACCACATGGGATACTAAGGTAATTGATGTGAAGTCATTAGCCTCTATATATGAGTTGCCTGGTCATGAAGTTACTTCATGTGCAAACTTTATATTTAAGGAATTTAAGAGATAAGACAGACTGAATGAATGAGTGAATAAAAAAAATAAATAAAACAAAATAAAGACAGTAAGTTCTCATACAGTCAAAACAATTACTTTAAATTTTTCAGGAAATGACAACGTATACTAAAATATTAATTAAAAAACTTTAATCATTACCTTCCACTATTTCGGCAATGTTACGTTACCATCTTCTGGAAACATAAAACTATGATATGTGCACGCAGGCACTAACAGCAAGCAAAAAGGCTCATTTTGCTTGTTAGTACCTGCATGCACATATCATAGTTTTATGTTCCCAGAAGATGGCAATATAACACTGCCGAAATAGTGGAAAGTATTGATTAAAGTTTTTTAATTAATATTTTAGTATATGTTGTAATTTCCTGAAATATTTGAAGTCATGTGCCAACATATAAGTTTATCTACAAGAATTACAGTTATGTAAAAGTATAGAATTTTCAACTGAATGTTTTGTATAGTGTTTGATGTTATCCCTCAGAGTTGAATTTAAAGAGAACAAAAGAGCTCTTATACAATAATTCTAGAATGGCCATATAGTTATTCTCTATATTTAATAAGAATTTGAAATCTAAATATATATATATATATAATAGTAGAAACTGTAATCTTACAGAGAATATAATCTCCTTAGAGATAATGAAGTACTTTATATATGGAATACAGAGAAAATATAATCTCCTCAGCGAGATAGTGATGTACTTTATATATAGAATTTGTATTTGTTGTACATATTTGCAGTAAATATTTTATTATTTTTATAACTGAATTTCATTCCTTGAATATGCACAACATATTAATTTTTGAAATTAATGCACCATCACAGATATGAATATGAAACATTCTAACCAACTAAAATAATAAAAAAAAATAATATATATATAATACTATCTGCAACTGACTTTAATATAGAGGTTGGATATTGGTGGGGATTACATAATTGAACAGTGGAGTGACAGTATAACATAACTACACAACTGATTTTCAAATATAATAATAACTAGTGCAAGAAGGAAATCTCTGGACATTAAGTAACAGTGTAGTTGTAAGGACATGAGAATTATATTTTTGTTTTTTCACCACTGTCATGGAGAGTTGTGAATAAGTGGAATAGGTTTCCAGACTCAGTTGCAAGTGTATTATCATTTATGAATGATTTCAAAGCAAAACACTGTTCATATTTGGTAATATGCTAGATCTCTCAAAATGAGCGCCTACAAACTCCAAAGAGGTCTCTCTTTTTTTTTTTTTTTTTTGCATAATCTCAACATTATCAGTAATGATGCATCTCACCTTTATAACAATTTTACTATTCAGTCCTACCATCACTATTTTCAAGATAATATCTTGTCACTATTCTTGCTACCTACCAAGTCATTGGTACCAAATGCCCTAAGTGTTTAATGTGCTTCAGCTCTCATCATAACCAAACTGCACTGCACCAATATCTTGAAATGCCTGTTCATATGAGTTGGAATCTTCTTCCTGGAAACTTTATTTTCTTCTCCCAAAATAGAGAAACTGACTGGGCAACATGTACACAAATGATCAATAAAATACACACGCTTAGTCTTAGTGCATCATGTAAAAATGATGAGCAGTTTATATTCATATAATGCTAAATAATACCTCTTTTGTTAGCAAAAAGTCCTCTGACATACAAAAAAATAAGATAAAAAAAAAAGGTGTAGTCTAGAGTAAAAGATAAGCCATATCTACAACACAATGATAAAGAATGCTTTTATTTTCCAGCACAAGTACCTAAAACTAATTGTAAGCTTTTAAAAGAACAAAATTTCAAATGTTGTATTATAGCATTATGCACATATCTATTTGAGAAAATGGTGCACAATGTGTACCATTTTCTCAAATTACAGGCAATAAACTACCATGGATCAAACTACAAAAGTCTCATCATTGGAGGTCCCCAGTGTTATATACAATGTTAATTAACCTGTGCTTTAAACTCATACAGATTTCTGTACCACTCTCAAGCAGTGCATTCCACTCACCAACTATTCCCCATGCAAAGATCTTGCTCCCTGCTCTCACCATCCTTACAGTTTCTGGGAATGATCTCTTTTCTTCCCCCATTCATTGAAAAACCTTTTCCACATTAATCTGATAACAACCCCTTACTACCTTAATTGTATCAATCATATCCCTTTTCTACTCCCAAAACTGTGAAAATAGCATTCTTTCGATCTATTTTCATATCCAACATTCAATTGACCAAAAACCATATTGATCAATCTTCTCTGGATTTTCTACTCATCCTCATGAAACCTTCGTCAAGTTAAATAGAAAATGGAATCCTTTAATCAAATTATACTTAACAATTCTCAAAAAGGTACAGTGCTAAAGTAATAAATATTACACATTTAATATCTGACTATGAAAACATTGAGTAACAGTGGGTTGCAGCAAGTGATGGATAAGCATAGGAGTGATATGATACAGACATATAAATTGATGAGATGGTTTTATAGTTACATAAAGGAGAAAATTTTCAAAACAAGGTTGGAAGGCAAAGAACATGAGGTCATTAATGGAAATTTGAAAATATGCAGTGAGGAGCAATTTTCCTCATGCAAATAGTGAGCAAGTGAAATATGTTGCCAGTGTGTGTGTGTGTGTGTGCACGTTGAGTGCAACATCTGAAAAGGAGTTGAATTAATGGCATTTTGTGTGCGTGACTGATTGTCCCTAAGAGCTGTTTATGTTGGTTTAGATTTTATGTGTAAATGTGTTGTGCATTATCTGATGTTGTGGCCAGTGGGTCTTTAGCTCAATGAGATGCCAGTGTGGTAGTAACAATGTCAGCAGCAATGTTCATTGTTAGATTTCCATGGCGAAGATGCTTTTTTTTGTTGTTACGATATTTTTTGTAATGACTAAAGTACTGTTACTTATTACTCTACAAACAAATCCTGGAGTCAAGACTCATGAGAAATATTAGTTTCACCACTGGTTTCAGTAGTGATGCTAACTTCAAAGCTGCATCACATCTCCCACACGGAATACATTTGTAGTAATTTAGTCTGTTTACAGCTTCACTTTCTAAATTAAAATGATGAAAAATGTAGCTCTTTTCTTTTAGAAAAGTATCACTGTCAAAAACAAAAAGAATTTCTATTAATTTCTCCAAAAACTTTCCCTAAGAACTTCGGCCCGGACTGTACGTTTACAACCAGTGAGAAACAAATGCTGTCATTTCTGAACCACGTGTTTCAGAATCGCTCTCACATTTGAAAATTAATAATAATAAAAAACAAATTATGAGCTTGTAATACAACAGAAAAACTAAATAAATATCACATATTTCATTTGTCATTTTCGAAAGGTGCACGATCATATTATACTACTGTTCGAAATAGCCGAAGCATATAATAATAGACGCGGTTATTTTAAACAATAATTATATTCCATTGCTTACCTTGCTCGTTGTAAAGCACATTTTGCCCAAAAATCGAGTAATAAATACACAATGTATTCAAATAAAATCTGGTGAATCAATCCGAAACTATTCTTCAAAACAGAGAGAACCATAATCAAACAATGTATACAATGGTCAAGGAGTTAGCAAAATTACATTCTAAGGCACTGCCTGCAGGATAATAACTACGTGTTGTCTCACATTCACTTTTGATAAAAGAATATTCTCTGAAAATAGAGTTACTTATCGAAAGCATACAAATAATTAAAACCATTACACCTTTCAAATAAAAAAAATCAAAACAAGAAACACGTTAAAAAAACAAACAAAAGCACTACTATCCACACAAAACAAACTTAGAATTTCCATATTACATAACATTGTTGACTACAGAGGATCACGGGATACATTTTGAGAGAACCATAAAAATGATAGATTTATTATTAAAATTAAGGGGATATTAAATCCCACAATGTTTTAAAACCGAATAAGAAACTCAAAGATATGAATTATATCGCCGAAATGAAGCCTATTGGCTCTTTATATATTTAAGATAGATTTATTTATTTATTTTTATATTGAATTAGTTATTTAATAAATATTTATTTTCTTTGAGCCCGACTTTTCAGAAGCCAAACAAAAATAAGGAAATTATTCACAAATAAATTTTGAAAAATAAGATCCCCATGCGTCAATGTTTATTTGAGGGACGGATGGAACTGTTGAAAGTTTATTTTTCACTTGGTTAGACTATAATAAATTTAGTTTAATCCTTTATACAAGTGTGAGCAAACAAAGTTTGCGCCTGAAAATATCTTCAGAACTGAATATGGTGTCCGACTGAAGAGACCTCAATAAGGATCGAAACTAGTCTGGGTAGTGGCCAATCCCTTAATACATAACATTATACATATCCGCAAAGAGATGTGTTTTGCATTATGGTAGATACTGCGATAGGAGTGTTGTTAGCTTGGTCCACCTTTGCTACGAGTTTTCCGGTGTTGTACTACCTTACCCCAGTAAGGTAGTACAACACCATATTCAGTCGCGAAGATATTTTCTTCGGGAAATATTTTCTTCAGGCGCAAACTTTGTTTGCTCACACTTGGATAAAGGATTAAACTAAATTTATTATAGTCTAACCAAGTGAAAAATAAACTTTCGACATCTTTCTCTAAATCCAGAGTAACTTAAAAAAAAGGTAGCACACCTTTTGGCAACTCCTATAGGTAAAGATGATCTAGCGATTGCTTCTGCCCGGTATCTCCACTTGGACCTGGCTCCCATTGAAGAGACTTCAATAAAGGTTGAAAATAGTCTGGATAGTGGCCAATTCCTTAATGCATGACATTATACACATCCACAAGATGTGTTTTCCATTATGGGAGATACTGGGGTGAGAGTGTTGTTAGCTTGGTCCACCTTTGCTACGAGTTTCCCGGTGTTCAGGGGAAAACTTTGTTTGGTACTCATACTTGGATAAAGGATTAAACTAAATTTATTATGGATGGGACTGTATAAAGAAGATGGTCTGCATTTAAATGGTTTTGGTGTGAGTCAGCTGGAGAGATTGTTTCTGGTAGGAGAGGTAATGACTTTAATAAATGGATCTGAGGTGGTGCAAGGTGATATGGAAGAGCAGAAAAGAAGGGTAGGGAGGCTTACAAACAGAGAGGTGAATATCTGGAATGAAGTAAATGACAGAATGGAAGCACAACACAAACAGCATTTAATGGGGATTGGATGGGGAGACACTTTATGGAACATGTAGATGCTGGATTCAGATGTGAATGTGTGATTAGGCAAAAAAGAATCGAGATGCCCTGGGATGGGATGGGAGAGTTTGGGTATGAGGAAAGTTTAGAATTAGTGAAAATATAGAGGAAGGGAAGGTATTGAAGAGTCACATCCGAGAAGTGATGTTCTTAGGACTTGTAGAACCAGACATAATTTCTTATGTTTGTTTACTAATGGCAGAAGTATTCGAAATAAGGAGAATGAAATGTTGCATTGATTGAGTTTATTCACCCCAAAATTGTTGGTATTTTGGGGAGAATGACATGGTTAGATGAGGATAATATCGTGACAAGTAAAGAGATGAAAGGATATGATATATATTTCGTGAAGAGACAAGTAAAAAGAGTATTGCTATGTTAGCAGATGAGTTGTGCCCATCTAAGGTAGATTTTCAAGGTGCAAGTAGTGGCCACAGTTTTCAGCCTGTATGGTGTGAAGTGGAAGGGAACAGGGTGAAATATTTAGTTGTGTGTTGCTATAGACCTGGTAACATGGAGGTAATGAGAAGGAAATGTATAGACAAATTAGCCTGGCTAGGCAAGAAACGAGTGATCATTATATGTGACTTTAATTATGGTAATATAGACTCGAATCAGAGACTGCATCTTGGGACAAAAAATGAATTTCTGGAGTTTTTAAGACAGTTAACTTGACAGTATTCATTCCTCGTATTAGTTCTCGTATAACCTCTGTTACGAGGGTATACGAGGATCAAGGGTATTTGATTTGATAATCTAATCAGATGATGCTATTAAAAATGGGGTATCAAATTTTCCACCTGTTAGTGAGAGTTACCATGAGACGATCAATTCCAAGGTGCCCAGTCTTTTGAGTCTGTTAGAAAGGGATATGAGTGGAATTCTAAGGCTGGTAATTATGAAAAGCTCAGGAAACAGCTTGCGGCAAGAAATTGGAAAGAGGACCTACATGGAAAGGATATCAATGTTGCTTCGGCCCTATTACTATTTGGTGGGAGCAATCTCAGAATGTATTTCAAAGATCAAGAGCAGGAGTGGAATAGATGACTCGACAGGTAAGATGTGCAGTCTGGAAGAAGAAGGTATTAGGAAGAAACACAAGATGAGTGGTTATAACAACCTGTTGCAAGTACAAATAGGCAGGCGAAGAAGGTGACTCGCTTGATAAGAATAGCAAAATGCAGTGTGAGCAGTAGTTAGCTAATGAGGCTAAAAAACTTCTAGGGAATTTTTTTGTTATGTGACCAGTAGAAGAAAGAATCATTATGGAAGGATGGCATTGATTGGCGAAAAACAGAGGAATGATAACCGCTGCAGAGGATATAGTTGAGGTATTTAGTGAGCAATTTAAAATGCTATTTCATTTCTGCGAATGTGACATCTTGCAGAACTTGAATGCAGTGTTAAAGGAGGAAGAAGTAAGTGAGCAGGAAGTATATGAGGAATTGAATAAACATGATGTGAATAAGGCTATAAGACTTAATACTATACCACTTGTTTTGAGGGAATGTTCCTGGTAGTTAACATCGGCTTTTACATATTTTTTAAACATGAGTCTTGCACTCGGCAAAGTTCCAAGTTCTAAAGGATCGATAAAATGGTAAAATTGTACTGATTGATAAGGGAGGTGATAAGACTAGGGCCTTGAATTATAGGCCAGTCTCTGTGTCTGGAGTTGTGGTTAAAGTGTTAGAGAGATTAATTAGGACCAAGATTCAGAATTCATTTGACAAGTAGACAACAGAAAAATTCTCTTTGGTGACCAGCATGGGCTTATTAAAGGAATAGCAATCTCCTCACTATTATAAGTAACATCGCTCATTGAAAGAAATGCTAATGCTGTGAAGCATTTAATTTTCGTGCTGAGTTCAACAGCTGTTTGATAGCGTAACTTCAAAACAATGGTAACAATTTTGCGATAAAGATTTTGTACCATAAACACCTGTTATAGTTGTTGATGTAAATATGTTAGAAAAAGCGTTGATAGTTGCTTTCTCGAAGTCAACCATTAATGTTTCAGGATCTAATGATGAACATAAGCTCTTTAAGGCACTGAATAATCTGCTGTAAGTTAATTCTGATTTGCCAGGAAGCTAAGCAAAAAGCCGTCATGGAATCATTAGGGGTCTCATGCCAGTCCCAAGGTTGGATATGGGAGGAGGGTCGTGCAGATGAGTGTCGATGCTCTGACCGTGAAGAAAAAACACGATTGTTATCTGATGCCTATATACGATCAACAACTACAACATGCCGGCTCGGATGTCGGCCGGATCAACAAGGTCCATGATACCAATCGAGAGATTAGGGCTTGGATCGAAAAGTGGGATACCGAAAGGAAACAAAAATTGAAACTAACAGAACTATTATCAGTAGGAACATGGAATGTATGCACACTTTGGATGTCAAGAAAACTAGAATTACTTCGCGTAGAAATTAAGAAATATCGATGTGATATACTAGGATGACTGGCAGAGTTGCGCTGGACATCAGCAGGAAAGGTAAATAGATGCGAAGTCATATGATCATGTCATGACATCAAGCAGGAGTTGGTTTCCTTCTTAACAACAACAACAAAATAAAAACTAGAAAGGCACTGTTAGGCTACAAACCAGTTAATGAACGAATCGTAGCAGAAAGATTTCAAGCAAAACATTTAATATAACAACAGTCCAGATATATGCATCCACATCTGACAGCACAGATGAGGATATTGACTTATTTTGCAAATATCTGACAGTGACAATAGAAACAATACCAAAGCAAGATGCACTAATTATTGAAGTCGAATGCCAAATCGGAGTACATAATGATGGTTGGGAAAGAGTCATAGGAAAATATGGTTCGGAGAAAGAAATGAACGAGGTGAAAAAAAAAGTTAGAATTTGCTGTGGACCACGAGATGATGATCTGTAACAAAAGATTCCAGCAAAAGGAGTTTAGAAAATGGACGTGACGATCAAATGATGACAAAATCAAGTACATGATTGATATGATTATGATTAAAGGAAGATGGATAACGTCAGTACAGCAGCGTCAAACTTTTTAAGGTGCGGATATTGACTCGGATCATAGTTTAGTGATTGCAAATATCAAGTTGAAATTAAAACGAAATTACAAATCCCATCATCAGAAACGAAGAAAACAAGAATAAGTGAAGCAGAAATCGAAAGAAAATACAGAACAATGTTAGAGGAGAAATTTAAAGTGTGGACAAAAAAAAATCCGATTCTAAGAGTGAAAGGAGTAATGAAGGCGATGAAGATGCAGTTGAAGAAACATTACCAGAAGAAGAAGAGAAGATCAAGAAAAAATGGATTAGACAAGAAACACCGAAGTTAGTACAGGAGAAAAGAATGCTGAAGATAAGAAGGGATACATTAGAACAAAAAGAGGAGCAATATAGAAGAAAGTGTAATGAGGCGAAAAAAGCAGTCTGCCAGATAAGATGAAATGGTTAGAAGGCCAATGCAATAATATAGAACAGTAATATGGAGAGCATAAAACTAGGAAGGTGTATAAAATGTTTAGAACCATTATTAGAAGGTGTCAACCAAAACAGATCACAATTAAATATGAAAAAGGCAAAGTATTGATGAATAAAGGTAAATCTGTATAGCAATGGACGAGATACTGTCGTGACTTATGTGTAAAAAAACTGGATTTAAATAGCTTTGGGAAACTGACTGAAGAATTGAAACAGATATCACAACCAGGTAATGAGTATGATATGGAATCGCGGACCTTGTTGATCCGGGCGACGTCCGAGCAGGCACGTTGTAGCCGTTGGTGGTATAGGCATCAGATAACAATAGCGTTTTTTGTTTACGGTCAGAGCATCGACACTCATCTGCCCGATCCTCCTCCTTTATCCAGGCTTGGGACTAGCATGAGACTCCCTAAGGATTCCATAGCGGCTTTTTGTTGCTTCCTGGCAAATCAGAATTAACTTACAGTAGATTATTCAGTGCCTTAGAGGGCTTACGTTCATCATTAGATCCCGAAACATTAATGGTTGACTTCGAGAAAGCAACTATCAACGCTTTTTCTAACATATTTACATCACCAATTATAACAGTTTGATTATTTCATATGGCACAAGATCTTTATCGCAAAATTGTTGCCATTGTTTTGAAGATACTATCAAACAACTGTTGAATTCAACACCAAAATTAAATGCTTCACAGCATTAGCGTTTTTTCCAGTGAGCGATGTTACTGATGGATTTGTTAAATTCACGATCCGCAGCAAAAGCTTAATCATTTATGCATAATCTCTTTTAATTTGCACAATTTTTAAATGATATCCTTATGCTCTGTATCATTGACATTCACCTTAATAAAAATTTGCCTTTTTAATGATTTTATAATACCTTTATCATCCATTGATTATTTACCCAAAATAATGCAAAATGTCTTGCAACGAAAATGTTTGCGGCGAATTTTCCTAGAAACGCATTGGATAAGGATGATGCATACAAAGTGACATACTCTATTTAAATTTTGCAAAGGCCTTCGATAAATTGTCACATGCAAGCTGGTAATTAAATCGAACGTATGGGCTAAACAGTAGATTAGTTTGCGAGATTCGAAATTGGTTGCATGATAGGTATCAGCACGTTGTCTATGGAGGAGCAATATCCCAGAACTTCCCATCTGAACATCGAGTGGTCACTTTGTGACATTATGTCACAAAGTATGACATTTTTGTCGCGTTCCTTCTGACACATGTTGTCTAAGACATTCGTCCCTCTAAAATTCCAATAACTGGGTTTTTTCCTTATTATCATAGCCTACTTTCTCTATCCAATCTATATTGCTATAACTCAAATCACCCATAACAATTATTTGCTTTTCACTCACCAAGCCAATTTGACTGAACACTTCCTGTTCATCATTCTCTTCATCCTTTGGCCTATGTGTATAGTGAATGATGAATGGTCTACAACGAGAAAAACTTTAATAAGGCCATTTACGAAGATGCAGCACCGTCACCAGATTAGATCGTTCCCTGAGGCAAATAATTAAATATCGCCCTTGATGGATTATAAGACTAAAATATAAGAAAATCTCCAATTGATATTTTCTTTTTATTACTAGAGAAACAGTAATACAAAAGACTTGTATAATAATATAAACAAACAGCATAATATATACCTGTTTCAGACAAAATATTTGGATAGACTATAAAAGTTTATAAAATTCAAATCGTAGGATACTTTATGGGTTGTTTCCTTAAGTATCTAATAAGTGGGTTCTAAAATGTTTAGCTTTATTATGTATGAGTATAATTTTTATAAAATAAATAAATAAATCAGCTAACGCCTTTTATTCTCTTTATAGGGAGTAGGCGAGGCCTTTATATCCTATCTAGCTTTTGGAGACTAAGTGGACAGTTCAATCTCAACCGGTAGCCAATCAGAGATAGCTAGCCCATGTCTGTCACTAATTATATTCAGCCACCAATGAAGATGCCAGAAAACAAGTACTGCCATCTCTTGGTACATAACCCTAACAGGATATGTTACTGTCTGAAATAATGTGGGTGCTACGGTCGATTTTCTTGAGTTTACGGGATGAAAAACCCGAGTTGCGGAAGAACAAACCCGCTTGCCCGTGCCAGAGATCGACTAAATTGGGATTTTTTTTTTATTATTGAAATATAATAATAATAATAAAATTATTTACATAAATAAAAATTTATTTATGCATTGGCAGTTAAATATAGCACATATTTAACTGCCAATGGGAAATGGCGCCTTATTTTATTTTAATTTACGGCGTTTACCTTGTTGCTGTAATACGGCACCGACCGCAATATGGCTGAACCAGCTTCCTTCTTAACTGGCGCCTTGAGGCAGGCTGCCTCTGTGTTACATCCTGTCGACAGTATTGCGAGGATGAGTTAACAGGTCTCATGTGGTGGGAGAGGAGTTTCCACAGAACATAGGCAATTAGCACACGCGATACACCAGACTAATAGATTAGATGCTTTGGCTGAAATTCAAACAATCCTGACTAAATGCATTTGTTATGCAAATGAAAAATTACAAAAACCTCATACTACGTTAATAGTGAATACTTCCATCCTCCATTAAAATTTCTAGATTTTAGATCACCGATGAGAAAGGTGAAAGTGCATAAATTTCAAAAGTGTGAGAGTTTTCTTCTAAACCATAAGTATGACAGAAAAAAATAGGCAAAGAGCATTTTTATAATGACAGTGACCTTGGGATAACAATATACCTCATGTGGTCAGTTTCATAATTTTTTTTCAGGAAAATTCCAATTGATATTGCACAACAGATATACTTAATCAACCAAATGTCACGTAATACCAATACGAAATGTTTTATTCATGATGTGAAAAAACAAAGAAGAGCATTAAGAGGTAATGCCAAGGGAGAACGTTGCAGATGGATCTGATAGTTCTGTGGTCGGAAGATTCACTGCAGTGTTGTTGAGTGTCAAGTTGAGCATTTTTGGCAAACGATATTGCGGAATATTTATTTCTTTTATACAAAAACAAATAAATAAATTCTCTGTCACCAGTTATTCCCAAAAGTGAGTAGTCGGGCAAGTTAACTTTTAATGGCTGGAGAGACATCAATCTCCATTTCTAATTATTCGTTTATTTATTTTGCTCCTGATATTATAGTAATGTTCGTTTGCTGCATACAGTCAATGAAGAAAGAGACTTTGAAGAGGCTTAATGGTAGAAAGAAAGTTAAAGTTATGCCGACGTTGTTTATGCAGTGCAGTTATTACATCGAATTATAGCAATATTTAAGAAACACTAACTTCTAGGTTTAAAGAAAATTTAAGCGCGAAACAAAAAAAAAAAAAAAAAAAAAACTAAAAGGCGAGGCCGTTTAGTCCTATCTAACTTTTGGAGAGTGAGAGTAGGCAGTTCATTCACAACTGGAATCCAATCAAGGATAGCTGGCCCAAGGCTATCACAAATTTTAAGCAGCCAGTAGTGCTACCATCTCGTAGTCACTAATCCAAACACAATAGTTTTAATATATCAAATAGTGTGAGTTCTACAGTCGATTTGATTGAGTTTACAAGCCAAAAAACCCGAGTTTCTGGGGAAAAAAACCCGTTTGCCTGTGCCAGAGATCGACTAACTCGGGAACCGGTCGAGTAATGGCTTAGAAAATGTTTCTTTATTCGGTGATTAGATTTTAACCCAAGTCTTTTTACGTGTCATCAACCGCCATGGAGTGCAAACGCCATTTCTACTGAACTACACACGTTTTAGACGTTCAAGAAAAGATTCTCTTTTGCTTTGACGATCCTAGTGTTACGATAGAGAATTATGTGATATGAAGTTTTTTTTAATAAACTTTAATAATGTTTATTAACGTTCAGGAAAAAAATTATTAAAGTTTATATTCAAAAAAAAATTTAGATGATATAATTCTCTATCGTAACATTCGCATCGTCAAAGCAGAGTATCACAAGATAAAGAAATCATGAACAAATTCGGATCACCTAAATAACCTGGTTTAAAATTGAAATTCTCATCCTTTCTTAATTCATTATGTCAGTCGCCATTTTAAATGTTCATTGCTAAGATAACTATTTCTCAAATGCAAGAAAATTAAAACTTTTCTGCATAAACTACCTTGTTTAATGAATAAATTTAAAAGGATAATAGTTCCATATTTTTAATTATATTTCTCATAAATTCGCACATTTTATAACAAAGTTCAATTTTTTTATCACCATTTAACCATTTCAAAAACTCTATCCGTTTGTTTTTAATTTAGTTATCTTTTATTGAAATTTAAAAAAAAAAGATGGCATTTTAGAGTACTGAAATGGTGGTAAAACTTTATAAGAAAATGAGCGAATTAATGAGAAAAACATTTCACAACAACAACAATTCTTTGTTATTCATTTATTGAAGATGGTACTTTAAGCAGGTAAATATTTAATATTCGGTTAATAGTAGATATTTTATATTAATTTAAACATAGATCGTTCCCTGTATACAGTATATTCAAATATATCTCAACTCAACACTAATCGACCTGAAAGAATTTCAAGGACACGAAACTTCTATCTAGATCAGTGTTTCTCAAACTTCAGATACCGTGTACTCCATATAATTTTCACTATTACCAAGTACCCCCTTATCAAAATAATAAAAACATCGTCATCATGCATATCAAGGATTTAGGCCTAGCATGGCCTGTTCCGACCTTAGAAGTCATCGTTGAATCGTTTAAGAGGACGTCCTGGTTTTCTTTTTCCTAATGGCTTGTACTTGAAGGCTTGTTTTGGTAATCTTTCTGTTTTCATTCTTTGAACGTGTTCCATCCATTTATGTTTATATTTTTTAATTTTTTCTATTACTGCTTCTTGGTTTAATTCTTTCATAATTTCTTCGTTTCTTTTGTGATCAAATAGGGTATACTTTGCAGTTTATCTCATAAACTTCATTTCTGCTGTTATTAATCTTTGTTTGTCTTTTTGATAGAATAATAAAATCAGCTAACGCCTTTTTATTCCCGTATACGGGGAGTAGGCGAGGCCATTTAGCCCTATCTAACTTTTGGAGACTGAGTGGGCAGTTCAATCTCCACTGGTACCAATCAGAGATAGATGGCCCAAAGCTATCACTAATTAAGCGGTACACAATGAAGAGAGACGGCTCGAATGTGCCGCCATCTCGTGGTCCCTAACCCTAACACAAGATATTTAATGTCAGAAATAATGTGAGTTCTACAGTCGATTTTTTTGAGTTTACAGGACGAAAAACCCGAGTTTCGGGGAGAAAAAACCTGTTTGCCTGTGCCAGAGATCGACTAACTCGGGAACCAGTCGAAAAAAGGCTTAGAAAAATTTCCTCTAGTTGCCGACTAGACTCGAAACCAAGTCTTCCTTCGTGAGGCCAAGCGCTGTGGTGTGCAAACGCCACATCCACTGAGCTACACAGGCTCTTTTGTTAGAATAATAAAATTAGTAATTTTTAAAAATTTAAAATTTTTTAAAATAAATAATAAAATGTAATAATAATTTTTGGTAGAATAATAAAAAAATAGTAAATAAATAACTAAAGTATATTTCATTGTAAATGTCTATTCTATTGTATTTGAATTTAGATGTACACGTAAATGAAAAAAATATGATTTCTTTCAAACAGAATGAAATTTATAAAGTTACTACAAATTTTTACTTAATTTAAATATTTTATCATCAAAGAGAGGAGTGAAAGTGCTTATGGTGTAATAAAATTTCAGAAAATGTGGCTCTATAGTTGTTAATTTCAATCTGAAATGCGGTTCCTCTTCTTCGTCTTAAGATCTACAAGAGCCAAAAATCCAACTTCCTACAGATGTGAACTGGGAAATGGAAAACATTAATCTTAGAGCTTTTAGCCAAAATTATGATAAAGTATTCTCGTTGTATTTATTTTTTAGGATACCATCATTCTAAAAGTTGTTCTTCATCTATTGGCAACAGACCCTTTGGCATAGATTTGTTGATATTTAAAGGGTATCTTATCCGCGCAATATTAATGTCCAATTCACGGAAATTCTTTTCTAGATTCATTTGTAAGATTCGTAAATGCTGCATGATAGTAATTTTCAGATCATCATTATTTTGTTCATTTCAACTTAAAGTAATTCATGAAGACATGGAAACGCGTCATATTCTCCATTACCAACCCGCTTTTGCTAATGTGGAGTTCACTTCATCTTGTATATGAAATATAGAAATTTCTTGTAAAGACATAGAGCACGACCTTCAATATAGTTTATGATTTGTACAGTTTCATCCAGAACTTTTCTTAGTTCTGTGAACATCATATGTGTGCCAAAACCTCCCTTTGTATGCAGCAGAGTGTCGATTTTGCATCTGGTGCAGCAGCTTGAATCCTCGACATCGGTGCGTCCGTGTTTATTCCAATATAACTTTTTCCAATCGAGTTTTTTTTTTTTTTTGCGTAAATAAACATTATTTATATTGTTGCATGTCTATTCTCCTGTTGTATGATCTTGCAAGGGTTGGCAAAAAAAAAAAAGTTGTCATGAAGTTTTTGATTTTTTTTTCCCGTACCTAACGAACACTAACAAGATTTTCAAAATTTGTAATGTCAGTGGATTCATCGACCTGCAACGCATAATAAAGGCTGTAACGTATATCGGATAACAATGTTTGTTTTATATTTTCAGCCATTTCAGTGATTCTTCGATGAACAGTACTATTCGAAAGGCAAATCCGATCAAAAGACCTTTTTGCATTATCTTGATCATAATTTCTGCTATTATTTTTGCTGCAGGCCAGCGGCGGCTCGTACATAAACGCTGCGACACTGCAGCACCCCCAAGGAAAAAATGAAAAAATTAAATTTTGTTTGTGTTTATAAATAATAACAATGCTTACAACATTATATAAAGGCAATACAACATGTTTAAGGTTACAGCTTATGTTTTGACATTGATTGAATAGTTAATAATTGCAATTGTTCGATTAACGCTTTAGATTACGAAACAAATGCACTGTGATTTAACGCAGTGCCGGAATTATCACGTTCTGCAAATTGCAGCTCGACTCGCCGATATTCATTTACATTTGCCATTGCACTTAATAAGTGAATCCGACACTGCTCGTTTGAGCAGTGTCGGATTCACTGCTCGTGTTCGTGGTGAGAGTGAAATATTTTTGGTAAATCTTATTTTATTCTGTTAAAATAACATAATTATTTATTTATTATAGATACAAAGCTGAATTATGACGAGTGCCACTGTTGAAAACAAGGCCGTTTACCTTTAGGTGCATGAGGCACAAGCTGGGGCCTTACTCTCTATGGGGGCCACATTTTAAAACCTTACTCCTCACAAAGAACAATAAAAAAACAGCATAGTTATAGTTGCGAAATAAAATACTTATTTTTAAATATTAAATTCATAATATAAAAACTAGAGGCCGCTGAAAAATTTATGAGGCCTCCCACTTACATTTGAAATGCATTGTTCTTTCTTTGGAATATAAAACTAACAGGAACTCCTGTATTCCATAAAATTCATGAATGTAAGCATACCATTTCTTTGCTAGATGTATATGCACGTCCAGCAAACCTGGATAATATTCTGTCCATCTGTTGAAAGAACATGGAAAAGAAGTGCCGTTTGACCGTCATGTCCATTTGAAGGAGCAATAATCCTTCACGCTGAAAAGAACACTTAACTAGATTACCTGGCGTACATAGTAGCTACGTTCAGTTGCCTACAGCAAGAAACGCAGTTGCTTGCCGTTTGCTCGGTAACCGGAATCTAAGTTATATTAGATTAAATACCTATGAGTTATATTCATTTTGCTGCTTGCTTTTATCGTATAATTATAGTTTTAATGCCAGCGCAAAATAAGAAATCCTTTCATACTTTCTTCACTTCATATTGTATCACTTTGGAAGATCAATGTCACTATCGATTTTTTTGCTAATTATTTTAATCCTAATACATTTTAAAATTCTCCCAGAACTTGATTGAAGATAATTATTTTTGTCAAATAATTATTTTATAAATTTATGAAAATCCGAATCTAAAAATGACCTCCATCTGTTCCAAATTAAGTTTTCTTTTCTTTTTTTTTATTCATAATCTTAGTTCGAAGGTTAGTTCACAGATTGCGCGAAGGTCGAATTTTTAAATTTTGCTTTATAGAGAATCATACGTAAATCTTGAATCATATCATGTAATGCATAATTTTTATAACGTAATCTGTAGGTTTTTGCATTTCAATTTTCTTGGTTTCCCCCTAATCACGCACCAAATCAAAATAAACGGCAGTTATGAAGTCAACTGTTAGTTACATATTTTTGGCTAATTTCAATATTATGCGACAGTTTTGAAGCAGCGATATTTTCCCTACAGTTCATCATTTGAAACATGTGTAGGTGCATGCGTCAAAATGAAATTTTATTTCCAAAATTTTCATAACAGAATTAATTCGCCTTTAATGGCTAACTCCCCACTCCCAAAATTATCACCACACACACACACACACAAATACTGCTAGATAACATGTGCGCACTTTCTTTTTGTTTGAATTCGTTATTTTTCCAAAGTAATTGTACCAGAGAACTTTTAATATTCCGATACCGAAATTAAATTGTGATTATTATAAATTAGCAAATTTTGTATATTTTGTATATTTTTTTCATTTATATTATTTCCAGATAAGTATAAATCGTTAAATTATGTAATATTGAGGAAATTAATATTTACAAAAACAGCTTCATCCTACCAAAGCAATATCAGAATAAAATGTTTTGAACATCTGTAAAGCAATCAGAAAGGTGAAAAATATAATAACAAAATAAAATAAAATAAATTTCTGTGTGTATTCGGCTATTGTTAGGGACTTTTTAGTGCCTTTACTAGACGTGTTCATTTCTTACTTTCTCAATAATTTTCGTTAGCTTACTGACTGTTACTCGAGAAGAAAGGAATAGGTCTATAACCCCCCCCCCCCGCAAAAAAAAAACACATAAATGATTATGTAATACATATGCGCCTTTTTTTTAAATAATTTTTTGATAATAAAAATGAAACCGATCACTATAAATTAAGAAATCATTTTGGTATAACTGTTGTATCAGCCTGTAAAAGATATGTCAGTATTTCTGTGTTAGGATGTCTGTAATCAACAATGGAAAACGAAACAAGATATTCTTGATGTATTCTGCATTACAGCTAAGCAATTTAGTGTGATTTCTGGGGAAACTTTCTCTCTTGTCTTTCTCAACAGCAGTGAGAATAATCTAAGTTTTGCCTTTCCTCCAGCTAAGAGGATTATTATAGAGTATTTAGAAGTAGTAGTAATATTTAGAATTAAAAAAAGAAATAAATAAATAATAAAAATAACACTACTGAAATTTCAGCAGATCGCTGAACAAATGATTTCAAATTGCAAAGAAATAGTACAGAATTAGAAGCTGCGACAGCACAACAATATTATTGGTTTATTTTATTTTATTTATTTATTATTTTATTTTATTTTTTTGTCAAAATGGTAAACTGAAGTAACAAATTTTGAATACTGTCTGAAAGCTTTCAAACCAGTAGAAATTTAAAGTAGTTATGTAATTGAATTCCAGGAGAGGAAAAGGGAAGTAGATGCAGTAGAAAATCTTCAAAATGACAAATTTTGAATTATTTCGTATAGAATATCCTTTCATACTTTTTTTTTTTTTTCATATTATTTTTTCAGCATATCTATTGTGGTTATACTGGATATTATAGTAATGCGGATCCTAAAATAAATCAATAAAATAAAATAAATCTGTTGCAGTTTTAAGCAAAAGACAAAGGCGAAGAGTCTGATAAAATACCATTGGATATAAATTTTTGATATTAAAGACTCACAATCGGAACCCCGAGTAATGCAGTTTAACATCATTTGTTGTTCATAAAAAAAAAAAAAAAAAAAATTCTAAAATTGAAATGTGCGCATTTCAATTTTAGGAACGCTCATTTTCAGTGTTGAAACGAATAAAAAATTATTTAAGAAGCAACTTGCATCAAAATAAAACAAGTGAACTGTCGTTATTATGCATTGAATCAGGTATAATGGACTCGATTAATTACGATGATATTATAGATATATTTGCTAAAACCAAAGCCAGAAAAAAAAACTTTTAGTTATTATTATTTTTAATTTAAATTTGACCTGATTTTTTTAAATACTTTTTTAAAATGCAAATATATGTATACCAATGTTGTATTGTATTATTAAAATCAGTTATTATGGAAATGTTGACTTTTATTTTCAATAAACTAAAAAAAAAAAAAAATACTTATTTTTTTAGTTTATTGAGGCCTCATAATGATATTGCGCCCAGGGCCTCCAAAAGTATAAATGCGGCCCTGGTTGAAAATATGAAAAGAATTATATTTTTTCAATGATCGTTGCACGAAACAAATGCACTGCGATCTAACGCAGTGTCCCAATTATCGCGTTCGGCCAATTGTAGCCAGACTCGCCAATATTCATTTGCACTTGTCATTGCATGTAACAAGTGAATCCGTAGCGACACAGCTCAAACGAGAATTGTCGCTACGGATAAATTGTATGCATGCGCGAGTTATTTCTGTGAGATACGAAACTTTTATTATTGGTGTTCGTTAGTGGTGAGGGTGAAATATTTCTAATAAAACAATTTTTTAATATCGTCCAGGACAATATACTGGACAATAAAACAAATAGACAAACAAAAATTAATAACAGCAGAAATGAAGTTTATGAGATAAACTGCAAAGTATACCCTATTTGATCACAAAAGAAACGAAGAAATTATGAAAGAATTAACCCAAGAACCAGTAATAAAAAATTAAAAAATATAAACATAGATGGATGGAACACGTTCAAAGAATGAAAACAGAAAGATTACCAAAACACGCCTTAAAGTACAAGCCATTAGGAAAAAGAAAACCAGGACGTCCTCTTAAATGATGACTTCTAAGGCCGGAACAGGCCATGCTAGGCCTAAATCCTTGATACGTATGATGATGATGATGATGATTTTTTAATATGTAAATTTATTTATTAATAAATTAGTTACTGATTAGGAAAAAAAAAATTTTTTTTTATTTTGTATATGCAGCACCCGCACTTAAAATTTTCATCGGACGCCACTGCGGCTTGACCAAAGTTTCACCAATTAATGAAATAAAGAGCCAAAAGCGCCCAAAGGTATTGAATTATATACCTGGGTATTGTTCCACCCAGGTATTTGCTTACGCTTGGACTCGCCGAGCTTTTATAGTTTGCTATATTCGGCACGAAACTCTTTGATTTCTATCTTAGAGTTTCTTATTCGGCTTTGAAATAATGTGGGATTAAATATCCCCTTAATTTAAATAATTTTTACATCGCCGAAGTGAAGCCTTTTGGCTCTTTATTTCATTAATTTATTTGTGCACCTCTTTGACAACTCGTAATGAAAAGTACTAAAGCCATTATCGCTACAATCTTGGTATTTTTTGGTCTACCAACTTACTGATGAGACCTCAATAAAGGTTGAACCGGTGCGGGGCGGATCTGGCTTTGAGAGGTTCCACTTGGAGGTAGGTTTTTGCCTGTCTCTGAGTGGGGCCACCGCTGAGATTATGGCTCGCTTGGTGGTGGGGTGAGCTGCCACTGGGTAGAGCCACTGCTGAGAAGTTCTTCTCGGTGACGGGGTGAGCCTGTCATTACAAGCAACGCTGAGTTGGGCGATCTTTTGGGATCGTCTTATTTTTAGAGCCCGCTTCACCTATACATAAAGTTGAAACCGGTCTGGGTAGTGACCTATCTCCCTTAATGTAAAACAACATACATCTTCTATGGGAAGTTTTACATTAGGCTAATACTAAGAACAGTATTAGCTTTAGTCACCTTTACCACGAGTTGCCCGGTATTGTACCACCCAGGTATTTGCTTACGCTTGGACTCGCCGAACTTTATAGCTTGCTATATTCGGCATGAAACTCTTTGATTTCTATCTTAGAGTTTCTTATTGGGCCTTTGAAATAATGTGGGATTAAATATCCCCTTAATTTAAATAAGTTATCGACATCATTTTTTGAGATTCTTTTAGATTTTTTAGTTTATCTTGAAAATTTTCTACAGGTTTGTCCTTGTATTCATTATGTTTAGATTCAAAATGGTGATTTAAATTAGATGGTTTCATGCTTTCATGTCTTTTTAAAGTTTCACCAAAAACGACACATAATGGAATAGGTTCCCGTACCTCTTCATTTCCCATCCATAAAATTCGACATTTTAAGTAATTCATATTGTACTTGCGAAGTTATTTCATCTTCTTCCTAGTTGGTTCGTAAGAGATGCCCGACGACACACCTTTATCAATTTCATTTGATTCAGATATTATCATTATCAACGTCTTCTTGTTGCTTACAGCTACTTGTATCTGCTATATTGCTCTCTTTTGTGCATTTCATAAAGTCTTTAACCAATGATCCATACTTAAGAATCTGAAAGCTAAAAAAAATTATAATATTTATTACATGTATTATAACTTCCGTGCATTATTAAAGCAATTATATTGCTGTAAAAGTATTACAAACCTATTAATTGTTATTTAAACTAACAACAAATTTTTAATATGATAAAATAATGAGCCACATTGATTAACATCTGCTTCACTGTCTTAATTACATCTACTAATGATTTATGTAATTAATTTTTTATCAGGCGATATCGTACCTTCTTCGCGTTGTTGCATGTTTGCAACATACGTTCATATACGAAGCTGAACGAAGATTCACGAGTGGTTGCCCTCGAATTTGCAAATTATTCAATTGAAACAATTATCACAATTTGAGTAGGAGAATTCATACATAATATATAATTTATTGTGAAATATATATTAAAAAAAATTTCCCCTTAATAATGATTCCATGCGTTAATGATGCATAGACGAAAACTACCCTTGAAGATCTTTCACGTACCCCTGGGGATAAACACTGATCTTTGAGAAACACTGATCAAAGTGTGGTACGTGAATCTGATACTCATAATCCTTATATGAGTATATTTTCTCGTGACAGGCCGGAATTCAACTGGCAAATCTCCATACAAGCTTTTTCTTTTGTCAGTTGACCTTATAATTAAACAATATTGGCCCTAAAACTGACAACTTTCATACACCAATAGCCAATTTTCTCTTCTAAGGTCACCCCCCCCCCTACAAGTGGAATTAGATCTGAGTCGACAGTAGCGCCAAATTGCAATGGTGGTCTTTTCGAACGATATTAATGGGTATATCTCTTTACCGTGCTTTATCTGATTCCATTCCACAATTATAAATAAATTAAATGTGTTACCTTACTTTTCGGAAACCAGTCTTACTGTCTGTATTTTGATTTTGTATTTCTGTTTCTATAGATATTTCTACTGCACGTGAAATCACTTTAATCAGAGATTAAAGTATTGTTTTTTTTTGTTGTTGTTGTTCTTTTCGATATCTGGTGGAGACAACAATTGCATTATAGCAATTGTTGTAATATTGTTTGATGCAAACAGACATCAAAACGGGAAAGACACGTCACAACAGAAATGCTTAGTGGAGTAATCAGCATCTTATTTAGCAAACAATAACAGGCTGACAATGACGACACAATGTATTGTGTCGGCATTGTCAGCCAATTACTACTTCCCGAAACATATGCAGGTTTCGGGAAGTAGTAGTTGAGTGGTAGTGGTGGTCAGCGGAGAACGTTTTCCAGTAGAGAAACAGGAGTTTCTTGTAATGAAATCAGCGCAATAGAAAATGGTTTGGAAAGAGACAGTGGGTGGCGAGGAGTGGTAATTATATTCGAAGAATTAAAGAAAGTAGGAAAGAAATGAAAATTGTCCTAATAAAACCGTAATGGTGGTTGTGTATGCTCGAGTGCAAATACCACACTCGAGAATACTTAGGGACGGACTAAGATAATTTTGGGAATAATGCTCCTAAGTTTTTTTAAACATATGTATTCTCTCATTGTAAGTATAAGTATTTTTCAAATTATTAAAAATTCCATAACTTCTACTTATCATTTTTATTTACTTAGATATAATACATAAAAAAGCAACAAATAAAATTAATTACAAACAAAAATTATTGATTTTAGATTGTAATTTTAATTTAATCGGTTACAATTTAGATATAATTTTTTCTTAATTTTAAATCTGAGAAAGCTTTTATTCTTTCACTGATGGATATTTTCTGAGCAACAGCAATTTCGATAGATAACAAGGCTAAAGAATTTAATCTCTCACTACCCCATTGTCGATCGCAAATATGTTTTGATAAGTTTTAAATTGGAAGAGCCTGTGTATCACAACGAATTCAAATACACATACATAAAATAATATCAGAATCCCTAACCTGCGGAGTTTCAGAAAAATAGAAGATAATATTCTGACAGTTAGATGCATATATGAACACTACCAGGCAACACAACAACCATGCCTGTTGGTTGAAGAGTTCAAGACTCATAATCATAAAACTGTCTGCACCTGTTAAAATTGACTGCTCGGTCAGACAGGGAGACCGCTTATCTATGATCCTATTAGCTCTTGCCTTAGAGCCGGTGATACGAGCGATATCGGGACATCCCGGCATAACGGGTACTCATATAGGAGAAGAAGGTAAAACAAAAATACTAGCCTATGCCGACGATGTTACGTTAACGCTAACCACAGCCGAGTCCTTCACGATTGCTTGTAATGTATTTAAATCTTTTGAAAAGGCATCCGCATTAAAACTCAACTTTCATAAATGTCACGCGATGTTCGTCGGCAGGTGGGCAAATAAGCCAACCGTGCCGAACCAAATTAAAATCAATGAACACCTCCCTCTTTTAGGAATCACCATAGGGGACCAAACCCATCATAAAAAACAACGGGAAGTAGCCCATAACAAAATTGTAAACAAAATTTTACAAATGAGACCCAGACAATTATCAATTAGAAGCAGGGCAAAAATATGTACCCAGTTCATACTGTCAAAAATATGGTACCTTGTAGCCATCTTTAACTACAATGGCAATGAAGTTGACAAAATACACAGAAAATGAGGTAAGAAAATTAGTCCAAAAACTCCCTATGAAGTTTTACTAAGAACTCGTTGAAATATCCGTTTCGATATATTATGCAATAACAAAAATGTTTCGATATATTATACAATAATATAATTATTGAAAAAGATTAGAAATAATATAATATATAATATAAAAGTCGACACCAAAGTGACTATCACAATGGAAGTAGAGCTCTAAGAGTGTCCATTTTAGCTCACAAAAGAAATAGCGTGTTTAATATCATTATTGGCTCATTTCCCAGAAATGACAGCGCTTATTGACATAGAGAATTAGATTAAATTTTTCTTATCAGTGAATCTTGTTATCAGAATTCTATTTTATTTATTTAATCAGCAAAGCATTCATATTATTCTGTTAGTAGTCCTTGTGTCATGTTACGATCTAGAGTCAACATATGCTGTCTTTCTGAAAGTATTTTCCATCGAGAAATACAAGGGAGAATTTTTTCGCGGGGGGGGGGGAGGATAATATTCCAATATGGAACTATCTGTTCTTTCCCTATGTTAGTATAATGGCATGTAATTCTCTTTATATACTTCATTCAGTGAATGAAATTATTTAAATCAAGTATTGATCCTAACGAACTTGTTTAATCTGTCTTTCATATGATCGTCGAAATTCTCTCAGTTTTCAACGTTACGGTAAAGAATCTGTTACTTTTAGAAGTCTCATCTACGACAAACTTTCAGAAACAATTTCTGTTGTATTTCATTCTTACTCATAAAGACAATAAACTTGACCAAATTCCAGATTGTCGATGTTTTCAACTAAACAATACGCTGTTCATTATGCTTCACTTATAACTCGGACTTAATAATCTCCTCGTCTTATGTGAAGTAAAAACATGCACACTCAACCATAATGAGTGATGACAGATGAAGTGGGACGTCTACAGGTTAGACACTTTAAAATGGGTTGGAAGAGTTTGATTTGTACAAGAAATTTAAAGACCAAAAAAGCCTTTTAGTTGCTCGATGATAGACGCAGCAGTCAAGCAACAACTCGTAGAAAAATATGAAAATGTTAAATAGGTTAAAAAAAATCGGTTTGCTTTAGACAGGTTTCAACTTCGCTGATCTATATTTAAGTTTACATAAAGAAATAAGGCTTAATGTTGTAGAAAGTTTGAACAAGCGGAAGGTTCTGAGAAGACTGAAAGAAAACAGCGAAAATTTTGTTTTAATCTTTGTATGAATATTCAGAACTTAGTGTAGATTTGAAATTTCCAAATAAGGAGTGCTAAATATTTTAATATATATATCGACGATGTTGTTCCAACAGATTTCACCGCACCAAATGAAGAAAAAAAACTATATGTGGCCAATAAAAACGAATTTTTATTCATTTCCCATAAAAACATCCGGATATTTACCATAAAAAATGGCTCTTCTATACCAACTGAGCTACAGAGGCAACAATGAGAATGCAGGATGCCAGTTTGTATCATGATAGAATTTTCTATCTTCTGTCGTAATGATTTCATAAAATCATCTCTTGATGAGTCCTTAACTCCTTGAAGGTCTCAGATAATAAAATAAAATTAGTAGTGTATCAAACATGCTTCTATTATATTATTGAAAAAAAAAAAAGATCACATTTTATTCAGCACTGAAGTTAATTTAAACGTGTGATGTGGCGCCATCTCTTGACTTTCAGAAAATATATTAAATATTCGGTCATAAATAGTATTAAAAGAAACCGATGCAGATACATTTAATATTTTATCTGTGTTAATATAATAAAGAGAAATATGACATTAATAGGCTGTTTTAATCTCAAGCAACTGCTTGTCTTTCAGACGACAAAAATCTAAAAAATAAAAACCTCGCTACACGCGAAAAAAAAAAAAAACATCTCAAATTTTATTCAAAACCTCGAAGCTCAGTATTCTTTGAAAAGGATGGTCCCTCATTTAATACACACACATTGATGTAAGCAGCTAGTCAAAATATTTTGTCCCCTTTTCTACTTAAATATTTTTGCCGTAATTTGGTTATTTTAAAATGCATTGATGCATAAGTTAGGAATTGATCTTATAGGAAGGAACAAAACTGAATTTTTTTTCAACGATTAGGAATTATTAGGCATATTAATTAAAATAATCTAAATAATTAAACGAATACATTTTTTTTTATAAATTAGATAACTTAAGTTCCAAATGGATGGCATTGTACGTTGCTGTTCAAACAAAATGAAATACTTTAAAATGGAACACGTGCACCAAGATATTAAAATAAAAAATAAAATAAAAAAATTCACAGCAACAAAAATTATATAGAATTTTGTTCAAAAACTCCAACGTTGCGAGAACATCATAAGGGAAACAAGCCGATAACTATTTTTTTTTTTTTTTTTTTAATCTAAGCAACGTTTATACCATTGTTCTTTTGGACTCGGATAGTGTAATCACACACTTTACTTCATCAGCAACCGAGACACGAGTTAGCATACACGTGCTTTATGACTCATTCTTATAATTCATGTTTTGAATATAGTTACCGGTTTGTCCTTGATGTTCACATAATTAAATGATATAAATGGGAGTGTTTGAATAAAATTCTGTATATTTTTGTTACATGCATAAGTCGTGAAAGCTTTTTAAAATATTAAACCAAATTAAATATAATAAATTTATGCACCAAGTATCCAGTTTAATGAAAGTTGTCAGCGACAATCCGATCAAATGAAAATGGAAAACAAAAATAAAAAAATCGGTTAAAAATAATATTCGTTTTAAAATTCGTACATTTCATTTCAGTAAATATCGTGTATTTCATTATTTTTATTTATTATTATTTTTAGTAATTTCAGATAGCAACGTGGAACCAAGAATGTTTGTAATAGCCAATGGAATGATGAACTCAGTAAATAAACTATTACTTAATAACACGACCCCCCCCCCCCCATTTTAACAGCACGCCGCCTGCGAGAGATGCATATATATCATCCAATACAGTAATCGGGTTAATGTTGCCTAAAATTCATCGACTATTCAATTTTTTAAAATCTTTTAAAGGCTGCTGATAACATGATGGGGCCTTTAAAATGCAGAATTTTTTTGGCTCTAAAATACAGGAACCTTTGACAAAATTTGCAGAGGGAATGAGCTGTCCTCTCTACAAATATTTCAGAGGGGGACAGCTCTAACTAGCTGCGGTTTTGAATCCCACTCATTTACATTGAATGGGTCAATATTTCGTATTTGTTTGTAAATGTCTTTAGGTGGGAGATGAATTTCTTCTCCAGGTGTGAGGCAACTCCTCTCCTTATTGGACGCCTGAAGTAGCCTAAAAAAATTATATGTTTGGACTGTAGAATACGAAGGTTTCGCCGATTATGTAAAAAATAAAATTTAAAAACATGCATAAAATAAATCAATAAAAAAAGGTAGATTTCGACTTTGTATGAAATCTTGAGCTTAAATGAAAATTGGAGAGCTGATAGAATTAGAAACATATAGGCTACCAGAAAGAAGCAATAGAGAGGGGGGGGGGGGAAATGGACTGTCAGCGATGTCTGTAATATCTTCTTCAAAATTCTAACTCCATTCAACGGAAGTTTTGGGGAATCTCCTCAGATAGGAGAGAAGTATTTCACATACGAGAGCTGATTAAGGATTTTTTAAAGATCAACAGTTTGATTGAGGAAATGTCTCAAACTCAAGAGTTTAGTTTTTCTGGATGCCAATATAGTTATCGCTCATATTTGTCTTGGTTAAACCAAGAAAGAAAGAAAATCTCTTCTTGATTGTAATAAATGGAACGGAAAATGAGTGGATTTAATCCTTCCAAGCAGAATTGAATTTAGGATTAAGAATTTAAAGAATTGAGAATTATATTTGCTAGATCATCCTTTATATATACTTTATATGTAACGGTTTTAATCCTTCTCCCTCTTTCTCACTCTCGATGTAGTGTCATAGTGTTTGTTAATGCAGAGTCAAGTTAAAAAGAAACTGTATATGCTTAAACTGAAGTGGATAATTGGTTTGTATCAATGAAAACAGTGGTTGCTAAGCTCCGTCTAGAAATCTCTTGTGGTGGATTGACACCATTACGTTGTATTGAGTTAGGATAGAAGCAGTATACAGAATGCGCTTGTCTCATAGAATGCAAACTGCAGTGAGGCCTCTTGAAAAGGCTGTCTAAAGTTCCCAAAGATGCTTTAAGAAATAAGAAGCCGAGTTCCAAATTTCGTGATCCTCGTTGTTTCCAAACATAGTAGTTATTAACACAAAAATCTACGGATTTCTTTGATATTTTGAAAAGATATCTAAGAGGAGTATGTCAACAAAAATCTACGCACCAAACATGCGTGACTAGCAGTATGGGTAAGGTTGAAACCTTCAAGTCAGTTGTCACCAACTTCACGTCGTGTGCTCGGTTTCTCTTTCAAATATTTTTGATTAATGAAATAAACACTTTAAAATGGAGGGAGAATCTGACACTAGTCGGATTGTCCGACTAGTGTCATGACTAGACAAAGTCATGACAATAGTCGTATGACTAGACAAAGGTCAACGAGCGGTTTTGACATCAAAATTGAAACCTTACTTGAAAAAGAAGAAAATGAAAACTAACCGAGATTCACACGTGCTAAGTAAAATTTGTGGACACCGTGCATCGCATTTGGATCATAGCACAATGTTACGGTGAACATTTTGCTTCGATGAAAGTCGGCGAAGAATCAAAGTTTATCAAAAAAGTGACAGGCCATCGACAGTTACGGGCGAAATATCATCGACAGCTTGCTGGAAGCAAATATCTGAACTCTTCCCCCTCCCCCGAGTATATTTTCAAAAGTCTAACAGAAATTTTAAGAAGAAAAGAATTGGTGTCAAGTGAGTCCCACGCCAACTAACAGAAGAAAGACCAGCAAATTAGCTCTCGTAAGAGAAGTACTGAATTGCTGCATCGTTATTAGACCGAAGAGGAACAGATTTTTGAACAGGGTTGTTGATATAGACAGAATATCTCATCTCATTTTCCTTTTCCCTCGCGGTGTGGTTTATTGATCATAGGAGCTAAACTCTTCACAGGATAAGGTGGTCAGCTCTACGCCCCAGTGTATCCTTTGTCAGTAGTGGTGTTGAGTTCTCAAGGCAGGTTTGCTTGCTTTCCCAGGCATATGGATGCGAGGCACATAGCCACTCGGCTAACTGTGCAGATAGACAAAATATGGGCAAGTTATTTTGAGCCACAACTGAAATCTAAGTTACACAATTCTCGAAAGTCTGCAGCAAAATACTTGACATACTCGCCGCTGGAGCCTTCATTTCACATGACTGCCGAGGCCGCATGTTTAATGTGGGGGTACTGATGTTATAAAAAAAATAAATTAATAAGAGTGGCAAGGACGCCCTTTGCTTTACTTTTCTTGGGTCTTTTTTTACTGTCTTTTCTTCCAAACCACGATCACTATGTACTAACACCTTGCTTCCTTGTTTGCCATGAACATCCAAAGGGAAAAAAAAGGGGGGATCCTAGTAGTCTTGCACTATTTTAGCTTCTGCTTCAGCAAAGTGGGCAGTTCTGAATGGCCTGGCCAGGTTCAGCTAGTGAGCTTGCCTGCAAAGGTCAATAGACCCGTCTTATCAAACACAAACCGAAACCGTTTACTCAGGAATACAACACAGCAAAATTAGGCAGCATTGATAAGGCAGAATAAAGATATGTAAATGCATTTTGTTAATGAAATATTTGATTTGACAACAGTGGGCAGAATTTTCGAAATCACCCTCGCATGTCATTGAACAAGGCATAAGTTCTATATTTCAGAAATGTTCGGGATCTGGAAGTATAATTCATTTTTATGTTGAAAGAAACCCCGATGGTAACAAAAAATCAGCAGAAATAATCAAAAAAAATTTGTATTTTAAGTTTTATCTTAATAGGGGAAAAAGTAAGATAGTAAATATCGTGAGAACATTTTTTTTAAAAAAAAAAAAAAAAAGAAAAATCATTCATAGCGTACAAAAAATATCGAAACATTTAGGAGCTTTTTTATTCTTCAATAAAATTTCTATGGTCTGTTTCTCCTCTAAAAATAGATATTCTAAACAACACGATACCAAAACACAGCTTTCTATTCAGTGAAAACTTTGCTTTTCATTCACTGCATGCCATAAAGTTTCTTAATCGTTTTTGCAGAGGAAGTAAAGAAAGTTCAAAGGCTTGCAACATCTCTTGGGAGCAAAAGGAAAATACAGCGACTGTGCTGTAAAAGTGGGACAATGCATCTAAATGTACTGATCATGGAAGAAATATACCTTCTGTCAAATTCGCAGAACTTGGGAAGATACTGAAGATACTGATTTTTTTTTTTTTTGAAACACCGTACGCATGTTATCTGCACTGCGTTTTAAATAAGTTGAAAAATAGAGACTTAATATGTTACAACGATTATCATATTTGACCATACAGATACTGATTTCCCAAAGTATTGCAAATATTGTATCTGCTCCTGTTATTTTTACATGAAAGTTGTAGATAAATATGGAATTTGCTTTACTTTATATTGAAGTTTTGATATTTTAAAAATCGCTATTCTTATGTAGAGTGCAACTTTAACATATATTTTCAACTGTTAATATATCTACGTGAAAATATGACGGCTTTCGCAAAAAAGTAACTATTCAACCAAAAAAATCTGCTTTTTGGAGTGATAAAAAATAAATAAATTGGAGTGTCATCACTTCAAATTTAAAAATCTCCCGAAGACTGATCAAAAATTATTTACTTTTGAAGCTAAGGTTCTTGTAATAAGCAATGTTGAAATAAAAGGCTTTCAATCTAGAGATCTGAAAAGAGGACAGCGCTTTAAAATCATTTCAGTTCTATATTATTAAAACATACGCATCTTCATTCAGATCTTTTCATCAAGTGACAGTAATTGCGAACACTGTAGATAATCTCGCCAGGATATTTCCTCATAAAATATTCGCTCAAGTGAATCTCGATTCTATCATCCCCCCACCATAGTAAGTCATCTCGTAACCATACTATCTAAATTAAAAATTCAACTATATGGAATAATCTCAGATGAAATCTGAGAAGCGCCTTCTATACATAGAAAGCGCTTCAAAATTGTCGTAATGTCGATAAACGTGAACAAGGGAAATTGGGACCGTCCATCTGGAATTTCAGCCCGTGAAATTTTAACTGGAAAATTTAGGGAAAAGAGTTCACAAGCTATACATTCTTTGACTCTAATTGCTTGCTGTGAAAATTTCGATGAAATGGTTGCCCAAGATCGAACCATTTTAGAGAAAAAATGTGACTGGTGAAAAATCCGTGTTTCCGGCACTACCCTGAAATAAAACGGCAAAGCATGAATGGCGATTGCCGATGTCTCCAAGACGAATAAAGGTTTCGACAGCAGAAATCTCTAGTCAAAATAATGCGGACTGCTTTCTTCGACGTTCATGGAATTGTTCATAAGGACCTGGTTCCGAAGGGCGAAACGGTTAAAAGTCAGTACCATCTTGGCGTCACGCAACATCTGAATCAACACATCAGATGAATGCGACGGGAGTAGTACCAAGCAAACAGCTGCGTATTGCTGAACGACAATGCACCTACACATTGTGCACTATAGGCGAAAGTTTGTCGCTTCCAAATTCATTGCATTGTTCAAAGGATTCAGCACCGGCGGACTTTTGTTTCTGTAATTGAAAACGAAATTCAAAGGACATTGTTTTGACACATTAGAGGTCATCCAGAAGAGTGTGACCACAGTGCTCAATGCTCAACCGTTATATGCTTCTACTGGTATTTCGAAAATTTGTATGAACGATGTAAATATTGTATTGAGCTAGGAGGAGATTATATTGAAACAAATAGATTCATCTTGTAATTGCTCTTTAACACTGGGTAGACCTCCCTATGATAACGTTAGCTGCTAACTAACGGCTTATAATATAAAATTTATTTATTTTTCTTCAGAAAATGATCGAAAGTGTGACGAATCTGGATGCCAAAGTCTTCACTGATGAAATACCTTTTGTTTTGAGGGTTCATTGGCGTAACTATCGCGAAATTCCATAATGCGAGGAGGGGATATAATGCTCTCAAGAGATTCTACTTGGTTTTTCCATCGTATTTATCTGGCAACTTGGAAATTGTTCATAACTAGTTCTAAAAAATTAGTTTCATTTTATCGTTTTTTTTTTATCTTACTTATCCTTTAGACTGTTTTTCATATGACATGACATTTCTATTACATAAAGTTTAATTCTACCTGAAAACCCCATTGACTAAATGATTACCCAAAGCAAACACTTTGGTACCAATGATAAGCCGAGTCAAATAATCCTGAAGTAAGTATGGTTTGTTTAAAGCCATTTCGGTCCTGCAATAATAAGCATGGCAGTTTCATAGAAAATAATGTGTTTTCACACTTAAAAAACATCAAACAATCCCATCATAGTGGGATTCGAATAAATAATTTGGTGGTTGCAAAACGGAGATTCCTATCCACTCAGCTATTTAGGAGTTGAATTTTATTTCTGAGCATTTGGCTGTGTTTATCTTAAAGACCTTTCGGATAGGTTTCCATTTTGATAGTCTTTTTCAGTTGTGTTACCAGTTTCTTAACTAGTTCTACATTAGAACCAGTTTCGCATCTACATTAGATGCGAAAGAAAACGAATTTTTAATCTTCAAGCCTTAATAATCCAGGAATGGATTGATGAAAATGAGATACTGTACAGAGGACAGCATGGCTTTGTGAAGGGTAGATCATGCCTCAGTAACTTGCTCAAGTTTTATAACAAGGTGACGGCTGAACTGGATAAGGGAAATGGGTTTACAGTGATACTGCTGGACCTGGCAAAGGCGTTTGACAGGATACCACATGGAATTCTAATCCGTAAATTACAACATATGGGAATGGATATAGGGTTGGTGAGATGGATAGCTGGGTGGTTGATGGAGAGATATCAAAGAGTAGTTTATTCAGGAGTAGAGTCCAAAAAACGGCCTGTGACTAGTGGTGTGCCACAGGGTTCTGTTGTTGGACCACTGCTGTTTAATCTGTTCATTAACGATATAGGGAAGGGTCTAAGTGGGACAGTTCATTTGTTCGCTGATGATGCAAAGTTGGGTAGGGCGATAGTGAATGCAAAAGATGTCAAAGTCTTGCAAGATGACTTAGATAGATTGGAGTTCTGGACTAAGGAGAATGGATGTCAATTTAATGTGACAAAATGTAAGGTTATGCATTTTGGAGTGAAAAGATTAGCAGCAGTATACCACATTGGTGGAACTGTACTCCAAGAGATTGATGAGGCCAGGGACTTGGAAGTTTTGGTGGATAGGGAGATGAAGTTTAGGGGGCACATTGCGAAAGTAGCTAAATCAGCTCATCAACTCACTTGGTTGTTGAAAAATACCTTGACGAGCAGAGAAAAACAAGTTATTGTACTTCTGTACCGAGCCCTGATAAGACCTCATCTCGACTACTGTGCCCAGATTTGGTCACCTCGGTTCCTTCTTGATGGGGAGGAGGTTGAGAGGATCCAGAGGCGAGTGACTAAGATGATAGCAGGTCTATGGAATGAACCATATGAGAACAGGTTGAAGATTTGTGGGTTGCAGAAACTAGTTGATAGGCGGAAAAGGGGAGACATGATTGAGACATTCAAATTGCTAAAAGGATTCTATAGGATTAATTCAGATGATATTTTTGAGATCAGGACTGGTGGTGGGAGAATTAGGGGACACCCATGGAAGCTGGGCAAGAGCGTGGTTAGCAGGGGTGTTAGAGCTGGGTTCTTTACTTTTAGAGTGGTAAATGAGTGGAATAAGCTGCCAGAGTCTGTTGTGGGTGCTATGACAGTGAGCGAGTTCAAGGCAAGGTATGATAGATACTGTGAGAATGTTGAACAGCTGCGTGAACATGATGTTTAGGGCCTCCCTCGATGAGTCTAAGGACTCCTGGAGTAGCCCGTGGTAATAATAATAATAATAATAATAATAATAATAATAATAATAATAATAATAATAATAATAGGGGCGCTCGTTCAGCCATATTGCTGTAGGCGCCGTCGCCGCGTAGCAAGTGCAGAAAGCAGTTTTTCTAAGCTTAAACTGATTATAAACTATTTGCGGACAGCAATGATCCAAGAAAGATTGGTTGGTCTGGCAACTATATCGATAGAGGCGGACATAGCTTATAATTTAAATTTAGAAGAGCTTATAAAAAGTTTTATTGTGCGATATCCCGTTGAGCAAACATTTAATTAATATTATTATGTAATCGTTTTGCATTAATGTTTCTCTTGTAATAAAAACAAAATAGCAATTGGGGGATTTTCTTATATTTTTGTTTTTTCCATCGGGGGGGGGGGAATTTAATTGTTTGCCTCAGGGCGCGATTTAATCTGGTGATCGCCCTGGCTTTGTATCATTTAGTAACGTAGGGTTAGGAGTAGATTAATAGACAAAAATACTACGTTGTAGATATTATATGATGTAACGAAGATGGACTGTCATTGTTACCGTGAATTACATAGTGCACACTGTGTAGTCTCCTCCTAAAAGTCCGCGGATTCATAGCTGGAGGTTTTACGTAATGCTATCAATAATAAAAACTATTTTATATTAATTAATGCAATTTCACCAACAGAGGCCGTAAAAGTCACTCTCTGCTAAATAAGCGCCCTACCTTAAATTAGACATCGGATGTTTGACGTTTACTTGTGGTCGTGTTGGTTATAGTTGCTATATATATATTTTTTAAATTTATTCATCTTCTCTTCATATTACTTGTAAGTTCAAAACTTTAATATAATTATTGTGTGAAAAATTAGAACTATTAGTTATGGTCATTCCAAATGATGAAGATTCCTCTGAATCTGTGCACCCGAATGTTGTTCCAAGAAAGACAGTTGCTTGGACTCCTTATCATGTGTCAACTTTCATTGTCACGTTTTTCAGGTAAGGGAAAGAACGTGTGGAATGAATTGCTTCAGCCTTTTCATTATAAGGAAACGGAACTTATTTTGTTAGGCTTTTAAAAACAAAATATGCAAAACCCTTTTAAGACTGGTGTTTTCTTATTGTTTATCCATTTGAAGTTATTTCCGGATTCTGACCGGAATTAAAATTTCGGGTTGTTACAAATTTTTAGGCCACCCAAGTTTTTGTTTCAATAGAGCCATTTGCAGGGAAATAAAGGGACACAACTTTATAATATGTAATTTGTCGAAATTATGTATAGTAGTAAATCTGCCGGATGGAATTTAATAAATATTTGAAGCTTAGGATGTGCATTAGATGACCATGCGATTCAATTTTGATTTCAGATTTTTGTAGGCAAAATGGTTGATTGTAATTGATAGTTCTACCCCGACGGAATGGAATTAACTTAAATCTAGCGGTTAGGATCAAAAATACTATTTTCCGAATCGTTTCAGTTTTGGTTTCAATCCGACCATTTGTAGTGGCAAAATAAAATTACATTAGCGCAAGGACAGGCAAGAAAATTAGGAAATGACAATCATAAAAAGTTTTATATAGTTATAACCTTGTGCGGTAATATTCGTTATCAGCTGGGAGAGATGTTTTTTGCATGTCCTTTTTTTTTTTTTTTAAACAAATGACTGCATACTTAATTTTTTGCCATTGGAAACTTTGATTCAAAATTTTGATAGTGTTAAAGATCAAATTTCACTCTTACCACAATTCAACAATTCATATCTGTTGAACAACAACAAAATGCTTTAAAAGTGTTTTGCTGAAAAACGACTAAGGAAACAAAATAAACAGTCATAAATAGGGTGTTTTTTAATTGCATACTTGTAAGGTCACAACAGTGGTTGGCATATGTATTGTAGATAAATCTGAGGTTTAAATAGACATTAGGTTTTGATAATCAGGTTATCAACAAAACCACATGACATACACAGCCAATCATGTGATCACATTATAGAAAGAGTTAGGAAATATTGAAGAATTAGGTAATTATTCAAAATAAATCAGTATGAAGAATTTAATCAAAAATTTCAGAAAAAATTGAGGAATAATTTTATAAATTATTCCTCATTAATTAAATAAATTGAATTTAAAAAATTATAAATTAAATGCATGTGAAACATCAATACACTAACCAAAACCCACAAAGTCAGGTACAAAAAAACTACCACAACCTGTCCACATTGAGAGTGAGAGAGAGATCTCATTTCACATCCACTTGCCTTTTTTGATAAAACAGCTCTTCATGCAAGTTCAGATTTTTCTTCTCAGGATGATTTACATCTAACCTTTTGTGACAGAAACACATCACATTTGTAGCCTCCACACCCTCTAAAACACTTGATACCATTTTCAATTTAAGAAGCCACTTCTGATCAGTATAGTTAACACTATATAATTTCAAAACTTATCCAACTGTAAAATACTGTGTCACATTTGGGAGGATGCAACAAAATCATCCAAAAATGTTTGAGGGCATCCATTTATTCATTTAATAGGTGATCTCTCTAAAACATACTTTATCAAGTTTCTCATAAATATCCTGTTTTTGCCGTATGCATTTTCTGTAGATATTTTCAATAGGTACTACTGCTCCAATCAGCTGGCTACCCTCATTTCTCTGTTTGCCTTCAACCATGTAAAAACATTTGGTCAAAATCCATGCAATATTCAGCATCAAATTTAATGAATGATTTCTCTTCCTTTTCTTACTTCTCTATCTGTTTTTTAAATGGCTCCTTCACACTGTTTTCCCCAAGGACTATTACATTCAGCCAACAAGAAACATTGATAGGTTCATTTTTCTCTTCAACCTCATACGTATAGATTTTTCAGCCTGTCACATATGAAAGTAATGTTTAAAAAAAAAAAAAAACTGTTAGGTTAATTATTTTTTAATGCTGTATATACCACCCCAAAATCAATACATTAGCAACAAAATATGTACCCCAATCTTCAGTATGAAACCAAGCACAAAGAAATACCAACTGATGAGCCAGTCACACTTTAAAGTATTGGTCCAGAAAAAAAAAAAAATGACTGCAAGGCCAATACAGTTTGATATTTCACTACTGCAGTTTCTCATACCATATTCAACACCACCTTTAAGAATACTCAAACTTAATCAAAGCAGCGAGAAAGTTACTTTTCTTTTTTTTACTTTTCAAACTCGGTATCTCAGGAGTGATGATAAAAGTATTGGAAAGGTTGGTCAAGAATGGGTGAATAAGAATATGATACTCTGTGACAAGCAACATGGTGAAGGGGGATTGGTCATGCCCTAGTAATTTATTAACTTGTTATATATCAGTGATAGTGGAGTTGAATGATGGGAATGGCTACATAATGATTGCTGGATTTTGCAAAGGCATTTGACAAAATACCACATGAAACTGTTATACGGATTAGAACAGATGAGGATGGATGTGAGGGTGCATGATGGAAGATACCAAAAAGTTGTGGAGAAGTAGGATCTAGGAGAATGTAGGGGACCATTGGTGTGCCTCAAAGTTCTGTGCTAAGGCTACTATTTAATTTGTACATAAATGACATAAGAAGTAATCTGAAGAGAAATATTCAATTAATCCAATTGCTGATGATGCAATTCACTTAATTGAATATTAGTTCTTACTAGAATATTGAATATTAATTGAATTATTAGTATTGAATATTGAATAATAGTTAATCAAGGGAATGTGGAGAGCTTGCAGGATGATTTACATAGGCCGTCAATAAGTACAAAAGACAATGGGTGTCAGTTTAAATGTGGGGAAATGTAAAGTTTTGCATTTTGGAATAAATAGATTACAAGCTGTGCACCACATCGAATGGAACTTTACTCCAGGAAATGGATTATGTTAAGAATTTGGGGGTGATAGTAGTAGATAGTGACTGGCTTGTTGCTTGCAGGATGGGGGGAAGGCAGACCCAGTTTTCAGGAGGAAAAAATCCTCATGTTGTAGATGGGATTCAAACAGTTTTTTTTTCCCAACCAAAGGGCATTGCGACAGTAACAAAGAAAATTGATTGCTAGTATGATGTTAAGTCACTTTAGTTTCTCCTAAGACAGAAAATGTTTATAAGAGAAGGAAATAAAGTATATTTTTGGGTTGGGTATATTTTGGGTATATTTTTAAGTTTTTTTTTTTCTTTTACTTAAGTGTAATAATAAAATGTAGAATTTGGGTTTTTATATTCATTTTACATTTTTATGTTCGTTTATATTCATTTTACAAAATATTTGTATATCCATCCACTTGTTTGATCTTACTCAGAATCCTTGTTGACTAGTGTTTTCACTAGTCAACAAGGATTTCTGTTTACAAGAAATTTAAGAGCATATGCATATATAATGTAAATGTCAGTAAGCATACAAAATTTCTTCCACATTAGTTTTACTTAATGTATATTATGTGAAAAATTATAGTCATTGTTCGAAATAGCAATATACTACTGTAATTTAAATAGGTATGTTTTTTTTTTTTTTTTTTTTAATCTGTTGTTCTGTAGTATCTGATCATCCCAGGTTTATTTGCCCATTGGTATCAGTATATATTATCAGAATTTTTTTTGCTTAACAGAAACAAACTGTTATCACTTTATGAACCTTTGAATTATTTTTTGAGATAATGTTCCATAAATTTGATTCCCTGAACTTTGATACATAAATGATATACTGGTAGTATTAAGTCATTAATATATGGATAACATTTTGTGAGTATTTGCAAAGAAATGACAAATGAGGGGAAATGAATTTTTGGATTCATAGTTTGCAGAAATTTGAAACCATTTTAACACCAGTCACATCAGTTTCATTATTATTATTATTTAATATTAAATATTCTTTATGTATTTTCATTACATTCAGCAACTTACATTATGAAATGGCAGCTATCATGTGCTTCATCTGTCTTTAACGTGATCTCTGCTATTAAAATGTTCCCAAATTCTTGCATATTTGTGAATCCAAAAATTCAATTTCTTTCAGAAGAAAAAGTAACGGTTTAGAAAATCTTATAGAACTTATTATATGAGCAAGATCCTATTCACCATCCTAAATTTTGTAACAATAAACTAACACCAAAAATACTAAAAAGCAATTTTTTTCATCATTAGAATAATAAAGAAATTATCATACATAATGTTTTTTTATGATTGTATATTTTGCATGAGCAGGTTTTTAGCATGCAGAATTGTGAGACTGTGGTGTCTGCAGAGAATTTCAGTGTGTTTAAGGTGTGGTATGATGGGCTATATGTTTGTATGACAAAAGGACCATGTAGATGAGTCTTTGACTCCATGGGGTCTTGAGATAATAATAAGGGGATTGAGTTCATTGCTTTATTGGCTATGATATGGCCTAAGATCATTGGAATTAGTGAAACCTGGCTATCAGAATCAGATATGATAGCTGGGATTGAGTGTAAGGGATATATACTATTAGGAATATATTAGGAGAGGAGGAGTGCTACTACTAATGATATCACAAGAAAATGATGGTAATAATGTCCCATGTAGCAGTGACTTTGAGTCTATCTGAAGTGAAGTGGAGGTTAACAATGAAATATATGGTGGTGTGTTGCTACAGACCTGGTGGCTCAGTTGCAGGGGATAAAGAAATGCATTGCCAATTTAGCTTTCTGGTTACCAAACGAGTGATCATTATGGGTAACTTTAATATTCCAAACATTGATTTTGGGTAACTTTAATATTCCAAACATTGATTTTGGGTAACTTTAATATTCCAAACATTGATTGGGTAGAAGAGAAATCTCATGATAAGAAGGAAGAGGAATTTATTGAATTGTTGTGAGACAACTTTCTCAAGTAGCATGTGAAGGAAGGAACTCGAGGACAAAGAGTTGGATTTGTTCATAGCATCAGAGGAGGTCTCTGTTAAGAATATAGCTATTTTACCACCAGTTGGTGACAGCGATCATGCTGTGCGAAAGCAAAGTATCTAATTGTATTGATGTTCCCATTAGAACAGGTTTCATGCTGAACTACAAAGTTGGAAATTATGATCAGCTTAGGAGAATACTATCTATGGTCCCAATGTATCAGTTACTGAATGGGAAAAATGTCAGCAATGCATGGAAATCAAATCATAGGAAAAAGATGATGTGGAAAGAATATCGGGAGAATAAGAGCGAGAGGAGTTGTGAAATATATAAAGCTCAGGCCAGAAAGTATTGTGAGGATAGCTAAATTGGAGTACAAAAAGAAAGATGCAAGCTAAAGGAAATCCAAAAGAATTTTATCATTATGCTGCAAGCAAAAGAATGAATGAATGAATGTGAAAGAATAACTATATTGAATGCAGATGGTATTCGATTGTCAGAAGCTAATGAGATTGTTAAGTGCTCACTTTGCTAAGATATATCAACCAGGTGTATGTAACATGGTGCATAGTGCTACTGTTACATTAGATTAATGAAGAGTTATGCGCATGAAAATGAGGTTGCAGAGATATATCTGATATACTGAGATGGAATTGCAAGAAGTCAACTGCACATGCTACTCACAGTGGACAACCTGCCAAACTCACAATGTGACTGTAGGGTACTACAAAGGATATGTAAAAACTGCTATATATTGGCTGACATGGTGAATGCAGAGTTCTGGGCATCAGCTGGAACATGAATCCGCACCAAAACATTCAGAACCAAGGCTCACAACATGGGTTTCCATGGTAGGACTGCAATATGCAAGTCCCACATTATCCAAACCAACATGCAGCATTATCTTCAGTGGTGCAAAGAGTATGTGCAGTGGGATATCAGAGCTTGGAAAGCTGTGTTAGGGAGGGACAAATCATGCTACACCCTCTAATCAGCAGATGGATGTGGCAGATGCTTGGCGAGCATCTCTTACTAGAGTGCATAATCCCAACGATGAAATTCAGAGGTAGTGGTATGATGGTATGTCCTGTTCTTCCTTGCCTGGTCTTGGAGCTGTTTGTGGTGCCACAACTCAGAGAGGTATCTGAACATTCTGGTCAGTGCAGTGCTTCCTACTTTTTGTCATTTTTTGTGGAATTGACCATTGTCTTTTTCAGCAAGATAGTGCAGTGTCATAAGGCTGATGTAACTGCATGGTTTGTGGACATGAAAATGTCATCACACTTGACTGGCCTCCACAGAACCTTGATCTCAACCCTATTGAACATCTGTGGGATGAACTGGAGTGCTGGGTGAGGTCAAGGGACATCTGCCCTACAACAGTCCAGGGCCCATTACACATCTACAGGAAGAATTGTCCAAAATTCCCATTGATCACTCTCCTACACTTGTGAAAAGTATGCCCTGTAGAATTGCTGTAGTCATCACAGCAAAAGGAGGTCCTACATCTTATTAAGGTGGACACCATGGCTGTTTGCTCATCACACTATGGTGTCCATTGACTTCTTTCCAAGCAGTGCAATTGGCCACTCCCCATAATGTTGCACAGTAATTGTTGACTTATGGATAAGTGATTTGTTTTAGTATATATTTCATGATATCATTATTTGTTATAAGAAGTATTAATTTTGTGTATGATTGTGTGATTTAGGTTTTGTTTTTGCTAGATTTTGTAAAGTGTACATTGCATAAAATAGCATTGTTCCTGCCACTGATGTAAACAGGAGCAGTGTCAGCCGATGTCAGTGTTCATGAAATCTCTCAGGTAGGAGAGATTTCGTGTGATGTAGTGTGTGCTCAATGTATCGTTTACCAAGACATAATGGTTGTGGTATGAGAGTGAGAATGGAGAGAGGGTGTATTGAAAGTGTATCATGAGTGAGTGCCAGAAATGTGAGACACATATTGGAAGTTGGAAAATGAAGCAACAACTATTAATGTCGCAAGGCATAAAATTGAGTGTTGTAGAGAATGCAGTTGAGGAAGTGAGTGATAGTGAAAGAAATAAATGAGAGTATGGAAGAGGTGGATGAAAGTTATGAGAGAAAATGAATGCCAGTGAGAAAATAATTTTAGGCATGAAAGCAAAGTTGATCAAGATGAGGCAAGAGATGAAGCTCATGTGGAGTGAAGTAAGAATTATAGATACACATGCAAAAGTGAGGAAACACTGTAATAAAAAGTGGCCATGTTAAAGTGGCTTTGTATAGGTATTCAATTATTACAGTCATGATGAATGAGAAGGTGCATAAGATTTGTTTTCCTGGAGGTAGAATGAAGGGAGCAATTGAAGCATTGGATATGAGTAATAATAATAATTATTATTCAGGCCTCCATGGAGTCAAAAAGACTCATCGTGAGAGATCCTTCCCGGGAAAAACACAGTCTATCATACCACTCATTGACCATTCTTGCTCTCGCCACTCTATCAGGTCAATCACCACTATCATAAGTGAGCAGAAGAGTTGGTAGTGGCAGTAGAAACAGATGATTTGCTTGGTAACAAGAAGAATGTAAGAATGGATATCAGGGGATATCCATTGAAGAGAGAGAAAGATAACAGCGTGGTAGGAAAGGGAGTCAGCAAGCAAAGATTATGAAAATTATACTAGTGGAGCTGTGTGAGGAGAAAGGAGTGAATTTCGGGAAACATTTAAGTCTGGGGAGGGGGTTTAGGATTGGTGATGATAGAGATGAATGGCTGGGTGGGTATAGAAGAGTCACATCTGGAGAAGTAGTTAGTGGAACTTGTTATAGAACCAGAGTTGAGCTGCTGTTTGTTTACAAATGCCACAAGTAAATAAGGAGGCATGAAATTGTTGCTTTTGTAGACTTCATTTGCCCAAAATTTGTTGGGAATAAGTGAGATGTCATTGGATGAGAATGACATCATGAATAGAGATTAAGAGATATGATGTTTTTTTGTGAAAACAGACAAGGCAGAAAGGAAGATCTGCTGTTAATTGAATCAGAGGAGTTATGCCCATCCAAGGTGGAGATAGAGGGTTTACAGGATGAAATATTCATTTGGGTGTTTTTGTAGAACTGTAAGGCATTCAGAAGGAAATAAATAATAAGCTTAGCATGATAAATAAGAAAATGGTAATTCATTATGGGTGATTTTAGTTATGGTGATATAGATTGGAATGGAGAGACAGTGTCTGAGCTCAAAGAGAATCACTTTCTTGAGTTTTGAGAGATAATTACCTTAGGTGGTATATAACAGAAGGCAAGCAAAGATCAGGGATCTTGGATTTCATTATCTCGCAGCATAATATTGTAAATAGGATATCAAATCTTCCTCCAGTTGGTGAAAGTGACCATGAATTTGGGTGGTAACCAGTAATGGCTTCTGTGAAAGGGATATATGAGAAAGTATGAAGTTGGGATTATGACAAATTTAAATTACTTGCTGCTTTATCATGGAATGAGGAATTGGATAGAAAGATCAGGAGGTTAAATAAGATATGTGTGTAATGGATGAATGAAGAAGTGAAGCATACAATTTGGAAAAAGACATTATGGAAGCAGCACAAGTTGTGTTAATGAGTTGTATGAGGAGAACAAATAGCAGATGAGAAAGTGATTTGCTTGGTAAAAGTTGCAAAAGTGGAGTATGCATAACAGTTAGCTAATGAGGCCAAAAAAAAAAAAAAATCTCGGAACTCTTTCAATACGTGGCCAGTATAAGAAAGAATGATATTAGCTAGTGAAGATGAAAATGATAACCACTGAGGATGATATAGTTGAAATGTTAAATGAACAAAGGAGCCACTGATAGTATGTGAACAGAAAGCATATGAGGAATATATACTTTCAATTAAAGATTCATCTGTTTATCTGGAGTTGTTAATAGTTAGTTAGAGAAGTTAGTGAAAACCAAGATTCAGAATTAGATTGAATAGCAGCATTTTCCTTTTAATGGACTGCATGGATTTGCTAAAGGAAGATCATGCTTTAGCAATCTACTTGCTTATTATAGTAAGGTAACAAATGCATTGGACAAGGGAGATGTATACACATTGATATATTTAGATTTCGAAAAGGCCCTTGATAGATTGCTATGTGATAAGCTGATGATTAATCAGGAACAGTTTGGGTTGGATAGTTGATGAGTATGCTGGATTGGAGATTGCCTATCTGATAGATATCAGCACGTTATGTGTGTAAGGACAGGGAGGTGTGATATTCCAGAAGTCATTAGTGATGTTCCCCAAGGATCTGTTTTAATTAAACAGGCTGATAATAGCAGTTTTCTTTTTGGACAGCACGGTTTAACTTATATGTTAATATTAGGAATGGCTCAAATGGTGATATGCATTTGTTTGCAGATAATACGAAGTTGGAAAGAACTATGAGAAGTAGAACAGATATTGTAGCTTTGCAAGAGGAGGACTTGAATAGATAGGGTGAATTGGACACATGAGCAGTTTACTTTTCAGTGTTGCAAATTGTGAGGTTTTAAAATTTAGGAAACAGAAATGGAATGCATATTTTAAGATTGGGGGAGTATCTTGGAGAAGGTGGAGGAGACGATGGATCTGGGGGGGGGGTGATGGCAGGACCTAAAAATTGTGAGGGCAGCACACTGGATTATGGTAGTGATGCAGAAGACACATATACAAGTAGGGATGTTATGATTCCATGTTTTAAGCCTGTGAGAGGCTACATATGCATTATTATGCACAGATTTGGTCATCTGGTTTTTCAGAAAGATAAAGAGATGTTGGAAAGGGTCCAGAGAGATGATTGACTATGATGATTTCTAGTCTCTAGAATAATGAGTATAAAAACAGATTGAGGGAGTGCAAATTGCAGAGGTCATGTCTCCTTCCCCTTCTATCTAGTGGTTAGGAGTAGGAAGTGGAGAGACATAATTGCATGTAAGTTGGTAAAGGGTTATTACCAGATTTATGTGGATGAGGTTTTTCATAGAATGAGTTGTTCTCCACTGTTATCTTAGAGAAGATAACAGTGGAAGACCCTGGAATCTGTATAAGGAGGCAAAGAGGTTTTTTGAATGGAGAATGGTAGGTGATTGGAATGCACTGCTGGATAGTGGTGAGTGCAGAGACAGTGAATGCATTTAAGGCATGGTATGATGAGTTGTGTGTGTCAGAATTGAACCTGCAGTGATGAGTCATCTCCACAGTGAGCTGATGATAATATTAAACCAAAATTTTTAATAAATGGCTGTGACACCTTTATCATTCAAGCATTCACCATTTACAGAACACTGCTTCTTCTTTGCAAGAAGTAATTACTTCTATTCCCTTTTCCACAATTCAAGGAATATCAGAATATGTTCTGAAATTCTCAACTTTTAACATTCCTGTTGTATTTCATCTGATCCAGAAAATTTCTACCTTTTTTTCTATAACATCAGGCATCTTCTATTAAATTATCTTTTGTCTACCAGATTCCTTGCTCTTGTGGCCTGTCATATTTTGGACAGTGTAGATCTGCCTCTGTTTATTGTGAAGAACATAAAATGTTCAAGTTTTATAAACCTTGACCAGTCAGATGTTATAGAACATGCCATTTCCACTATACATAGGACCTTGGGGAAAACACAAATATTGCTTAATTGTGGATTCTTTATGGAATGTCTTTATGAAGAAAGCTATGAATTACTACATTGCCCTAATTTAATGGCCTACATCTCTCTCTTGTGTGAAATACTGCTGCTACCTGCTAATTTGTCATTTGTGTATGTGGGATTTGGAAATGTATGCGAGTACAAATACAACCTTTGTGGGTTGCAGAAATTGGTTGATAGGCAGAAAAGGGGTAATATGATTAAGACATTCAAATTACTGAAGGGTTTCTATAAGATTAATTCAGAAGATATTTTTGAGAATAGGACTGGTGGTGGGAGGACTAGGGGCCATACATGGAAGCTGGGCAAGAGTGTGGTTAGCATGGGTGTTAGAGCTAGGTTTTTTACTTGGAGAGTGATGAATGAGTGGAATAAGCTGCCAGAGTCTGTTGTGGGTGCCATGACTGTGAATGAGTTCAAGGCGAGGTATGATAGATACTGTGTTGAATGTCGAATAGTTGTTCTTGACATGATGTTAGGGCCTCCCTCGATGAGTCTGTCGACTCCTTGGAATTGTCTGTAATAATAATAATAATAATAAATAGTTTATTTAATTCTCCTCTGAGATAGGCAATTTTTTATTTATTATTTTTGTAGAACTAATTTGTGTATTTAATATATTATAAGGCCAGAACAGGCCACTCTAGGCCTAAATCTTTGACAAGCATGATGATGATGAATATATTATTGTGTTTTAGTGTATTTGATGTATTTTCTATTGCTAATTTAGGATAATGTGATAAAATGGCTCTGAAAACCTGTCAGAACATTAGACTGGTGTCAAAAGTATGGACTAATATATACACCAGAGACAAAAAACTTTGCTCCACTGAAAAAAAAGCATTGCAACGTGGATATTGACTATAATATTGAAGGTTGAGAAAATAATTAGATTGAAATTTCTAGGTTAAACAAATTATTAATTAACCCAGAAGTTAGAATAAGTTGAGAAATGTTTGGGAAAACTGTAGGAATTAATAACTCCCTGGTTGTTATTCTGTTCTTTTTTTTGTACTGATGATGTCCATTTACATGATGAAAATTTTACTATTAAATATTAAAGTTCACATAAGTCATCCATTTTATTTAACATAAGTTTGCTTGCATTCTTATTTTAAAACATCTATTAGTGATCTGTTCTTGACCACTATTCTTCAACCTGTTTGTTAATGATGTTTCATGTGGTTGATGGGATATTTCATTTTACTCATGATAGTAAAGTTGAGAGTGTTATAAGGTTGATTGTATTTGATAAGGCTGTTTTGGATTTATGGCAAAAGCAGCTAAGGCTATGAAGCTAGTATATTATGTCTGTAAATTCTGATTGGAAAAATTCCCCGTGTAAAACCCCTTTTGGGGTTTGATACGGGGAGTATAAAAAATACGGGAGTACAAATAACGATGCCAAATGTCATCTTTTTTTAGTAAGATTTAAATTGGCTTTTAACTTGGATGAGTGCAGTGAAATTGCATTTTAATAAGCACACTGTGCTTATTAAAATGCAATGTGACTTATTAATGTGACACTTAAGAATGCAGAAGTGTGAGGCTGTTTACTGTGCTGGTGGTGGGTTTGTGCTCCAGGTAGTGAATGAAATTTGGAATCTTGGGTCAGAAAAGGCTGAAGAAAGTGTTCAAAGACCATTCTGCATTACTGCTGATAAAGGAAAATATTGACAAGTGGGGATAAGAAGGTTGCACCTCTGTACAAAGCCATGATCAAACCAGTGCTTTCACATTTGGTTACCTGGTTTCCATTATAACGGACCCTCTATAGCATGAAAAACATCCTACAGAGGGTCCAGGTACAATTGACTGAGGTATTTGACCAAATATTTCAGTCCTGAGATAATATCAGGACTGAAATATTTGGTTATGAGGAACAGTTGAAGAAATGTAAATTGCACAGTTTAGTGGACAGATGGAAATGTGGTCACACAAAGAGACATTTTAATTGATGAGAGGATGTTATGATAATAATATGAAGTGATTAATATGCAATGCTAGAATGTGTTGCAAATATTGTGTGCGAATGAGTTGAAGGTTCCATAGATACATTGCTTGTTTGGTGAGCCCTGAGTATGTTGACTGCATGGAGGTTTATTAACAATAAATTTGTCATGGCATTTGACTAAAGACTGGTTCAGATTCATTTCAGATGATATTATCTGCATACAACAATTAACTCAGCCGAATTCTTCTATTTGAATATCAGGTTTAATATTACTTACACTGATGTTGGTACATATAGATTTTAAATAACAGGAGTGTTAGGGTCACACTATCTTCTTGATATTAAATTAATTCACCTTTCTGTTCATCCTACATTTCTAACTAGCAGTTTCACCTCAAGTATGGAGACATATTACACTGTATAGGGTTCCATTTACTCTGTATTCTTATCACTGACAGTTGTCTCCTTTAATTACCTTGTGAGCATTTTTAAAATCAAGAAAGTGTAGAGTTTTATATTTCCATAATTTTTCATCTGTTTGCCTTAAGACAAAATCTGGTCTTGACAACCACTATATTGTCAATTTTTCTTAGCTTTTTCTCAAGTTGAATGAATCTTTCCTAAATGCTCAGTAGAGAGCCTTCTCTGCAATTCTGACATTCAGGAGAGATATGTCCCGTCAGATATAATTCATGGCATGAGAGAGAAATCCATTTATGGTCTTATTCAGTTTAAGGTAAGTTTTCCAGTCACATACAGAAGTAGCAGGAATTTTTTTCTTCCAGAAACTTATGTTTTTCATACATATAGGCAAACTGACCAGAGACCATACAATTTACAGACAAAAATACACTATCTACCAATTAATGTTTAGACACTTCAGCAATTTACAATCGATACCAGCAGGCAAATCCTAATATAAGGTATGTCCACCTATGGCTTTGATTACCTCCTTCACCCTTTGAGGGAGGCTTTCCAATAATGTGCAGCAGACATCAGGTGGGATTTGTCTCGATTCCATCATCAAAGCAGCACTGGGTTCAGCAACAGATCAAAGACTTGCTGCTCTGGACCTCAATTTATGTTCCAATTTGTCCCACAGGTGTTCAATGGTGTTGAGGTCAGGACTGCTCAGGCCAGGGCAGTCGTTTAACACCCATCTCTTCACACCATTCCATAACAGCTGCAGTTTTGTGGCATGGGGCATTGTTTTCTTGTTGGTAACACAGGTCCATTCCATAAAATCTCCACAGTGTAGGCAGCACCTAATTATCCAGAATATCAAGGTAATGAGCTGCCTTCATGGAACAACCAGTGGTCCCACTCCAAAACAGTTGAATGCACCCCATACCATTATTCCTCCACTACCAAACTTGACTATATTTACCACAGTGTGTTATAACAAGCATTCACCACGCTGCCTCCACACCCACATCCTTGACATCAGACTGGAAACAAATGAACCTTGATTCATTGCTCCAGAGTACTTGTTTTTCCAAGTACTCTGGAGTCAGTGGTCTGTGGTCAGTTGTCCACTTCACATGCTCTATGTACCAGGCCAGACAAGCTGCCTTGTTTGTTGTTGTGATGTTCGGCTTGTGTGCCACTGCTCTTCGGTGGAAATCCAGTAAATGGAGTTCTTTTTATACAGTATTAGTGCCCACCATGGTGTTACTGACACTCTGGAACTCAAGACGGATGGTATGTACCAGTTGTAGTCTGTTTTTGCATGCCACCCGTTTTAACATCCTCCTGTGTCCCTGTCAGTCATTTTTGTCAGCTGCCCTGGGTGTTTTCCTGTACTAGTGATGCCAGAATGTCTCCGTTTGTTGATCACATTGCCAACCATTGTTTTTGGATTCTCCAGTTGAGTGGTAATGGCATGTATAGACATATCCAATGTGACAGCCCATGATGACGCCTCTTTCAAAGTCACAGAGTTCACGTGGTGTTGTCATAACTACAAATGTCTTGTTTAATACATTCACTTTTACAAGTTTTGTTGGGTGAGAAATGTGTTTCTGTTATGCTAAGTTATTCAGTATGCTAATTATGTACTCTGTATTATTCAAAGTGTATTGTGACATAAGAATTGTAATAATGGCAGATATTTGTGTGATGCAGAGTTTAATTGCAAAACTCGGAATCGGACATTTGCATTGGCTGAGAAAAATTTGTGTAAGAGCTCTCATCAGTAAGACAAAAAAAAAGGAGAGAATTTGGCATGAAAGTACAAGATATTGATGGTAAAGTAAGGATGTTGCTACTTGGAAACAAGAAGAGGAGAGCAGAGCAAGACAAGATAGTTACTCTACGAAGTTATGTTTAAAGAATGTTGGAGAACCTATTGGAGTTACCTTCCAAGGATAAGGAACTGTACAGCAAATGTATGCTGAATTAAAGGCTTGAATACATAGTTGAATACATTAGTCTTTGCACCACCTTGTGCAATGGGATTACCATACATTCTTTCCACTCCTGTGGAATCTTCTCTCTTCTGAAACTCAAATTATATAGCCAGGTTAAAGGAATAGCTAGTTCAGCTGAACACTCTTTTAGCACCTGTGCTGATATCCCATCAGTCCCTATTGGTGAATTATTATTCAGTTTGTGCAACAGCTCGGTGAAGTAGCAGTGAGTGCAATGTTGTATACGTCAGGTTGATAACATTTAGCAAAACAGACTCTCATTAGTTGAACAGCCTCTTCTGCATCTGTCCCCCTTGCACCATCTACATTCAATGGAGTTATTCTTTCATATTCATTCTTTCTTTTACTTGCAGCATAATGACAGAATTCTTTGGGATTCCTGTGTAGAGGCTTAAGTGCTGTGAGGACATTATGTTGGAGGTTTAATGGATTTTTTACAACACTCAAAAAGAATTAAAATAGAATTTAATACTTCCTATATTTCGTCCTAGTCACTAGGACATCTACGGGGATTACAAAAACAATTAATGTAACATGCACACAAAAACTTACAATACTAAGCCCAACCATGTGGGTTTACAATACTTACAATGCTAAGCCCAACCATGTGGGCTTAGTATTGTAAGTTTTTGTGTGCATGTTACATTAATTGTTTTTGTAATCCCCGTAGATGTCCTAGTGACTAGGACGAAATATAGGAAGTATTAAATTCTATTTTAATTCTTTTTGAGTGTTGTAAAAAAATTCATTAAACCTCCAACATAAAGAATTCTTTGGGGTTCTCTTTAGTTTGCAGGGCCCATTTCTTTTCCTACTCAGACCTAGCTTTTTGTACAACATTTGTGACTTTTCTGGGCTGCTGCTTATAATTTTCATAACGGACATCATCCTTATTCACACTATTCTTTCCATATCATCCTTTTCTTATGAATCTCTTTCTTGATTAGATTACACATCCATTTTTCTCCTACTCTATTTTACTTCTTGGACACATTGTGATATTGCATCATTAAAGTATATTTTATTTTATTTTTAAATGCTTCCCAAGCGCTGTCAATATTCTTCTCATCCAGCAAACAATATCATTGTGCTGAACTCAGTATACTTCTGAGTTTATCATAATTTCCTGCTTTGTAGTTCAGCATGTAACATTTTCTGAATGAAACATTCATAAACTCAGCCACTTCCCAAGTGAGTACCACATGATTACTGCCACCAATTGGAGGCAGAATAGTTAAGTTTGTAACTTAAACACCCTCTGACACTATAATCAAATCTGACACTCTTTTACCTCAAGTTACTTCTGTCACATGCTGCTTAAGAAAGTTGTCACACAACTGCTCAATAAATTCAGTTTCATTCTTCTTATGAGATTTTCTGCTACCCAATCAATATTTGGATAATTCAAGTGCCCCATTATGATTATTGTCTTTATTTGGTGATGCATTTTTTCATCAGGTCTATGACAACACCCCACTATGTATTTGATCTTCATAGATTCCATCTCGCACTAGATGGAGTCAAACTCACTGTCACATGAAAAATTGTTACTAGTATTAGAATCATAGGTTTCAACACTAACTGGATTCAAGTCATCCGATATCATTAGCAGCATGCTCCCTCTTCTCCTGTCCTTCCTAAAAAATACTGTAATGCACTTTATATCAGTTAGTATGTTTGCTTCTGATAGCCAGGCTTCACTAATGCCTACAGTCTGAGGTACCATCGTATTGTCCATTCATGTACAGATATAATCAAGTTCCTGCATGGGTTTTTTTTTTTTTTTTTTGTGTACTTTTGTCTGTAGTCTGTGCAACACAGTTGGACAACTTGCAGATCTCTGTTATTGTCTGTCTTATTTATAATATTTACTTATTTATATATTAATCTTTGCAGTTGCAAAAGATTAATATAAATATAATATAATCATCCTTCAGACTCACTCCAAACATCCAGAGATTTGCACCAATTCCTTCTACACTGGCTATGCTTTGAGTTGTTTGCCATCATATTCATTTGAAAGCATCTTCATAAACTATCACAGTTATTCAGTGAAATAGTCTGTCTTCATTAATTGCTAGTGGATCTGTTCTATGAAAGTTTCATCCATCATTATTTTATGGAATCTATAGTCAGCTTTTGTTTAAGGCAAATGTCAGTTTTTATACTTATGACTTAGGGTGTCATTGATTATTCATAATATCACAGTATAAACAACACCAAGTAAGTAGTTTTTATGGGTGTTTTTGTTTCTGCAAGCATTGTATAATATAATAAATATCATTATATAAGTAATTATTCACACAAAATTCATTTAGCATTTTCTTTTATATTTTAATATGTGAAGATATAGAATATGAATATCTTCTTTTATTCACTTTTCCCAAGCTACGCATTCTTTCACGTGACCAGAAAGACATTTAGTAACGTGAAAACAACAATTTCTGATGTGTGGAGTCCAACCAATACTTCCTTTCCAGATATATATGATGATGTAAGTGTCTCTTTCCTTTTTTTTAAAATTTATTTATTTTTTTAAAAAATATATTCTCATAGCATGTGAGATCTTCAGATATTATTATTTGTTCTTTACTTCAGTACACATCCAATATTTTTATGAATGCATTAAGTACTGTTAGATAACCTTGTGGTCTGATTTTATTATTTGAAAAATGTTTCATGTAGCATTTTGTTTTCCTTATGTTATTTGATGTAACAAACTAGAATTAGTTTACATTTGAGAACTTCGTTCTTATACCAAATATTTTTGGCCAGTTTCATCCACAGAAGTTTGAGAACATATATATATTTAGTACTCATAGTACTTGGGTATTAGTACTATTGTATGTCCAAGGGTTAAATATCAAATAGCTCCGATAGCTAAATGGCAGTATTAAATTGGATAACGAAAATTATCTACCTCTTCCTACTCATTTTTAGATATCTAATGATATGGTGTATCCAAACCTCACAAGGGCAATGTGATACAAGTCATCTATTTCCATGTACAAGTGGTGTAGTCATAAAGATATTTCATGCACAAAATTTGCTTATGCTTGAATAAAGGATTAAACAAGAATATAATTTCTTGTCTAGTATAATAAGCCAACAGTCTGTTGGTAGCAAAGTAAAGGAAAATATAGGAAGTTTGATTGTTTAAACTTCCTACCACTTTTTGGTTTTACTTATGGCCAGATATTTGCTCCATCTGGTATGTGGAGTTATTAGACCCTTGAGAAAAGTGAGACCTGCCCTTTTATTAGGGCAGGTCTCATTTTTATGCTCTTATACTGAAAATTAAATTTAGTGTGAGATTCAGCCATTTTAAATGTTATTATATTGCTATCTCCACAGAGTTAAAAGACTTATTGTGAGAGATCAGTACTAACCTTTTATATGCACAATGCCTATTCATACCTATCCTTAAACTCATTTGCTGTGGGAACATGCACTACTACTTCTGGCTTACTTCTGACAGTTCATCCCATTCATTCACCAGTCCCCAAGTACAAAATCTATTCCTTCACACCCTTACTAATAACATTCTTACATAACCCTCCAGGAGTGACCTGTAGTTTTTTATTTGTCATGTACTGAAATATTTCTTTGGTGTCAATCTTATAGAACCCCTTTAATAATTTATAAGTTTCTGTCATGTCTTTTCTTTTTCATCTGTCAACTGAATTTTGCAACCTATATACCTTCAGTCTATCCTCATAGGAAGCATTCCATAAACCTGTTATTAGCTTGATCACTTATCTCTGGATCCTCTCCACCAGCTTCCTGATCCCCAACAAATCCATGTGACCAAATCTGTGCATAATAGTGAAAATGTAGCCAAATCATAGCCTTATAAAGAGGTTTAATAACATCTCTATCCTCATTTGTTAATGTTTTTCAACATTCAAGTAATCCTTTGAACTATTTTGCCAACTTTTGCAATATGCCTTCAGAATTTCAACTTTGTCGACAATTATCCTAAAATTTATCTATCCTCATCAATTTCTTGCAATCCAGTACCAAATAATGATGTGTTGTATGTAATCTTTGCAACCTGAAGTACATAACCTTACATTTTGCAACATTAGGTTGACAACTATTATCCTTCACTCACAGTGTCAATTTATTTAAATCATCCTGCTTGATGGATATCTACATCACCATTATCAGCTATTATCCTTCCCAGTTTTGCACTTTTAGCAAACTGAATATCCCTTCCCCTCCCAAATCATTCCGTATATCATTAATGTACAAATTAAAGACTAGTGACTCTAATATAGCTTTTAAGCACTTTACTTGCCACCCTTAATTCTCTTGGATTCCAATCTACCATATACTACTCTAGTGTCTGTTGGTCAATCCCTATCCAGTCTGCTAGCTTCATGTCCATTCCCACTTGCTTCAACTTATATAATAGTTTTCTCATGCTGTATTTTGTCAAATGTCTTTGAAAGTGTCTAGCAGTATTATGTAGCCATTTCCCTTATCTAATTCTGCTATCATGCTATTATAAAAATGTGAGTAAATTACTAAGGCAGGGCTTACCTTTTACAGAGCTGGTACTGTCCACCACAGAGTATTGTATTACTATCTCCCCACTCTTGATTTCTACCTTTAACTAACTTTTCCAATACTTTAACTGATTGGTTTCTAATCTGCTACTTCTTTCTTGGGGCTACCTTTATATAATGAAACTGTCATACCTTCTTTCCACTCTCTTGGAACACATTGATATTTTTCAATATGCTGAGCACCTCCAGTTCATCTATCCCAGTTCTCACATCAGTCTGTCACAGCAACAATTGCAAAATGATTTCTTAGTAATGCTAATATTTCTTCTTCTTCTGTCACTTTCATATCATCAGCACCAAGTAAATTTATCCTTCTGTAATCATTCTTTCTCTTGCTTATTACATAGCGAAAAAAATTCTTTTGAATTTACTTTAGCATCTTAGCTAATTTTCTCTCAAAATCAGATTTAGCCTTCCTGAACATACTGGTTATACTTTGTAATGCTCATGTGCTTGCTGATTACCTTTTTTGTTTCTATGCCTTCCACAGGTTTTTTTATTTTATTTTATTTAAAAAAAAAATTTTTTTTATTTTTAGCTCTTGCTTTTATATTGCTACTCTTCTACTTAATCTCTGTTTGGTTTATCCTCCTGATCCTGGGTATGCAGTCTGATACTACCTCTTTCAAACAATCCCTGACCACTTCCCATGTACTACTGACATTCATTCTTATGACATGACGCTATGCTCTGAAAAGTTTTCTGTGGTTTATATCTGAAGGTAGATAAGGTTGGGTAGGGGATCTACTGTGGAGTAATAGTTGTAGAATCCATGTTGATGGCCTGCGGGTGGTAAAGAAGTTATTATTATTATTATTACTACATCCTCCATGAAGTCAGCAGACTCATCATGAGAGGTTCACTTAACTGACAACATATTTATCACATTAAATTGTAAACTCCTTAACACACTCTGCATTTATCAAAGACAGAATTTATTGGAATCATCCTGATAGCTTGCCAGCACAGCACATCAGGATGATTGCAATAAATTGTAAACTCCTTAACACACTCTGCATTTATCAAAGACAGAATTTATTGGAATCATCCTGATAGCTTGCCAGCACTGAAAGACTGCATAATGCAGAATCTGTGTTCTGCCATTGCACACATTGTGCAAAGGATGCATTTTGTGGCATGCCGAGAAGGGCAGCATCCGTGAATGCATGATGGAAGTGAATGAAAATCTGTTATGTTTTGTTGCTTATCTGCTTCTTACGTAAACACACAGAAAAATTACTACATCACATTACCCCTGGTGGTGAATTTTGGAGATACTTGTTTTTTTCCTTCTCAGATATCACTTCCACATGATGCACAATTATTCCTGCAAAGTTTTGCAGCATTTGGATCACTGGGTAGTGCTCCATAAGGCCTTACTTAAACAGGGATACTCTATTTCGATCATGCTGTACTATATATTGCATGGCATCATATACACCAGTTATATGCTGATGAAGTGCTCATTCAATAATTCCATTGAATCCTTTGTAATGGTTCACTCTGTTGCCATGACTATCTACAGTGTCAACCTGCCATAATTATTAGTTGGTTAATGACTTTCATAATTACTTTCAAGAACTGAAGACAGTGGAATGAGAGTTTGATAGCTGACTTATCTCCATTTTTTTACGGATAAGCCGGATAAATGATTGCTTCCATAATGTTGCATAGATATGCGTATATATGATACTCTGTAAGTGTTAATTCAGAAACACAAGGTTCATATCACAATACATGAGATATGATTAGAACGAAGAGACTTCTAAGTATTCAAATTATTAAGGCATGCAGTGAGGTGTGTATAGTAAAGTAGGAGGTGATTTTCCTTGATTGTTTAAATAAGAGTTGTAGGACAAGACTGGTGATAAGTTATCAACCTTAATTTTAGGTTATGTCCAGATGTGCTCTGGATATGAGAGGTTGAAGGACAAACGTTGCACCCAGTAGTTTTAGTAAGGAACTAGAAGGTTAAACTGTAATAAGCCTGCTTTAGAATTTTTAACAGATGATGTGGTTTCTGTTGTGTAATAAGCACAAAGCTGGGATTTTTTATTTGAGCTTTTATTGAATTTTTATCTTTGAATGCTTTGGCACACTTGAGAATCAATGCTTGGATTAATGGTCAGGGATTTAGTGCAGAATGAAGAATTGAGGCTCTTGTTCTGGCAAGAATTATTTTAGTTACTTGTTCTTAGCAGTTGTTACTTAGTTTAGGAGAATGGAAACAGTAATCAGACCACGAAAAAAAGCATCAAATGTACTGGAAGACTAAGGAAAGGTGAACACTTGAGAATCAGTGCTTAGATAATGGTCGGAGGATTTTGTGCATAATGAAGAATTGAGGCTCTTGTTCCAGCAAGAATTATTTCAGGTTCTGAGCAGTTTTTATTTAGTTTAGGAGAATGGAAACACTAATTAGACCATGAAAAAAAAAAGCATCAAAATACTGGAAGACTAAGGAAAAGTGAATGAGATTATGGTTGCCAAGAGGATAGCTAACATATGCCATGGAAAGGGAAAGGGAAAAAAAAATGATAAGAATTTTGCAGAATTTTGGTAGGCATTTGAACAATTTGTATTTGATCAAGACTGACAGCAATTAATTCAGTCATGTTGTTTTTTGCTTGATCAATCAGGCAAGAGAAAGTGTTTGATTATGAACATCGAAGTGCCTGAGTAAAATATTATTGCTATTTGGGGTTAATTAGTTAGTTATGAAATCAACCTTCAAGATAATCATAGAGGTTAGCTACTCTCATGCATAGGTTTCAGGATTTTTTTTCATCTTGTAAAAGGGGAAAATCAGTGTGAGAGAGAGAGACATAATTAACAGACAAAAATACTGTATAGTGCAGAGGCGAATTCTCCATGCTTGCTGCACAAGCTCATTAATTGAGAAATAAGTAATATTTATTTGTTAATAAATGCATGCATTTATAAGCATTCCATTTAGGCTTTTCTTTTTTTAGCTTGTGCGGCAATAATTGAGCTTTACGTTGTATATCGAAGGCCGATGCTTGCTTGTCTAGTCAAAGCTACCTTGGCTTGCTCGGTTCTAGGAGCTTCCAGGTCCTTGCTGCAGCACTGTGATTTCATGCGCTTGCATAGCCATTTCTGCTCCATTCACGTCATCTTAAATACAGGCCATACGCAGTCAAAGTAGCTCTAGCCAGTGAGCTTCAGCCGGCCTTTACAAGTGTGCATGTTGCTTGGGAAAATTAAGTTACAACCAACTTTTTATGATGATGTTATTGACTAGTTCATAAAGAAGAACCGTAGGGTAGAATTTGTATTCAAGTAGCTAAATTAAAAAAGATAAAATATCATTTGTAAAATAAATGTTGTATTTGTATGATTAAATGTACATAAATTTCTAAATATATAGTTTTAAATGGTCAGTAATTCATTATTCCGCTTATCAGACTTCAATCACACCTCTCACTCCTTGAATGATAACAAGAGCAAGCGTGAATTTCAAGACCAGCATTCGCCCCTGGTATAGTGAGTAGCAGATGGTAGATCATGTAGTGTATGTGTAGACATTGGTCTCCTGTGATGAATCCCAAGACTCCATGGAGGTATCCATTACATTATCATGTAATAATAGTATTACATGATAATAGCAAACTCACTTTTGTTTGTGAAGTCTATAAATGTTCATTGCATTCTTGATTTCAAACCAAAGAGCATTTTCTGTACCATGGAGGCTTTGTCATCACTTAGTTTAGAATTTGACAGGTCAGGGCAGTTACCACTTAAGTCACAAATGTGACTTAAAGTCTTTAGATCAGTTTCTTTTCAGTTATGCTTAGTTTTATTTATATTGTGTATCTTCACTGATACATAGTATAAGATCACAAATTAATTGCAAAACATCCTAGAAATACTTGTTATTATGGAATTGATTGATTACTGGAATATATTAGTCCTGAAATTTTTGGATATATTTTGCTGTGCTGAAAAAAGTTTTAATTGAAAAGAAATTTGCCTTGTATATATTGATGCATGACTATATTATTTTTATATCTGAAATAGCAATGGAATGGTCACCATTTTTATGAATCAAGTGATGATGCGTCTTACTTTCTTGGCACTTTGGATACAATATTCATGGTTTCATATGCAGTGGTAAGTTCAGTAAGCTTAATTAAATTTTTATTCTCTCGTATCGTCTTATTACTATAAATGTTTTATGCTGTATATGAGGTGTAACAAGTTCAAAAATATTGGAAGTTCTGGACCAGTAGGTTCGGCTGAATAGCTTGATTTCCAGTCTTGATAGCTACCTTTTTTATGCCCTATTAGGCGCCTCACTTCATTGTGCCAGTAGTGTGGCTTCTGTCAACATGAATTATCATTACCAATATAAATCAAAGGAACACCAATCAAGCGAAAGACCCGGGAGGAGATGAGCAGAAGATTTTTTAAACCCTTGAAAACATTACAGGCAAACAGTTGCCTAATATGGGAAGCCAAGAAGAATAAAAGCATTTGCACATGCATAATCAGTTGTCATACCTACCGAAACATATATCCACTGTTTTTGTCAGGGATTAGGATGAACTAAAGTCAGCTACTGTAATGACAAAGCTCCACAGAACTGAAAATAGGCATCAGCAACAATTACAGGAAAATTAATCGAAAGACAATTCATCGAAAAAGCAATCCACCAAATAAACAATTCATTGAATGGCAATTTATCGAATGCAATTCATCGAAAAAACAATTCGCCGAAAATTTTTCGATGAATTATGAAAGAATTCATCGAAAAGTCATTTTTCTTGCAAAGTATTGCTTAAAAATGTTCGATAACAATACGGAATCTGTACAATGTTGTCTGTATCATGAGTAATGTTACATTACTCATGATACAGACAACATGAACGTGATCATTGAAACATAATAATTATTTTCTTGCATTTTAGAACATTTAATGTAAGTGTACATACTGCTTCATTGTGCAGATAGCATTTTATCTGTAGAGAAGACATTTCATTCTACAAAATTTTGTCACAATAACTATAGTCCGACTGAAATTTTAAATTTTGTCCAGCCAGAGCAGAATTGCTAATGTAATTTCAGAACTTTTTATGGAAATGTTATGATAAAAGTGATCCATTTGGAACTAAAACTGAACCGTGCAGACAGCTTCTTGTACTGAAAACTTCTGCGAATTCTGCTAAGTCAGCGAGTTATTGTGATACATAATTTCGATACTTTTCTTTGTAGCCGAATATAGCTGAACTGAAAACTGGAACAGTTTGACAATTTTTTGTAAAAGTTTCAAATACCGAATCCGAGTAAAATTTGTCCATTAATAAATGTACTGCCAAGTCAGCGAGTTATTGTAATACATAATTTTGACACTTTTCTTTGTAACCCCGAATATCGCTGAACTGAAAACTGGAACAGTTCGACAATTTTTTGTAAAAGTTTCAAATACCGAATCAGAGTAAAATTTGTCCATTAATAAATGTACGAGGCACATGATTTTTATCAGTCCTCTTCAACTGAAGGTAAGTTAGTAAGCCTAATACGGAGATGACTAGGCTTTACCTCCTGGAAATAGGAAATCAGTCCCACGAACACACACATATATGGACAGGAAACACAATAAGAATCCATATTGTTCTATAATTAATCCTTAGTAAAGTAGCATTACTATACCAATAATCGTTATATTGAGGAGGATGAGGGAAAATAGTATTAATCATTAACATTACTACTAATAATAATCATAAATTGATTCTTTGATGTAAAGATGTGATTAGCCTAGTGGCTTGGCGCTTCGCAACCATATGCTTGGGGAAGGAGAGTCCTAGGTTCGAATCCCGTCGACGACGTGTGGAGCTTAAGGATCTTCCTCAGCCATAGCCAAGTTAGCCGGTCTTGGGCGTGGACAGCAGGGTTTTTTCTGCCAATTTATCTGGGATTTTTCATCCCTCAAGCAGGCAAACCGGACCCGTGAACACACAGGCTACAGTAATAAATATATGGTAATGGGAACCACCTTGCGTCACTATCTCCCTAGTAATCAGCTGCAACCCTCTCAAGAGAGGAAGCCACAGGATCAGAATCAGAAGGGGAGGATTAGGCTAAGAATACTGATGAGTATGTGCGTGGGTATATTTCTGGGTTTTGAGGAGGTGATCGGTGCAGTTTATTTTAAAAAAAAAATAAATAAAAATAAAAAGTTAAAATATTCTCTAGGAAAATAATAAAATAGGAATGATGAACGAAGAGTTGTAAAGAAACAAACCTATAAACCTTTTTGAAGCACACTCATCTGTTGTTATATTTAGATGAGCAGCGGTGGGAAGCTTATTCGACTTCTGAAGGATGCCAGTGGTCAGCGGACCACAGTTAGAAAATACGGTGCTCAAGGAAATTGGAGTTGGGTTGAGTTGTTTTGAATTAAGGCCGAAGCAGCTGGTCTTAAATCACTGCGTGTGTTTTCCTATTCGGTTCGCTTGTTTTTTAACGAACAAGCGCCCTTATTTTCAACGAACGAGGGCCCTTATTAAGCCGTGCCATATCGGCACGGCTTAATAAGGCAATCATTCAGCATATTGCAGTAGGCACTGTTGCTACGCTAACAATTCCTGTTAGCATAGCAATTGTGGAAAGAAGTTCTTCCAAGCTTAAACTGATTAAAAATTATTTGCGAACAGCAATGACCCAAGGAAGATTGGTTGGTCTAGCAACTATATCGACAGAGGTGAACATGGCTTATAATTTAAATTTAGAAGAGCTTATAAACAATTTCATTGTGCGATATCCCCATAGAGCAAACGTTTAATTAATATTATTATGTAATTGTTTTGCATCAGTGTTTCTCTTGTAATAAAAACAAAATAGTAATTGGAGATTTTCTTATCTTTTTGTCTTATAATCCATCAGGGGTGATATTTAATTGTTTGCCTCTGGATGCAATCTAATCTGGCGATGGCCTGGCACCTCTCAGGAGTACAAGTAATTGAGGAAGGGCCGTTGCTCTACAACTCCCCATCTCCACCACTTCATCCACCAACTATGCAGAATGCCATGTACTTATTTTTGTCTGTAAGTGGGTTGAAAAACTCTAGTTTCCATGAGAAAAACTACAGCCACGGTATGAGATGGACTAACTCAGCTTTAGTTGAAAACGCTCATATAAAGTTCCTCTATCATGACGAGAATCAAACTCAGATCATTTCCTATCGAAAAGCGCAATTCTGCCATGTGTACTTTACATATATTCAAGAATGTGTACAAGCATAATATCTAGAAGAGAGTCGTCCGTTTTTACTAATGCGAAGTTATATCATAAAACTCATTTACTCACTGATAATTTTGTTTATACTTCTGCCTCTTTGACAATCAAAAATTAATACTGTTTGTTTTTAGAGAAATGAAACTTCTAATAAAAACATTTGAGATTCAGTATTGTGTTTGTTTTAGGAATTTGCTAACAGTTAGGATTCTATGACAACTAATTAACTCATAACAGTGTTCTCAGACTTTCCTTGTCAGCAACAGCATCTGGGCAGAAATTCAGACATTCACATAATAAATGGTGTTTAACTCATACATGTAAATGAGGGAAAAAAAGTGAAACGTTCATTGCTAATAAGTAAATAACACCTGTGTAATGTAATGGAAGAAAAATCATGAGTTTGCTAATAAAAGATTTCAAAAACTATATTTTCCCCACTTCTAAATAACGTTGATTAGGTGATAATATAGTGCAGTCAACAGTAACAAAATTCCACAAAAAGCAGTTGTCTTTTTATGAAACTGACTTAGATTTACTTCTCGATGTACTGTATTTGTTTAAATGCAAACACCATGAATTTTGGCAAACGCGATTGTTAAGTGAGAAGTGCAAGCGTTCAGAAATGTATCGGTGGTAATTGATGCAATTTTCCTACAAGTTGTGCCAATATTAATTACAGTTTACTTATATTAAATTCAAACTTTTACAAGAAAACATTGTCCATTCCATCAAACGTTAAATTTTAAAAGCTGAATATTGGAATTGTTTTTACTCATTCCATGTTTTGAAATGTGTGCTTCTATCACTTTCAGTCAATTGACTAATTATATATTATGTAAGACATTCATTTGGCTCATTGGATTTACTTTACCACCACTACCTTCCACGGTTCTTCCTGTACAAACAATGTAGACATCTTGTACTTGTAATTCATATCTGAACTACAACTGTTCTTGAAGGTAATAAACAATGTGCGCTGCCATTTGCTTTTACAGACTGCAAAGTGGGGGATATAATGTTTATTCTTATTATTTCCGGTAGCCGTAGTGTTATTCTCTTTGCTTCTAAGTTCTTAGCAGTACACTTCTGCTACATAAACTGAACATACGTATTCGAATCACTTATCTGTTTGCAGTTTTTGCTTTCTTGAAATTTTTTTTTTTTTTTAAATTCCTTATTAGGTTACTTTTAAGTCATGTTAATTCTTGTTCTTCTTCATATCATGGATTTTGGGCCAATTCGTCTTTTCCGGTCTCATCCATGCCATTGCTTTCTTTGTCTTCCCATTCTTTTTTTTTTTTTTTTTTTCATTTATTTTATATCCATATAGTGATGATGAATGGTCCTCCTTATGGTCTTTCATGTGTGCCTTTTTAAATTTTTGACTCAATAGATTTCATGTTTTAACAACATGAAACATTTTAGCTTTCTGAAAATATTAGAATATTTGCAGAACAGTATAATTTATACTTTTTTCATCTCTTCTGATTTTAGACAATGTCAATTTTCAGTTGATTTTTTCCCATTCTATCTCTCTCCCAAGTAAGTTTTCTTCTCTTTTGAGATTTACTGTTTTTATAATGAATGTGAAAATCACAACTGTATTCTGTAATTATGAACCTCCCATGATAACAACTTATTACTAACTGCTGGTCTGTTGCAGAGCAGGACTGAAATTCATAGATTGATGTATTTGATATGAATGTATCATGTCTTTTCATTGGAAAGAAATTGAACTAGAAGAGGAACATTAAAAGAAGCTTTTCATGTGGAAGTCAGTTAGGCAGTCTCAGTGTTTTTACAACTTATACTTCTTTTTTTTTATTCTATATAACATGACAGACATAATTTCTCATTGCTTAATCATTTTGGAATAATCTAAACCATCAATCAACCGATCATCCTATCGACAGGAATTGTGTTACTTTTTTTCCCCTTCTGAATACCACTATTATATTTTTTGTAAAATTAATGAATTAATGGTTCCCTTTATGTCAAATTAATCTTGATGTATAAGTCTTGCATATTTCTGCAGTAAAATATAATGTTAGGGAATGAAAAAAAACAAGTAAAAAAAAAAAAAAATATATATATATACAGGGTGTTCGGGATAAATTTGACATATTTATAATTAATTATATTTTTCCGTAAGTTACATGTATTAACACACACTTCTCTTCATTTAAAAGTTTGGACCCTTCTTCATTCATATACAAGATGTCAGAAAGGATGGATAGCTGGAACCCACCTGAATCATGGAAGAGAATAACTTGTATCATGATGATTCGTGCCCGCCATCAAAATAAGGATATTACGACTGCTGCCCAATGCTCCCTGAATACAGTAAAAACAATCAGGCATGAACTAGAGACTTGCAATGGTGACTACGAGGATGTAGCAAGAAGAAAGATCCCTAGCAGACGATCTGATTGCGTTCGTACAGCAGAATTCCTCGCAAATCTGCAGGAACAGGTGTTGAAGAACCCTGGCATTGGAATTCGGGCTTTGTTCATGGAGTTGCTAACTGTAGTCAAGCCCTGGATAACAAGGGTAGCCAATGGTAGGCCGTATGTATGGCAGCAGGATTCGGCCCCTTGCCACACCTCTGGGAAAAGTCAAAAATGGTTGTCTGAAAATTTCTACGACTTCACCAGTCCAAATGTTTGGCCTCCAAACTCCCCAGACCTTAACCCCATGGATTATTTTGTATGGGGCGCAGTTGAAAAAGACACCAATCGCACTTCCAGTAATACAAAAGCCCAGTTAATGGATAAAATTAAAACAGTTTTTGCGGCCCTTCCCAGGGAGATTGTAGCATCAGCTTGTTCGAGGTTCCGAAGCAGAATTGAAGCTGTGATCGATGCTAATGGTGGTTATTTTGAGTAAATCTTGTTGATAGTATTGTAATTAACTCTGCCTGTAATGTTTTTTTGTCAATTCATTAAATTTAATAGATACAAAGAAGATTTTCTTTTTCCTTACGAAACTGTCAAATTTATCCCGAACACCCTGTATATATATACATACATACATACACACAGGTTGTCTCAAAATTAGTTATTGTATTTTTCAGACGATAAGACGCACCCCAGATTTATAAGACAATTTAAAAAATATATATATTATTATCATAACTTGTACCAGCAGCATTCAGTTCATCTTCACTCCTCTTGTGACTGTCACTTTTTGTATTATTGTCTGAACTGTTATCACTCTTCAAAAACTAAGTGATCTTCAGTACCATCCATCGTGTTACTTATGCCGCATTTTTTAAAAGACTTATTGTCTTCGTCTCATCCGTTCAAAACCGCATACGCTCGCTTCTAACTACTATTGACACCGGTAAAGTTTTGGTATGTAACATGGGGATTCCCACATATGCAGCGAGACATGTGTTTGGCTTGCATCGAAAACGTGGAAATCCAAGACTTACCCAGTATCAACTTACCTTTGGACTATAAAATGCACCCCAATTCTAAGCCAATTTCACTGTGTAAAAAAAAAAGGTGCATGTTATGGCCTGAAAAATATAGTATCTATGAAATCGGACAAATCTATTAAAAACTGACATAATTTCATGTTATTACCTAATTATGATACGAAAACAGATAGATTTATAAATTATAAGTCAAATCTTTATTGAGAACTTTCAACACGTGCTCTGTCTGTATCCTTGCAAATTTCAAATCTATCTATCTATCTATCCTTAGCGTTGCGAAACACATTTTGAAGCATTTCAGGAGTCAAATCTCTATTGAGAACTTTCAGCATGTGCTCTGTCTGTATCCCTGCAAATTTCGCGTCTTTCCTTAGCATTGCAAAAAACATTTTTGAAGCATTTCAGGAGTTATTGTCCTGCATTGCCAACTGAATGCATTCTTTAAGTTCAGCTAAACTATTGATCCTTTGGCGATAAACCTTTTGTTTTTATGAAATCCCATGCAAAGAAATCCAGGGGGTGTCTAATCCAGATAACGCAGAGGCTAAGGTCCTTCAGGTCCAATCCACCTATTCAGAAGGTCTGTTGAGGTATTCTCGGACAGTTAGTGTATAATGACATGATGTTCCATCTTTTTGAAACACACTATCAAGAATGCCATCATCAAGAAACTGTGGTTCGAGAAACTGCTGAAGCATATCAAAATAAATGGTACCTGTTAGAGATGCTTCCTGAAAGAATGGGCCATAAATTTTGGATTTAGTCATTCCAAGTCCCATGTTAACTTTTGGAGATTCTCCTTGCCATTCTATGACTTCAAATGGTTTTTCATTGGACCAGATACGACAGTTGTGTCGATTGACTTTACCACACATGTGGAAAGTCGCCTCATCACTGAATAAGATGTTATCCAATAAATCTGTTTTTGAACTGATCCATAAATTCTGCACACCTTTCTGCTCAATTTGGATAATCCTCTTCATTTAGGGCATGTAGTACCTGAATGTGATAAGCCTTTTTCCATCAGTGTCAAACGCAAGATTCTATGAGCTGTTGTTATGTTTTGAATATGTTATTAGGGTCAGGGTTGTGAAAGGAGATGAAAATAAATTTGACATAATTTAGAAATTTTTACATTTATGACGCATATTAAACATGAGTTTTTAAAAAATTCTTCCAATTTCACTGAAATAGCTGATTCTGGGACACCATGTACGCACACACAAAGTTATATACTTCATGTGTGTGTGTGTGTGTGTGTGTGTGTGTGTGTGTGTGTGTGTGTGTATACACACACATACACGTGAAGTATATAATAATATTTTGAAATTTGAGCACTTTTTTTTTTGTCAACTTCCTGTTTCTCTGACACTTGCATCGTGATTTGTATTCCATGAGACTTAAGGATGGCTAATTGCTGTTAAAAAGCAGATCTTCAAAGTCAGCATCAGAGGATGAATGAAAATGACTACATTGTACTTAGTTATTATTTTAGAGTTTAGTCTGACAGAAGATCCATTTACAAATATCTATTAACTCATCAATTTCCTGATATGTACTCTCAAGGGGTGTACGGTACCATCTGAATTTTTTTGTAAGCAAGCACTGTGTGACATAAGAGACATAGTTTTATGTGTTGGTTTTCCAAAGCTGACTGATAATTCTGAAGAATCGTATATTCAAACAATATGCTATTGTTTGTTGACATTTTGAGTAATTTAAAACATGATATATATTCTATATAGTTGACAAGATAATTGAAAAAAGCTGCTGACAATTATTTACTACTACTACTACTACTACTTATCTTCTTCGTGCCTCATGGCACATAAGACAGAGATCCATTTCTTTCAGATACCTCTGTCGTGAGCCACCAGTTCGACTACTCTCCAGGCTTTTCAGCCAGCCATTCTTCTTTTCTTTTCTGTCATTCTTTGTCAAGGTAATTTAGGGCTTCTCTTTTCCTTTTAAGATCCATGTCAAGGCCACTCTAGGAATTTCTCTGCTGTTCATTCTCAGTATGTGTCCAGTCCATTTCCATCTGTTTTATTATTTCATTGGTGATGTTTTTTTTTTTGCTCCGTCTTATATAAACCATCATTTGTTATATGTTGTGAGGCCAACATATTTTTAATTTATGCAGACATTTGATTTGACAATTATTTAATTTAGCTTCCTGTTTTTTGGTCAACTTCCATGTCTCTAATTTGTATAATACAGCCTTAATTTACTATTGAATTACTATTGAAGATCCTTATTTTGGTTTTATTATGATATTTTGAAGATTTCCACATATTATTTAATTTTCTGAAAGCAGTATTAGCTTTTGTCAGTCTTTTCAGTATTGTATCTACATTTGCTCCCAAGTATATGAAATTCTTAACTTCTTGTATAGCTTGTTGATTGATTGTGATCTGTTTGTGGCATATGCTGTTTAATTTAAGCATGTTATCAAATAAAGTTATAAAATAGATTTTTTTTTTTTTTTAATTTTGAACATGCAATTTTTTTTTTTTAACAAGCTATGAAAAAAAACATTAGTGCAATAATCAGTTATGGACCTCATTCCACAGATGTTCAACCTTAACATTATAACCAGTGAAATCTCTACTGCGTATAAATGAATTTTCTAGATTTTGCAAAATGCTTTGAACTTAGTTTATTTACTTCATTGTGACTTTATAAAGATTGAGCCAGCCATCTCCCAGTGTTGTAAACATCACTATACAGTCATTTCTCATTTAGTGAACTTCTAAAGACAAAATAATTGTATGTTATAGGGGATAGTTTACTCTGTTTGATTTCATTTAGCATAACATTGATTATGGAGCTTTGGCTAGGAGTCTTTGTTAGTTTGTTGTTATAATAATGGAATTATTATAACAATGTTTGTTATAGTGAGTTCACTGACTATAACAAATTAAAAAATAGTCTTAGCCTCAGCCCTAGAGAATATTCTAATGGAAATTCTCTGATTCTCACTCTTAGTTTGTTTCTCTATCAAAGAATACATCCTCTGTCCAAAAGGAAACCGAACTTTTGATAGAAAATAAAACACAGGCCAATTATAATTATTCAAATAATTTATTTCAATCAATATACTTTCCCTCAACTTCGATACAGTGCTTGGCATGGTCAATTAATTCGTTAAATGAGTTTTTTTATATCGGTTTTTGGGATACTGTTGAGGGTCGTGGTTACTGCCGCTTGAATGTTTTCAGTGGTGTCGTATCACTTTCCTTTCATCGGCAAATGAAGTTGGGGGAAGAGAAAGAAGTCGCAGGGTGCTAAATCAGGTGACTACAGTGCGTGATCTAACACACAAACTTATTTTTTGCACAGAAACTGTCTCACAATGTTCGAATAATGAGATGGTGCATTATCGTGCAAAAGTGACCAGCTGCCTGCATCACGATATTCATGCTGTCTGCAACTAATTCTCGCTATCAATTGCTTCAAAACTTCGAGATAAAACAAAACTCACCATTGACCATTTGGCCAGGCAGAATGAATTTTTTGTGGATAATGCCCTTAGAATCGTAGAACCAAATCAGCATTGTCTTTACTTTTGACTTCTCCAAGCGACTTTTTTTTGGATGCCTCTCTTCTGGGTGGTCTCCACTCAGCACTTTGGTGCTTTGTTTCAGGCTCATACTCAAAACGCCACGTTTTGTCACCAGTAAAGATCGTTTCAAGGAAGTTCTGAGTCCTTACTAGCGGTTTTAATGAGGTTCTTGCAGAGTTCAATTCGATACATTTTTTTTGTCGTCGGTCAACTTGTGGAGAACAAATCGGGAATTCAACTTGTGGAGAACAAATCGGGAATTCAATTTACGAAGGCCCAAACTCTCAGTCAAAATGTTGCGCACAGTTGATTTTGGAATCCCAGATTCATCTTCAATCAATCTCATGGATGATTTTGGATTTTCTTTATGAAATCATGCACTTTTTTGGATGTTAGCTTCGCTCAGTCGAGTTTTTGGACAGCCTGGCTTTTTGTCATCCTCAAGCATCTCACAACCATTTTGAAATCGCTTAAACCACTCGTAAACTTGAGTACGGGATAAGCATTCATCATGTATGTTTTTTGAAGCATTTGATGCTTGTCGGTAAAACTATTATCAAGTTTAACACAAAAGTCAATCGCATCTTTCTGTTTGAAACTCATTTTCTGACCATTCATCAAAACACTCTTGGCACTATAACTCTGCTTCTAATGTCAATTGTCATAAACAGTTGACACAATACTAATGAAGGTTGCCGCTTTCAACAACAAAAAAATACAGCAGGTGGCACCACTAGTTTCTTCTATTTTCGAAATCGCTTAAACCACTCGTAAACTTGAGTATGGGATAGTTCGGTTTCTTCTTGAACAGAGGGTGTATATTGTAGTTGAATTTACTATTTAAAAAAAAAAAAAGAAAAAGATAATATAATTTTATATATATATATATTTAAAAAGATATGTTTATATATTTTTTCTTTTTTTTAGGGTTTGTATATCAGTGGTTTTGCAGGTGATAGATTTGATCTGAGGAAAGTTCTTGCATTTGGAATGTGTTCTTCAGCTGTAACAGTAATAATTTCAACTTTTTATAATAGCAACTAGTGACGTTATTATTATTATTTTTTTTTTTTTACTTATGACATATCTATAAGAACTTACACAGCTTACCTGATCCTCAAAAAAAACTACTGGACATTTAATTTTTAAACTCCATTTTAAACTGAATGTAACTTCTTATTGAGTATAGTTTTCTTACTTGTTCACTATAATTTTTGTCGCAGATTTTTAGCATTGGCCAGATCGACAATCCACTGCATGCATCAGTGTATTGTCATTAAGTTCCTAAATGACATCAAAATATCTGTGGTAATTTGTCAGAACCTATGCAATGTTTACATTGTGTAAAACTCTTAATATCTGCCATGTCATATGGTGAGTTAGCAGAATACAGGATCAGCTTGATTAGATGGCTCTCAGATACCAAAAATGTGGAAATCAGAAAAGGTGGATGAATGGATTTTTCAAGAGTTCTGTGTAATACTGAAAAATTTTCTCTGAGACTTAAGTGTTTCAAGTATGGTGTCTAGTGATGTGATAGGGAGACTAACATTCTGGAAAATTTGTGCAAGAGGTACCATTATTACTTATGAAAGAATTAGAAGATTTGAAACTTGATTTGCTCAGATCTTTTAGGTACCATTGCAAGCATTGTACCATTACACTCATTCCTCGTCTTTCAATGCCTGACATGTCACTGTGATCTAGAATCTGAATGCTCCCAAAAATGGAAGCAAAATTGTCTCTGTGAACACCCACCTATCGATGTGTATGTGCACACATACACACAAACAGCTTTCAAAGTAAAATGGAAAACCATTAGAAACTGTCATCATTTAGGATAGTGTGTGGACAGCATGTTGACCAAGGGTTAAATTAGTTGAGGCTATCGACAAGGATAAGTGTTGTAAGAATTTGAAAAAAAAAAAAAAAGACAACCTGAAGTCATCATGATACAAAATTCATGCTGTCAAGCAGGCTGCCCACAAAATTTCCAACTTTGTACACTCATGCTACATTTAACTTGACTTATAATGACATATATTTGGTACCCTGAAGATAGTCATCTATATGGACATCAAACTAATTCAAAAATCAACACTGTGCATTTGTTCAAATGTGTTTTGATGCCTGGGTTCGAAGCAGGACAGGTTTATCCAGAATTGAGGTAGATACATAGAAGACTAAAGTAATTAGTATCCTTGAATACATCATCATCATCAAATTCCTGCTATGTACCCTCAAGGGGTGTACAGGACATGATAGTACTACATGAAAAAAATTACATCATTACTAACTTCCTATCTACAATTTTCCTCCAAATCAGTCTGTTACTTGTCAAGATTCCAACATTATCAGATCTTATATTTCTATCGTCTAAGGCACTTTGTACCATATCAATCCACCTATATCTTGGTCTTCCTCTGGGTCGTTTTGCTGGCAGAGAACACTTGTTTTGCTAATCTTTCCTTGCCCATTCTGTTTAAGTGACCATACCACCTGAGATTAGCTCTGCTAACGCATTCCTGGATGCTGACAATGTCACGTTCTTTCCTAATATCCTCGTTTTTAATATGATATTGCCATTGATGCCATCTGTTCATGCCCATAATCTTTCTCAGGACTCTCATATCTGTGGTCTCTAGTCTTTGGTCAAGTGTTTTACTTCTGACCCAGCTCTCAGATCCATAAGTTAAAACTGGTTTGAACACTGTCTTGTATACAGCTAATTTAGTGTTCAGACTAATTTCTCTCTTATTCCATATTAATTTATTCAATTGACTTCCCACCATACCAGCTTTTCTGATTCTGTTGTCTATTTCTATATTTAATTTACCATCTTCAGTAAAAATCGTGCCTAAATAACTGAAATGTTTTACTTGTTCCACAGGTTCTCCATTCACAACGCAGTTGACATTTTCAATGATTTTGCCTATTTTCATTGTCTTTGTCTTTTTATTGCTGACCTTCATACCATATCTATTGCAACAGTTATTCAATTTAGTCAGAGAATCTTGCAGACTTGTAGTGGATTTATTTAGAAGTATAACATCATCCGCATAAAGCAAATAGCTGACATTAACATCTCCAAGTTTGATATCATGTTTAATACCACTTTCCTTCATAATGTGATCCATATAGATAATGAATAACAGAGGGGATAATGGACATCCTTGTCTCACACTAGATTTAACATTAAACCATCTTCCTGTACTTCCTTCAATTCTAACTGCTGACTTACAACTCAAATAAAGACTAAGTATTGCTTGATATAATGCCCCATTGACACCATATAACTGTAGCGTATTGAATAGCTTCTCTCTTGGCACCTTGTCATATGCTTTTTCCAAATCAACAAAACTTAAATACAGATCTTTGTTATATTCCCATGCTTTCTTGACTATTTGTCGTAAAGTGAAGATCTGATCCTGACAGCCTCTATTTGGCCTGAATCCAGCTTGTTCTTCACCAAGCTTTTCTTCCACAATTCTTCTCAACCATTTCTCAAGTATACTTGCATAGATCTTCCCAGGAACACTCAGTAGGGAAATACCTCTGTAATTCTCACATGCAGTTTTATTTCCCTTTTTTATATATGGGTACTATTGAGAGCTCTACTCCAATCATCAGGAATTCGTCCCTCTGTCCAGGGCTTCTGAACTATGCAGTGGAGCCACTGTAAGACTCTCACACCACCATACTTCAGCATTTCTGGTCGAATATCATCGACTCCTGCTGCCTTTCCACATTTCAAGTCTTTGATGGCTTTTTCAACTTCAAGTATGGATATGTATTCCTAACTGCATGCCTGGTCAGCGTTTTTTACCACTGTGCTGTCATTACTGCTTGTTTCATTTAGCAGTTTTTCAAAGTAATTACTCCATACTTCAAGGATATCTTTTTCTCCCGTTTTCTTGTCACCTTTATCATCTCTAACTCCTTTTACAGCACACTTTCCTTCATTCCTAAGCTTCTTCAACAACCTCCAGAATATTTTGCCACCTTCTTGATATTTATTTTCTATATTCTTGCCAAAGTCCTCCCATGACTTTTGTTTAGCTAGTTTTACACAGTGTTTAGCATTCTTGCATTTGTCTCTATATTCTCTAAGAGCACAAGCTGACTTATTTGACAGGAACTTTTGATATGCTTTCTTCTTTTCCTTCACTGCCTCTTTAACTTCCTGTGTCCACCAGGGGGTTCTGATTTTTTTATCCTTACAGACAACCTCACCACATGCCTCTCTGGCAGAATTAATCAATGTTTTCTTCAGAGTTTGCCACTGAATCTCCAAGGTTTGATTCCTGTTCTCAAACTCTTTCATTTTTTCTTCAATAATCTTTGTGTATTTTAGTCTACAGCTCACATCTGAGAGCTGCTCAACTTTTATTTGCTTTAAAACTTTCTTACATGTTATTCTTTTCAATATGAAATTCAATTTTATCCTGCTCAAGACTAAATAGTGATCACTTCCAATTTCAAATCCGCTGTACACTCTGGTGTCCTGCACCAGGGAGAAAACATCACTATCAACAATAACATAGTCAATGAGACTTTTCTTATTTCTAGCCTCTTCTCTCCATGTGAATTTGTGCACATTTTTATGTTGGAACATGGTGTTAGTAATAACCAGTCCATGTCCTGAGCAGAAATCCAACAGATATTTGCCATTATTATTAGCTTTGCTCTTTTCTCCAAATTTTCCCAAAATATTTTTGTATGTCTCACAATCATTTCCTACTCTGCCATTTAGATCCCCAACAAGGACCAACTTTTCATTTTTCATTGTGACAGTGGCTTTTTCTAAAGCCTCAAAAAATTTCTTTACTTCTACTTTAGTAGAAGCTTCTGTGGGACCATAGGCACAAATAAGTCTCATTGTCCAGTTCCCCATTCTCATATTTGTCCACATTACTCTACTTGAGACTGACTGCCATTCAAGAAGATTAGCCTCGTATTTTGTGTTGAATACTATGGCTACTCCTTCTTTTCTTTGATTGTCATTGCCTGAATATAACATTTTGTATTTATTGCTCAGAAAGATCTCACCAGTTTTGGTCTTTTTTGTTTCATTCACCCCTATTATGTCGATCTGGTACTTATCTAATTCCTCAGCTAGCTCCATTTCTTTGCCATTCAGGCTTCTTACATTGATAGTACCGATCTTTAACTCTGATGATGTTGAGTTGGGGTTTGTTTTCAGATTTGTTCCGGTAGCTGACTTTTCGCTGTTCACCCTGGTTCGCTGGCAAAAACAACGGGGGCCTTGTTTAACTGGGCGACGCCCCATCCGGCATGAAATTTTGTTATGTTGTACCATCATTTTTTTTTATTTTGGTTTAACCAATAAGAAAACAATTTGGTCGGCTAAATCCCAAATTGCAAGCATCCTCGTTTGTTCACTATCCAAGTAGATACCCAACAGGGTGCACCAAGAGAAGGCGAGGATTGAACATTAGGTCAGAAGCCCTGGTCGGTTCTCCGCATTCCTTTAAAGGCTATGTGGAGGTCTCCTCTCAGTTATACAGCTTTGACCCTTAAGCACCCCATCCTTGAATACCTGTATATGAAATTTAATTATCTAAATTATCTGGTTTTATCAATGGACAGACCTTTCAACTTGCATTGCCATATGTTCATTAAGCTTTTATCATCTTTATTCTAACAAGCAATTTTTCATACAGTTGAATTTTTTTTTTTTATGTTAGAAATGAACGAAAACTAATTAAAAAAAAGTTTAATTGTTAATATGCTTAATGTTAATAGGTTCCTTTTTATTTGCGTGACTTAAACTTATTTCTAATATTACTTTTAAGTTTTAAGGAATAAGAGAGAAATTATTCGGAACACTAAATTAGCTGTATACAAGACAGTGTTCAAACCAGTTTTAACTTATGGATCTGAGAGCTGGGTCAGAAGTAAAACACTTGACCAAAGACTAGACCGCAGATATGAGAGTCCTGAGAAAGATTATGGGCATGAACTGATGGCATCAATGGCAATATCACATTAAAAATGAGGATATTAGGAAAGAACTTGACATTGTCAGCATCCAGGAATGTGTTAGCAGAGCTAATCTCAGGTGGTATGGTCACTTAAATAGAATGGGAGAGGAAAGATTAGCAAAACAAGTGTTCTCTTCCAGGTTGGCAGGAAAACGACCCAGAGGAAGACCAAGATATAGGTGGATTGATATGGTACAAAGTGCCTTAGACGATAGAAATATAAGATCTGATAATGTTGGAGTCTTGACAAGTAACAGACTGATTTGGAGGAAAATTGTAGATAGGAAGTTAGTAATGATATAATTTTTTCATGTAGTACTGTCATATCCTGTACACCCCTTGAGGGTACATGGCAGAAATTTGATGATGATGACTTTTAAGTTTCTTCTCTGTACAGTGACTTCTTTATATTGAGAGAGAATAGACAAAGCAGTTTATCATTTTCTGAAAAGAATAAGAAATAGATATAATAGTTTATTACTAATACTCTGTATATAACAGTATAATGTTTAAATCCATAATCCACTGGCTGTTCACTATAGCAAACAAGAGAAACAGTCCATTATTATACAAAGTTCAGTATAATAAATTTAGGCAAAAAAAAAAAAAAAATCCTATTTCCCAATAAATTTGCAAGAAAATATTGGCATGGGAACCATTAAACCCCCCTTTCCCCAGTTATTCAGAGTCTCACGTATTAGTAGTTGGAAGTTGTATATGTTGAGCTCTGAATATGTGACTATTAAACTTATTTCTTTCTCATGTTGTATGATATTTATTATTATTTCTGTAAAAAAGGAAAATAAACCCTCCAGAAACCTTGTTTTTTTGACAGGAGTGAATATGATATATTGTAAATCCACATTAAGACTGGTGCAAACGTTAAAATTTAGTTAGTTGTAGCAACAAAAATGGGAGGGTTAGAGAAGGATTCAACTAGTATGCAACAATATACAGGATTGGCTGCAGATTCTCATTTCAGAATACATGTTTCATTCAGCATGCATCATTTCAGAATACATGTCATTGCTTGAAGAAAAGCGCTAAAAAGAAACAATAATACATACACATTGGTGTTTTATAGCAAAGTAGGTGAGGTCTTAGGATGAGACCTCACCAGGAGCTGATAACCATATCATCTTTCTGTAGATTTGGAGAGGAAACGAATAGAAGTACAGTAAATAGTAAGTGGCACACTTGCTCTCCAGGCGAGAGATTATTTTCATCAATCAGTATTAGAAACCCACTCTGCTTATTAGAGGTCTGAAGTGGTTTGAATAAATGCCATGTTTGGTCTCTAGTGCAGTGTTTTCAGTTTATCTTATCATTTAGTTGATTCAGATATTAATGTACTATAAGATTTGCAACCTTTCTTGAATTGGATTCACATTAAAAAAAAAAAAAAAACATTCAAGAAATGATGAAAAAAAATAGAGAAAACTAGAAATGCATGAAATTGTAAAAATTAACCAGTAGAAAATCCTATCCTACATGGTGGCTACTGAATTGAGCAGTAGGTCAGTTGGTTATGTAAATCATTCAGAGGAGAAGAATGAGTAGTTGATTGCCAGCCAGCATAACTTGATAGTTTTATCTGCAAGAATGTAAAGGAAGAAAATACATTATCGTTTAGGGGATTACTATGGAAATATGCTTTCGAAGCACAAAAGAGAACAATACTCGTTTGTTGGACATGGAAATTAATTCTTTATTTGAAAAGTAAAGTAATTTATTGGATGATGAAACCACATAGATATTTTAAGTCCTGCTTATGAAAAAGAAGTAGTTTGGGTGCTTAATTTCACTATATATATATATATATCAATGCCATTGTCAGACATTGGAGACTCATAGTTTGTGAAAATATCCCATTACAAAGCAATGACCATCTTGGCACATTGTTATGTGCAAGTGATCAGGTATTCTATTCCTGGATGATATGTGTGATGAATAGTCTGTGCACCATTTCAACCTTTATTTATTTAATAGTATTGATTCATAATGCAGCATAATTAGAAAATAATTAATATTTATTAACTTATTTGCTGATATTTCATTGGTATTGTATCCAACATCTTCAAAGCACAAAAACAGTTTGTCACAGTACGTGAAATACCAACAATTTGGTCTAACATTGGAACTAGTTTAAAAAAAAAAAATTGACAGTCAACACAAGGAACTAAAGTCCTAACTGGCACCATCTTTTGTTGGGTAAATAGAGAGAGAAAACAAGTATTAATTTGATCTTAAAATGACTGTCTCCCAAATTTTCAGTAAATTGATACAGCCATACCTGTTAAAGTTTGGAGTATGTTTTAAAACTGCTGATTCATTCCAAAAGCAGTCTCTTTGACTTATGACTTTTGTGTAGCACTTGTTTTCTTCCATTTGGTCTCGTGTGAAGGGGAGAGGAGATATCCAAGTCATGGTCTGCTAGTCCCAACTTGCCATAACAGTAGTGCCGAATGTATTTTTTATGTTCTCCAAGGAAGATGCCAACAGTTCTTCCTGCCTGTCTATAGTAAGCCAGGTTACAAGTACAGGACAATTCATATACTTCTGGATGGATTAAGAAGAGAGTTTGTCCTTAAGTGAGCAGATGAGAGTTACCAATTTGACATATGGTTTTAAGTATGATATGTAGCTGATATTTATTGAGCATTCTAGATATTTTTTCAGATGTACCTTGAATGTATGGGATTGTAACAGTTTTTCTGTAGTCTTGTGTAATAGGCAATGGAGGGAGAGTTCCCTGGAGCGTTTAGTATTTTGTCTATTCTTTGTGAATTATAGCCATTGCCTGATAAAGTTTGATGCAAGTGAGTGAGTGAGTTCAGTGGTAAGAGTATTGTCATCAGAACAAATGGCTTTGGCTCTGTGAGTTTTTTTTTTTTAGGATACCATATTGTGCAGGATTATGTGAATGTTTGTGCAAATATTTCCATGTATGTGTAGGTTTTCTATAAACAGAAAAAGATAATTAAACATCAGGATGGCATGTTTAGGAAAGGCAGATTTAGCTTCCTTTTCCATTGTAAGTGGATTTTATGGTGTTGGCTGTTTAAATGCATTAAAAATATATCTAATGTGTCTAGACCATGTGGCCAAATAGCAAACACATCATTAACATAACACAGCCAAACGACTGGTTTGAGATTATAGCTAGGTTTTCTAAGGGTTCTATGTAGAAATTGGCTAAAGTGGTAAGCCCATTGCTGTCCCATCTTTTTTGTATATTTTCCCTTTGCATGCAAAATAATCTGCATGTACTGTAAATTTAAGTAATTCAAATATATCTGGGAGAAATGTGAATTTAGCAAATCAATGGTTTCAATTAATGGTGCATTAGTAAAGAGTGAAGTAATATCAGAACTAATCATTATATCTGAACTTTCTTAATATATGGTTTTTTAATATACTTTTTAGGTGAACAGAATTTTTAACATAGGAGAAAAAATTATTTGTTACGGGGACTAGTAATTTAGCTAAATATTTAGTAAGTTTGTATGTGGGATTATTTATGTTATCCACAATTGGACATAGGGGTGTACATTATTTGTGAATTTCAGGTGCTTCATATATACTGCCAACACATAAGCCTTTGTACTCATTTCAACCTTATTGCTTGCAGAAAAATTTGATATGAAATTATCAACTGTAAAAATCAGAATTATACATTTCAAGGAAGGGAACCAATTCAAAGTAGTCATCCAGTTGTACCCTTGATATGTAAATTGTGACAGCAGATGAAGAAAATTCCCATGAACATATCTTTAAAAAGATCTGTATAAGAAGAAAAAAAAAATAGCTTCATCTGAAAAGAAAACAAATGAAGTTTAGCTGTTAGTAATATAACAGTTACAATAGAAATTATGAATATTGAATTGCCTTTACCACAAATATTCACTTTTAGCCTTCTAAAGATATATATATAATAGAGCAAGTTTTATGATGAAAGTCTCAACGCTATGTGCTTATCAAATAAAATTTTTAAATAATGAAAATTCTGTACTGGGGTGCTTAAGGGTCAAAGCTGTATAACTGAGAGGAGACCTCCACATAGCCTTTAAAGGAATGCGGAGAACCGACCAGGGCTTCTGACCTAATGTCCAATCCTCACCTTCTCGTGGTGCACCCTGTTGGGTATCTACTTTGATACTGAACGAACGAGGATGGGCTGGCAATTTGGGATTTAGCCGACCAAATTGTATTCTTATTGGTTAAACCAAAATAAAAAATGATGGTACAACATGACAAAATTTCATGCCGGCTGGGGCGTCGCCCGGTTAAACAAGGCCCCCGTTGTTTTCGCCAGGGAACCAGGGCGAACAGCGAAAAGTCAGCTACTGGAACAAATCTGAAAACAAACCCCAACTCAACATCACCAGAGTTAATGATCGGTACTATCAACGTAAGAAGCCTGAATGGCAAAGAAATGGAGCTAGCTGAGGAATTAGATAAGTACCAGATCGACATAATAGGGGTGACTGAAACAAAAAAGACCAAAACTGGTGAGATCTTTCTGAGCAATAAATACAAAATGTTATATTCAGGCAATAACAATCAAGGAAAAGAAGGAGTAGCCATAGTATTCAACACAAAATACGAGGCTAATCTTCTTGAATGGCAGTCAGTCTCAAGTAGAGTAATGTGGGCAAATATGAGAATGGGGAACTGGACAATGAGACTTATTTGTGCTTATGGTCCCACAGAAGGTTCTACTAAGGTAGAAGTGGAGGAATTTTTTGAGGCTTTAGAAAAAGCAACTGACACAATGAAAAAGGAAAAGTTGGTCCTTGTTGGGGATCTAAATAGTAGAGTAGGAAATGATTGTGAGACATACAAAAATATTTTGGGAAAATTTGGAGAAAAGAGCAAAGCTAATAATAATGGCAAATATCTGTTGGATTTCTGCTCAGGACATGGACTGGTTATTACTAACACCATGTTCCAACATAAAAATGTGCACAAATTCACATGGAGAGAAGAGGCTAGGAATAAGAAAAGTCTCATTGACTATGTTATTGTTGGTAGTGATGTTTTCTCCCTGGTGCAGGACACCAGAGTGTACAGAGGATTTGAAATTGGAAGTGATCACTATTTAGTCTTGAGCAGGATAAAATTGAATTTCATATTGAAAAGAATAACATGTAAGAAAGTTTTAAAGCGAATAAAAGTTGAGCAGCTCTCAGATGTAAACTGTAGACTAAAATACAGAAATATTATTGAAAAGAAAATGAAAGAGTTTGAGAACAGGAATCAAACCTTGGAGATTCAGTGGCAAACTCTGAAGGAAACATTGACTGATTCTGCCAGAGAGGCATGTGGTGAGGTTGTTTGCAAAGAAAAAAAAATCAGAACTCCCTGGTGGACACAGGAAGTTAAAGAGGCAGTGAAGGAAAAGAAGAAAGCATATCAAAAGTTCCTGGCAAATAAGTCAGCTTTTACTCTTACAGAATACAGAGACAAATGTAAGAAAGCTAAACAGTGTGTAAAACTAGCTAAACAAAAGTCATGGGAGGACTTTGGCAAGAATATAGAAAATAAATATCAAGAAGGTGGCAAAATATTCTGGAGGTTGTTGAACAAGCTTAGGAATGGAGGAAAGAGTGCTGTAAAAGGAATTAGAGATGATAAAGGTGAAATGAAAACAGGAGAAAAAGATATCCTTGAAGTATGGAGTAATTACTTTGAAAAACTGTTAAATGAAACAAGCAGTGATGACAGCACAGTGATAAAAAACACTGACCAGGCATGCAGTCAGGAATACATATCTATACTTGAAGTAGAAAAAGCCATCAAAGGCTTGAATTGTGGAAAGGCAGCAGGAGTAGATGATATTCGACCAGAAATGCTGAAGTATGGTGGTATAAGAGTCTTACAGTGGTTGCACTGCATAGTTCAGAAAGCCTGGACAGAGGGACGAATTCCCGATGATTGGAGTAGAGCTCTCATAGTACCCATATATAAAAAGGGAAATAAAACTGAATGTGAGAATTACAGAGGTATTTCCCTACTGAGTGTTCCTGGGAAGATCTATGCAAGTATACTTGAGAAACGGTTGAGAAGAATTGTGGAAGAAAAGCTTGGTGAAGAACAAGCTGGATTCAGGCCAAATAGAGGCTGTCAGGATCAGATCTTCACTTTACGACAAATAGTCGAGAAAGCATGGGAATATAACAAAGATCTGTATTTAAGTTTTGTCGATTTGGAAAAGGCATATGACAAGGTGCCAAGAGAGAATCTATTCAATACGCTGCAGTTATATGGTGTCAATGGGGCATTATATCAAGCAATACTTAGTCTTTATTTGAGTTGTAAGTCAGCAGTTAGAATTGAAGGAAGTACAGGAAGATGGTTTAATGTTAAATCTGGTGTGAGACAAGGATGTACATTATCCCCTCTGTTATTCATTATCTATATGGATCACATTATGAAGGAATGTGGTATTAAACCTGATATCAAAATTGGAGATGTTAATGTCAGCTCTTTGCTTTATGCGGATGATGTTATACTTCTAAATAAATCCGCTACAAGTCTGCAAGATTCTCTGACTAAATTGAATAGCTGTTGTAATAGATATGGTATGAAGGTCAGCAATAAAAAGACAAAGACAATGAAAATAGGCAGAATCATTGAAAATGTCAACTGTGTTGTGAATGGAGAACCTGTGGAACAAGTAAAACATTTCAGCTACTTAGGCACAATTTTTACTGAAGATGGTAAACTAAATATAGAAATAGACAACAGAATCAGCAAAGCTGGTATCGTGGGAAGTCAATTGAATAAATTCATATGGAATAAGAAAGAAATTAGTCGGAACACTAAATTAGCTGTATACAAGACTGTGTTCAAACCAATTTTAACTTATGGATCTGAGAGCTGGGTCAGAAGTAAAACACTTGACCAAAGACTAGAGACCGCAGATATGAGAGTACTGAGAAAGATTAGAGGTGTGAACAGATGGCATCAATGGCAATATCATATTAAAAATGAGGATATTAGGAAAGAACTTGACATTGTCAGCATCCAGGAATGCGTTAGCAGAGCTAATCTCAGATGGTATGGTCACTTAAATAGAATGGGAGAGGAAAGATTAGCAAAACAAGTGTTCTCTGCCAGGTTGGCAGGAAAACGACCCAGAGGAAGACCAAGATATAGGTGGATTGATACGGTACAAAGTGCCTTAGACGATAGAAATATAAGATCTGATAATGTTGGAGTCTTGACAAGTAATAGACTGATTTGGAGGAAAATTGTAGATAGGAAGTTAGTAATGATGTAATTTTTTCATGTAGTACTGTCATATCCTGTACACCCCTTGAGGGTACATGGCAGGAATTTGATGATGATGATGAAATTCTGTACTTCACTTATAATACATAAAATTACCACAATTGTCTAGTCAGTGAACAAAAGATTCAAAATAAATCTTTCTCGTTTCAGGACTAAATTATTAACTAGATACTGAAATGTTCATTTCAGTATCTTTTCACAAAAAAACACCTCATCTTAAACACCACAATAGTAAACGTGTGCAATCTATATGGTCAACAACAAATCTCATCCATCCATCTATCTCTTCATTGGATATCAACTGATGCCATGTGGTCGCTCAGATGCTCGTTGATGTTCCACACCAGTCCTTGCTATGTGATTCTGTTGTATGCTTTTCTGGAGGCCTCAACTCTTGTAACTTTACTTTCTATTACCTTTCTGAGAAGGGCTCCTTCCATCCTTTCCATAACTTTCTTCTGTCATTATCATTAAGGAGCCTTAAATTCTACTGATCCTTTTTAGCACTTATCCATTTGTCCACCTTTCAGTATGGTATCCCCAACAGCCTTCTGTAACACATCTCAAAAGCAGTTATCCTTTTCCTCTCAGACTTCCTTAGGTTCTAAGTCTCACATCCATAAGTCACTGTTGAAGAAACAGCTGCATCCAAAATCTTCAATTTTGTTCTTGTAGATAGATCCATCTGTCCAGATTTTAGAAAAGTCTGACTGTTGTTTTAGCCATTCCTGATTTTCTTCTGAACACAATTCTTCACATTAATAATGGATCCCAGATGCTCAAACTTGCTGACTTCCTCAATTCTTTCTCCATTAAGGTACACATTTGTTTCTCAAGAGCTGCCTTGTTTGTATTTCCCTTGAGAACCATAATCTTTGTCTTGCTAGGATTGAGTTGTAGTCCTCTGTTCTTACTGATCTCATTAACTTTGTCAAAATTTCTCCTAGTTCTTCCTTGTTACTGATCAATCTATTACCTATCCTAATTCCTGACATAAGCTCATCCAGTGCTTTATACGTGATGTCCTCAGCATATATATTAAACAAGTGAGGAAAAAGTAAACATCCTTGCCTAACTTCCTTTCCAACGGATCTGATCTTAGGTGCCCTTACCTTTCCTAAAACCTGCTGGTCCCTCAGGCATCTTTGCCTCAACTTTGGCCTCGGTCCTATTTAGAATGAGCTTTAATAAAATCTTGCTTTCATGAGATAATATTAAACTAATAGTTCTATTGTTTTTTCAATCCTTTATATCTCCCATCTTATGTAGTAGTATGAAAACAGACTTCTTTCAGTCTCTAGGTCAAGATCTTGTGTCCCATATCCTTGTAATTATTTGATTACAAATCAAAAACATTTGATTTGAAAAGACATGAAGATAATGTTCTTGTGTATGAGCCAATTTTAAGTATTGATGTGGGTAGATTTGAAAATCAAAATTGAATAATGCAACTTATTTGTGCTCAGGAGTGTCATATGAAACTATGGACACAAGTTTTGAGCCACCAGACAGGGGAAGCTAACATAAAGGAAAAACTAGTTCTTCTTAGAGATCTAAACAGCAGGCATAGGGAATGAACCTCAAATATCTGGAAATGTTAAATGTTTAGGGAATAATTGGAGAAAAGTGCAATGCTGATAATACTGCTAAGCAGTTGCTAGATTTCTATTCAGGATATGTTCGTTTACTAAACTGTCTCATCATGATGATCAAAAATTTATCTGGTGAGAAAACACAAAAAATAAGAATATCTTAATTTATTATTATTTTTTTTAAGGTTGATAGGAAGTGATTATTATTTAGACCTGCTCAGGTCTAAATAATAATCACTTCCTAACAATTAAAAATTAATGATTACTAATTTTTAAATTAATAAAAATGAGTATCACCTTGAAAAGAAAAATATATGCTTGAAAGTTTTAAAAAAGTATCAGTTGGTCAGCTTTTAAGCATGAACTTGTAGAATCATATACCAATATTTTTGGAGAAAAAGTAAAATAGTTTTGAAATCAAGTGCCAAAATTAGAGGCCCAGTGTTAAAATCTGAATCATGGATCGATTCAGCTAGGTAAGTGTGTGATGAAATTATCTGCAAGAATAAGAAAAATCAGATCTTGTTAATCATACAAAAATTGTAAAGTAGCAGTCTTGGAAAAGAAGGAATCATACTGAAAGTTCCTGTTAAGTAAGTCAGTATCTGTGTCAGAGAATATAGATAACAATGTAGAAAGTGACAAGTAGCTGAACAAAATTCATGTGAAAATTTGAATAAGTGTGCTATAGGTCTTTGAGAGTCTTTAGTTAAATAATTGCTTCGACAAATTTGTATGAAGCTCAGCAGTGAAAAAAAAAATCAAATCAAAAGACTGAAAATAAACTGAAACATCAACTGCATTCTCAGAAGTGAACTTAAGGAACAAGTTACACCTTTTAGCTATTTAAACACAATATTTACTGAAGATGGCTAATTAATTACGGAAGCAGAAAATAGAATAAGTTATGCTGATATGATGAAAGCCAGTTAAATCAATTTATATGGAATAAGAGAGAAATCAGCTTGCACTGTACAAAACAATGTTCAAACCTCTTCACATATGGATTAGAGAGTTAGATTGGAAATAACCTATATTTTAAATGTGTTGCTAACAGTCATTAAAATAGATAAAAAATGCCGATTACTTGGAAGCTTAATTTTAGTAAAAAAAATTAATAATTTAATAACAAATGCTATTTGATAAGCATAACACCAATATTATCAGAGTAAACACATGACTAAACACACAATTAAAGAATAGTAAAATGACGTCCACAGTAATGAGTCATGTTTGTAGCTGGTATAAATTGGAGCAATTTATACTGGAACTACATCCAGGTGAAATGGCTGTGGGAAGGGAACTGATGGAGTTTGAAAGCAGCATTGTGATAGGATGCCATGTTTCAGACCTATCTGTTTTGCAAATTATGGACAAATTGGACCATCCCAGGTCAACAATCATCAGTGATACCATACTGAGATAAAAGTGCAGGGAGTGAGCTACAAGTGCTTCCCACAGTGGACGACTCACCATACTCTCTGAACATTGAGCATAGGGTGCTATGAAGAATATGTAAAAACCACCATTTGTGGACTGAAAACATTGAATGCGGAGTTCCGAGCACTGACTGGAACTTGAATTGGCACAAAAACATTCAGAACTGAGACTCACAACATAGATTTCCATTGTAGGCTGCAGTATACAAGCTCCACATTATCTGAACCAACATGCAGCATCGTCTTTGGTGGTGCAAAGAGCATGTATAGTGGGATGTGAAAACTTGGAAAACTGTGCTGTGGAGTAATGAAATGCACTATGCTCTCTACTTAGCAGATGCACGGTTGTGTGGCAGATGTCTATCAAACATCTCTTTACCAGATAACTCCAACTATGAAGTTCTGATGTGGTGGGGTGATGGTATGGTCCTGTTTTTTCTGGTTTGGCCTTGGACCTCTGTTTGTGGTGCCATTGTCGTGACGTTCTATTTTCATTTGTGTTCTAATCTGCCATCTTGCTTCAAGTCACTCTTATTAATAAAACAACTAATTGCAAATTGATCACCGATCCAAAAGTAGGGAAATTTATAATTATACTGCGCCACCCTATTTTTAGATTAGTCTATATAAAACAGTAGGATCAATTCTTAATTAAGTTAGCAGTCTTCTCATTTAGGCCGAATTATTTACTATTCTAGTTGGGGCACCCGCAAGATTCGAATTTTTTATGAACGGTGCAATAAAAGGGAATTCAGGCAAACACAATATTTAGATTAATAAAATAAAACATTTAATATATGATATATAACAAATACAAGAATTCTACTTTTAAATGAAACAATACAAATAACTTAATACATCTTGCTAAGTCACTCATTCCAATTCAATGTTCTAAACTTTAACATACAATTCACAGCTTCAAAATTACAAGCTTTCTTAACTCAAGTTAATAAAACAAAACTTCTCATTTGATCAGTCTGCACATATCTATCAGTTGTACTTAATGTTTAAATTCACAGCAGGCACTAATCAAGGTAGACAATATTCCAAGCAATCTTATTTCGGACCTTGAACTTCGAAGATACGTTATAGTTAATGTTAGAATAAACAAACATGTATGACTACTCTTACCAGATACAATCTTTAATACATCAATTTATTGTGAGCACACTTATGAATTAACTTATTTAAGCTAACGGAACACATTAAATAAAATTCTCCAACGCTTTAACTGAACTACTGTTAATCGCGCTTCACTACTCTAAACAACAGCAATAAGGTACTGATATCTTTCCTTGTTTACTTTTCTCCAACTAGTTAAATTCATTATAATTCTTCTCAGGGCAACATAGAATTAAGACGTAATCCTAGACTAACTGGAACTAATCAGAATTTCCCATTGAATGTCCAGTTCTTTATTTATCCGATTATGACATCAATTTTCCTCTACAACAACAGCTGATCTCACTTGCAGCTGAGTATATGATTCACTACGTTTTTGCTCACTTCTCAACACTATTCTCATGAATTTCTGCCCTAAAGAATTTATAATTTTCCTTCACTTTGCTTGTATCCTACCTTCCTTCAGGTTCCGCAAAACTCTCTCCTTTTCTCTAATTAATTCTTATTGCCTTTCTTTCTTCTTTTGGTTCCAAGGTCACGCACTCTTCGACTCGTGCTTGTTTATTTCATGCGTCTCCATGACAACCAATGAACGCAAACATTTCGCTAATGTAATACAACGCTCTACTACTACATAAGTGATTACATAACGTTAAATTTTTACAAATAAGAATAAACAGAATATTTGAGCTACTTAATCAGCTTTTTCATTACGTATACAATTATTTATAATAACACTTTTTGTTACTTTATATATATATTTTAGTTATCATAAATTTCTACACATATTAATTAATAAATTAATAGTAGGTTTAGTTTAGATTAAATATTTAAATAGTAATCCTTAATTAAGGAACAATAAATAATTTTTATAGAAATCATGATTAATATATAATAAGCAATGTTAAATGTGAATGAAAAAAATAAATTACACAACATAGTTTCATTCACAATTTAACACCATAAACATTTGGATTCTGAGAGGTATCTGGACATTCTGAACAGTGCAGTGCTTCCTACTTTATAGCATTTCTACAGAACTGACCAATATCACTTTCTGCAAAACAGTGCACCATGTCATAAAGCTGCTGCTGTAACTGCATGGGTTGTGAACATGAAGGTCACTACACTTGGTTGGTCTGCACAGAACCCTGAATATTCTTCCTGCACACACAGAACCAGTGTGTGCAGGAAGAATGGTCGAAAATTCCCATTGATCACTATCATATGCTTGTGGACATTATTCTCCATAGTGATTGCTGATATCACTGCAGGTCCTGTATCTTATTAAAGTGGGTGCCATGATTAAAAAAAAACATACATTTTGTTCATCACACTATAGTGTCCATTGACTTCTTTCCAAGTAGTGTATATATATAAATAAACATTGAATGTTTAATCTTTTGAATACTATCCCTTAAGTGTGAGAAAGAGACAGGGAATCTTTTGTATTCAGATTTGCTTTTACATAAAGTCTCAGATTCTTTGAATATTCTCCATAAATTTCCATAATTAAAGAAACTGTAGTGATCAATTTTTTTGCCACCAGTTACAGTGATTATGCCAATATCACTGTGGATATTCAAAGTTCTTAGAAACTAATGCAATTCATTTTTTTTATTCCTGACCTAAACAGATTGACTAGTTTGGCCATGTAGTTAGCATGAACAAGGATTTTTATATACACCAGGAAGAAGCCAAGGATGCACTATCTCTTTGAAAAGAAAAAAGAGTCTGGTTTCCAGACAGTAGAGAAGAAAGTTGAAATGTTTAATTTTTGTAGCACTTTTTTTTTTCTTCTCCCAGAAACATCTGAAACTTCACGTTTCAGAGAATGTGGATCGCATTTACAGAGCTATGCTAGATAGAAAACGCATCATTATAACTGAAATGGTATCAAATACAAGGTGCAGAAACATAATAGTAACTTCAGAATGAATCATACTGGCCACTGAACTAGAAAGTTTTATTTAATACCCTGGTGGACCTCTTTTAGCTCAAATTACAGTACATATGTGGTTTGGCATAGATTCCACAAGGTGCTGGATTGCATTTACATCCACAACATACCAGGTGTTCACCAGTTAGTCCTTTAACCAGCTCAGATTTCATCGAAGAGGATTTTGCCCTTGGACATGTTTTCCAACATGTTCCATACATTTGTATTGTAGTTCAGATCTGGGCTTTGTGGTGGACAGACAAGTCTTGTCTTGCAGGTCCTGTATCTTTGTGGTGGAAGTCGCTGTCATGCTTGCTGAACCACTACTAAACAATTCTTATGTGATGGACAGCATTATCATCCATGAAACAACTGTCATACTGGATAAAAAGTCAACATTGCAGGATCGAATTGCTTGGCAACATTTTCAGATATTCCTTCGAGGACACCTGACCTTCCAGCAATATCAAGGGACCTGTTTCTTACCAACAGAATGTATTCCACACCATGACACCACCTCCAGAGCCAGAATACATAAAGAAAGTTTTACTATATCAGGAGAAAATTTCTTCATTTATTCTAGAACATAAAAATCCACACCTTTGAACAATTAAAATCTAGCAAACTTAAATAAAATCGGTTTAATAAAGCTGGTCTTTCACCTTCCCCATTATAGTTTTTATTAATGCAGTTTGCTTTTCTTTCAGGTTTTCTTGTTTGGTACAGTAAGTGAATGGTGGCATGTATATAACATTGCTTGGTATGTAGTATTTTGGATTTTGACTGGATTATTTCAATCAACAGGATGGCCTACTGTAGTTGCTATTGTTGGAAATTGGTTTGGAAAATCCAGGTAAGTATTCTTTTTTTTTTTTTTCAAGTGGTTTTACCTTTCATTTATTGTGTTTATTCACAAATTCTTGAAATAATCAGTATCCGTTTATTATCTGTGGGTCCATTAACTCATCATATATTCAGATCAACCTTTACATTAAGGTAATTCAGACCTTTAGCTGTGCTTCCCCCCTCCCCCACTAGATCTGTGTGTTGCATATCCTTACCACTATAATTCTAATTAAATCTGTGAAGTGGCTGTGAAAATTCTCTTCTCCAGGAATATTTAAAATATTATGACTTAACTGAGAGTTTTCCAGGCATAATATTTTTTTACAAGATAAAATTTGACGAAGAATAACATTCTTATTATTAAATATGAATTTATGCATCAAATTTTCCCACTTGTGTTTTTTGAGGAAATAGGTCAATTCTAATTAATGAAATATTTCAACAATGGGTAAACTGATAGCTGTAGAAAGCTGCCCTTATGTACCTTAACTACAGAATTGGGTAAATAGAGATAGCAGTATAAATCAGGTAGAATAGATTAATAGGAGGAAAGAAAAGGGAATAGATAAATAGGAAGAGAGGAAAGGGACTGAATATCATAGAAGTTGTTAAGCTCAAAAAGAAGAAAGCAAAGATTTTTGCTAGCTTGGCAATGGAGAAGTGAGAAAGAAAGAAATGAGCCATCTTTTCAATGTTGTCATGGGAACACCTCAGAATTTTCTGAGTAATAAAGAGCATCAATTAATACTTACAACTGATATTGATATTATTGAATCAATTGATAACTGCAGGTATTATCTGGGAGGGGATGTTAAAATATGAATTTCTGTCTGTGGCATGCTTCGAAACTGTACAAGTGAATCCTGCAGTGGTAATTGTATGTCCTGTCACAGATGCAGAGTGATTGTCATTTGCTAGCCTGGTTGGCCAAGTGGTTAGTGTATCCACTCTCCAGCCAAAAGGCTGTGGGTTCAAATCCCACCAAGGACATGAATATTTGTGATCATCTGTGAAAATATTAGTGGTGGTAGTGGGCAGTTGATGGCATTGGTGTAGATGATGCAGTTCGCTGTAATAGATGGATTGAGTGGTGGAGTCTTGTAGAGTAGGTGCCCTCCCTTGATGAGTCTTTGGACTTCTCGGAGGTGTCACATAATAATAATAATATGCAAGCAAGTGCTGTATCTTTTTTATCATTTTTATTTTACTACATGTACTACTACAGCAATTCATGCCTTGGCATTTGTGAATACATACAGTTAGTATTCATAGCTAAAATTTTGCACAGAAGTATTACTTTGCATGTTATATAACTGAGCAAAGTTTGAGACCAGGTTTCCATGTAGCAGAGTAAGTTTCCCTGATAGAAGTTGAGTAAGCGCATTGTAAACCAGGAAGTAATTTTTTATATACAGAAGCATGATCACAAGGAATGCATTATTGTCAGAGATATTCTGATATCAAATTAAATTAAAAGTAGTACAGTAGATATATAACAAACTAGTTGAATTCCTGTAAGAAATTTATGGAGGTTTATGTCAGGTGTAGCTGTTGCTGTGCCTGTGTCTTCTTATTGTCATTGTCAGTGCACATTTCACTCCAAAAGATACAGCACTTGCTTGCATATTATTATTATTATTACATGACACCTCCAAGGAGTCCAAAGACTCATCAAGGGAGGGCATCTACTCTACAACTCTCCGTTTCCAATCCCACCACATTCCATTTCTCATTCCCTTGTTGTTTACTTTTATTCACAGTTCACAGATTGCTCTTCATACTTATTCTTATTTTCATGCTATAAAATATCTTATAAACTTTATTTGCTCCTCTTGGCAACTTATGCATATCAGATACACAATCTCTCATATTGGATATACATAAGACTGTGGTTTAGAGGAATGCTGTTTTGAAGAACACAAATGCATGAAATGAAAGAGGGGGAAAGACAAATGAGTTTAAGTTTGAAGCTGGACAGTAAAGGGTTATTGACCTGCAGCTTATGTTCTTACAGTCTTGGAAGAAAGTGATGAAATATTGGTGTCCACTTGACCAGAACATTGTTCATGAAAAATAGCCATAGAAGGGATAGCAGAAATGGAATGTCTGTGAGAGAGTAATTGGAGTGAATCTGTGAGAAAGGGGTTATCAGTATTTAAAGGGCAGACAGATTTGGAATATGTATAAGGATAATAGTAGTATCGAGAAGTGGTATCTTGAGCAGAAAGATGCCCCTTTTGTGACTGTGAAGGCTATAGATATGTGTTTATGTCAGAAAAGACTGATGGATATGTCAGCCCAAGAAGGGAAATCTGATTTTGCCTGGAGATCCAGGTACTATTAAGGAACGTTTTGGTCAATTTCAACTGCAAAAGTTTGGAACTTGTATCATATAGAATATTATAGGTAAGAAAAGAGTTAGATCATCATTGTGATGGAACCCCATGCCTGGTACTGATAACGTAATTTTTTCAAGCTACTTCAAGCTTTCAATAAGCAGAGTGTTAGTCCCACACTGGACAACAAAAACTATTTACCACCTAGACCGATGAACATCTATGCCATAGTGGGATTTGAACCTACAAGGTGTTGGTTGGACAGTCGGGATGCTATATATTCAGACAAGCCAGCATTAAGATATTTCTTGTAATAAAGAAGACTGTACTTTTGAGTTTTGGTATAATTTAAGTTGACAGTCTGTCCACTCTTTCATGTAGTTAACTGCCACAAGTGTCCATGACCACTTTCTTGTCATCATCTAACTGTTCATCCTTTCTTCACTGAGGATGAAAACTGTTAGGTCCAAGCTACTTACTAAGTATTTGTGTCCTAAAAACTTAGCTGTTATGGTTTGTGGTTCCCACATTGTACACCATGGCATACAGTTTGGGAACTACTGGTTTAAGACATTGGTTATGGAAGATCTTGAAGCTTGTAATGTTAGAACACTACAAAGTTTATCAAATGTGGAGAAGAAATGGTGTGTAGTAGTATCAACCAAATGATGGGCAGGATTTGAGATTGGTGAGAGAAGGCAATGTATTTGTAAGAGGAAAGATAGATGAAAGTTTGGAGACCTGGAGCATTCAGGTTATTGGTAGGAAAATATGAAGAAAGATAGCCACCCATCTACCATAAGTAGTCACAGTACATGATGACTGGCATAGAGAAAACTGATCCCAATTACAAATGACAGAATAGGCCATATATTGTAAAGTTGGTCTCTATACTAGATTGATTTGAATATTGTGGAAATTTCAGTAGCAACTGCACCATTTTTTTAAACCTTTCCATGACATGCATCCAGAAGTAGGTAATGTAAGCAAGATTATTTGGTTAAAGATTGAGTGTCGAAATCCATACTGTTAGTCTGATTGATTTTAGGCCTACAGGTTGAAGCGCTTAACAGTTAATGATTTCCTTCAGTCCGTGGTTACTTTCTTTTATTTTATAAACAAATGTATAGCATCAATACTTGCATGTCTTGATGAAAGAGCACGTTTTTGTGTGCTAATCTTGGCCGTTTTTTTCTTCAGCTCTTCTTTTAATGACGCATAATAGACTCCATCCAACAATGACGCATAATAGACTCCTGTTATTGTCTTACCCTTTTCCTTGGGAATCCCAAAAAAACAGTTGCCATCAACTTCCCAGTTGACAAAACAGTTTTTGCTTTTTTCAGTGCCCTTTCACTGGACATTATCGACTATTTTGACTGCTGCTTGGACTCAGGTGTGTAGTGGTGGATCCAAGTTTCGTCTTCAGTCACGAATCGACACAAAAAATCCTGCAAATTGTGATTAAACATTGCTAAACACTGCCTTGAAATGCTTTTTGCATGCGTTTTTGATCGACAGTCAACAATCATGACACCCATCTCGCACACAGCTTTTTCACGTGCAATGTTTCGTGCAGGATATTATACACCCATTCAGTTGAGATGCCTACAAGCTCAGCAATTTCACGCACGCTCACTCGGCGGTCTTTCATAATGATACAAGGGATTTTGTCGATCATTTCCTTTGTGGTACCTCTGTCGGGTGTCTGGAGTGCACTTCATCTTTGATGGACTTACGACCACATTTAAATTCATTTATCTAATTAAAAGAAACACGTATTAACCACAGTGAAAATTATTTAATTGTAAATATTTCATCCTAAGTATCTTAGGACATCATCAGTACAGTAGTTTTAAACAATAATAGGAATAACATACAGTTAGGGTGCATGATTACATTAGAATCTCATTAAACGTGCATAATGTGCTACAGTAGTACAAAAAAAAAAAAAAAAAAAAATCTGATATAGTTAAATTGTTCAAGTTTGTTATTGCATCAGGTTACTTCACCTGGAAAGGTCAAATTTACAAGCAAGAAGAAGGAACAGTAATGGGATCGCCTTTATCACCAAACCTAGCAAACTTGTTTCTAGAACACCTTGAGGAAAAAATATTCACTTTTGAACCCAAACCAAAAAATTTGGTTAAGATATGTCGACGACGTATTTGCAGTCTGGGATCATCCCGAACATGAATTACAACTGTTTCTAGATAAAATTAACCTTCTTCATCATCACATCAACTTTACGTTAGAAAAAGAATCTCCACAGGGTATCTCCTTTTTGGATTTATACATCCAAAGAAAAGAAGACGGTTCCATCGCCATGTCTTTCGCAAGCCTACGTTTTCAGGTCACTACATTCACAATTCTTCTGCTCATCATCCATCTCAGAAATCTGGCATTATTAAATCGTAGTTTCCAGAGCACACAAATTCTGCTCCTCTGAAGAATCTTTAAACCAGGAATTAGAAGTAATCAAAAATATAGCTATCCTAAATGGATATAATCCTAAAACAACTCAAAAAAATCATCAGTAGTCACTTCTCCACACATCAAACCAGACAGGAAGAAGTCCATAGGATTCCCATACCTTACGTTAAAGGCATCTCAGAACGTCTTTCTAAAATTATGAAGAAATACAATTTTGCCACTACTTACAAACCTATCAACCAAATTTACAACTTGTTACCTTCTCCTAAGGACAAACTCTCACCTCTGATGTTGCCTGGCGTTTATGAGATTCCATGCTCATGCAAATGATCTTACTTTGGACAGACAGGTAGGTCTGTTCAGAAACGCATCTCGGAACAGCAAGACCACATGCGTCTTTTTAAACCGCAGAAATCTGGCCTCTCTGAACACGGAATTGAAAATCCAAACCATAGAATCCATTGGGAAATGTCTAAACTTTTGCATATATCTTTATATAAACATGAATGTTTATACAAAGAAAGTTCTGAAGCTCTACTACACAGATTAAACTTAAACCGCAACGACGTTCTTACTATTCCTAAAGTATGGGAAATTGTCATACAAAATGGTTTTTTTTTTTTTTTTCTTACTACTGTAGCACGTTATGCACGTTTAATGAGATTCTATTGTAATCATGCGCCCTGACTGTGTGTTATTCCTATTATTGTTTAAAACTACTGTACTGATGATGTCCTAAGATACTTAGGATGAAATATTTACAATTAAATAATTTTCACTGTGGTTAATACGTGTGTTTCTTTTAATTATGATTGCACCGCAGGTTTCGTTATTTAAAAAAAAAAATCATTTATCTAAAAATAAATAGTCTTTAATGCTGGTGCAGAGTCCCCATGAACTGCATCTAACTTGGCTTTGATCTGCATGGCTGTCCACTTCTTCAAATAAAAGTGTTTTATCACTACACAAAACTCGTTTTTTCTGCATTTTTATAAAAAAATGCGAACATGGTCATTTTAAATGTTCAAACGAGAACTACATGTCACACATAGCTAAAATTTTGCCAGGGGTCATGAAAAAGATGATACGTGTCGAAAGTGGTATGAATAAGTGAATGGTGGAGCAGAGATGCCGCATCTTGTGCTCTGCTGGCTCAGTCACAATCAGGGAGCACTGATACTGGGTCCAACTCTTGGTATGTCTAAAGTCTTCTTGTAGTATAGGACTAATGAAGGCATCCCTACAGATTGGGGAGGAAGATGATTCTAGCTTGTCTAATCTATTAAACATTAGGCGAGTAACAAGCTGCCTGAGCGACAGAACTCTGAGTCCACCATCCTTCATCCTAGCATGAAATATGCGATATATGAAAATATGGGTGTCCGGTGGCAATCGAAGCCGTGATCTAACAGCAGAATGGACATCCCTGACCATTCGGGATGGTACTGAGACATACCTCCTGCCCAGTACCAATTTATGGTAAAAGTGGGGTAGTAAATAATAGGTTAGAATAAAGAGCCTCTGCTGGGGCTTAAGATGAGCCTTCCTCAAAGATGTAAGCGCAGCTTCTAAGGCTGAAGGGACAGAAGACCTCCCCTTTGGAGTGAACATTATACCTAGGTATCTCCACTTCTCTAGGCTGGTCAAAGGATGCAATGGCCTCCCGTGCATAGAAATGCTGCGTTCTCGACCTTAAGCTTCTTGTCGTGACCAGAAGGGACAAGGGCTAGTGAGCTAGACTTCTCAGCATTAATCTTTATGCCTCTAACATGAAAGAAGTAAACTGCCTGGTCGAGGAGCTCCTGCAAAAGCCTATATTAGTGGAGGCTATAAGAATGAGGTTGTCTGCAAAGGCCATATCATTAAAGGAAGAAGCACCTAGAGAGTAACCAATATGGTTAGGAAGGGAGCGAAGAAACTCATCTATGATACTATTAAAGAAGAGAGGAGACAGAGGATCTTCCTGGTGAGCACCCCGCACTGCGTGAATCACGGTTGCCTGGGATCCTGTCATGATAGTTATAGAGCTACCAGAGTAAAGCTTTAAGGTATAGGATAGAAAGCATCTCCCTTCCTGCTATCCATTGACAGGTGTCCAGAACTCAAAGGATAGTAGGAAGGGAGATGCTATCAAAGGCCTTCTGGAGGTCCAGTGATGCCATATAGAGAGGCTCCAGTCGGCGTCAGGAATCAGAGCGGAGGGAGGAGAGAAGATAGATGTTCTCAGTGCAGCCATCCGAAGGGACAAAGGCTCTCTGCCGATAATCATGTTGGATGAACTTTTTCAATCTTTGGACTAAAATCTTATGAAAAAGTGACAGGAGAGATGGTGATGGGCCTATATTCAGCTGCAGTGAATGAAGTTTCTTTCTTAGGAATGAATATCATCCTGGATGCATGAAAATAAGGCAGGATGACTTTGGTGGAGAGAAGAACATTTAGTAGGTCCTGTAGAATGGGTAATAGAACCTTGCGTAGCCTAGAAACGGTGAAACCGCCTGGTCCCGAGGCAGATGCTGTAGGTGGAAAAGCTGATTTGATTTCTTCTAGAGATGTCGGGCTATATAAGTCTGATGCAGGGATGGATCGCAGTGTCACTGTCTTGTCACAGTCTGGGAGATGTAGAGGTGGAGTGGAGAAGATGGAGCTCCAATACTTCACGAATTTTCATGTTGCTCTTCCAGAAGTGGAGGGGGAAGTGCTTCCTAGGATAGCTTTAGCGCATATCCCTGTTTTTCTTGTAGAGGGCCTGCATTGCTGGGTAGACTCTCTTCCTCTGTTTTCTTTTGGACACTATATTCATAGGGCAGGGCAGAGGCCGATGTTGACGTGGCTCTTGGTGCTCGGAGAATTCTTTCTTGAGGTATTTTTCCAACTTATAGGAGACATCCTGTCCAGAAAGGTGGGTATGGATGAATTAAATTTTGCAAACTCTCATCCCCAGTATACCACTTTTTGATATCTGTCAGCCATCTTCTTATCCACACCAATATTTTATAACTCAAACCGATAGTTTCCAATTCATGCAACAGTTCATGCTGTATTTTGTCAAAAGCCTTAGCAAAATCCAAAAGTATCATGGTGTATCCATTCCCCTTGTCGAGTTCAGTGGTTATGTTGTTATAGAATGTGACCAAGTCTCTAAAACATGACCTTCCCTTAGTAAACCCATGTTGTTTATTGCAAAGTAGAGATTCACTGTCAACCCATTTCTGAATTCGAGCCTTAATCAATTTTTCCAAAATCTTTACCAGCACTCCTGAGATACTAATTGGTTGATAGTTAGATACATCAGTCTTTGAACCACCCTTATGTGGAATTACCATGCATTCTTTCCATTCCTTCAGAATCTTACCTGTTCTGAGACTCATTTAAACAGCCTGGTCAAAGGAATAGCCAGTTCAGCTGAACAATCTTTTAGCACACTAATCAGTCTCTATTGCTGAATTCTTATTCAGTTTGTGCAACAGCTCTAATACCTCGTTCTCATACACCTGTATTTCTTCATCCAATGAAGAGGTAGCAGTGAGCTGAATGTCGCGTACACCAGGTTGATAGCTTTTAACAAAATGTGCACTCATTGGTTGAACAACCTCTTCTGCATCTGTAACCCTCATGCCACTACATTTAGAAGAGTTATTATTTCATATTCATTCCTTCTTTCTTTTACTGCAGTATATCAATTTTAGATAATATACCAGCTGATAGCCTAGTTGCTTCAGCCATAATTCCAACTAAATCAGAATTTCCTTGTCCACTCTTTCATTTAAGATTGTCTTGCAAAAACTGAAATCATCCAAACAATTGATTTATTTATCCAGCTTTGCACCATCATCAGAAATTTTGCAACTAAGATTTGGGCCTAAAATCATAGGTGAATCTATTGATTAGCAAGGACCAAAATATCAAATCCAAGGGTACTAATCCATTCCTGATTACCTGACTTAGGATTACTTCTAAACACAGTTCCGTCATCTACCTGTGAATCATCTTCCTGCCCAACTCATTAGGTAATTAGTAACTGTAACTATGTGGAATATTCCATAAGTAATTGCTGTGTGTGTGTGTACACACCACATGGAGTTTGAATGACCTTGAAATATGTAGTTTGTGATTTTTTATATCAATATATGTATTTTATATATTTTATATCACATATGCAAGAGGCTGCAAAGCCTATAGCAAATAAATGCCAGTGTTCCTAAATGTTGCTAAAAGTTGTGTTTCTCATGTTATATTTACATGCTTATACAAGTTTGTTAAAGCATGTAAAACGGTATGCAGTAATCAGATTTTTAATTCATAAAAGTGTAATTGTTATTGAAATTCATCGTCAGTTATAAAGGGTTTTTATGGTGAAGCAGCCATAGATGTTGATACTGTAAGTTGTCATGGTACAAAGAACAAACATTGATGGCAGAGTTGATGGATCAGAAAAGTAGACATAATTGCAACTGATGATTTCCATAAGTAGAAAGCCAAGCTGTTAATCAGAAAAATTGGCAAATAAATCCGAGATTGCTGCCACTTGAGTTTAATGATGGATTAACATGAACCAAGGGCTGTAATCAGGTGTATGGATGTTGAGTACTGTATCAATTGACTAGTAAAACAGAAGAGAACTTGAAGTTTGTTGCTGCAGCATTACCTCTTTCCAGAATTGTGACTGGAGGACAAATGGCAGATCCACCATTATGACTACAGTGAAAATTCGGTCTCTGGAATATCATCACCCAATCTCACTGATGCCAAAAAAAAAAAAAGTTCAGAACTCAACCACTTGCCAGAAAGTGCATACTGACTGTCTTTTGAGACAGCCAAGCCATCATTCACTGAGAAGAGAAACAATAAAGTTTGTAAAGACATAATGAAGACATTTAGAACGTTTAAACAAAGAATTATTCAGGGTTGTGAGAAACCGCCATTGCTTTTGCAACATATGAGGCCACATTATGTTTGAGATTTAATGGAGAAAGCACACTTCAAGAGATTTATTTCATATCCAAACACAAGTGATACATTAATAAATGATTGGTACAACATTATTTACAGCTAATTAGGATATATTATAAATGAGAATAGCTTAAATTTTAAAGGGCATAATAAGTAAAATTTAAAGGGAATGGTAAACTGTATACAAGTTATATACAATAAATAAAGTCAAATGTTCCTCCAGTATCTTGCGCAATTAACTGCTCTTTCTATGCAAGATGTAAGGTCCTCTTGATGCAGGGTGACTGAAGAAGGGGGACAAGAAAGAAAGTGTGTTCCATGAACTGGGTTGTCTCACACTAAGTTATCAGCCCAATGAGGAAGCCCCATTTAATGAGATTTTGTTTGCGGTCTCTTATCGTTCATAGCCTAAGGCTTTTCTAGGTGTTCCAGTCCAAGTGGGCACCAGGTGAAAGATGTTTAGCTATTGGGATACCAGTATTACTCTCAGGGTACAGTGTATGCCATTGTTGAAGCCTTGTCTCTGGAGGGTTTTTTGGGTGGTTCAACAGTTACTAGAAAGCTATCTCGAGATCTTAGTGTTTGGGGCACTGGAGTCTGGCCAAATAGTGGGGTCCTCATCATTCATTTGTCTGCTTCTTTAGTCAACTGAGAATGCATATCTTTGGATTGAAGGGGGGGGGGCAATACTGACCAAAGTATATAGGTCTCATAATATGTTGGTTTCAGGCATCCTGTTATTAAGTGGCAAATTTAGTGTTGGGTCCAGTTTTTCAAAATCGCAGGATTTGGCCCATACAGGGTAGGCATATTCATCAGGTGAATAGCAAAGGACTAAGGTAGAAGATCTCAGTGTACCAGGCTTTGCACCCCATTTGGAGGAAGTAAGCTTTCTTAGTATATTGTCACTTGCATTAACTTTTGCATTTGTTTTTTCTGTGTGTTTTATATGAAAGAGTGCGATAGAGAATCGCACCAAGGTAGACTGGGTTCCAGGAATGTTCTATATGGGATCCTTCCCAAGAAATGTGTACTTGTTGGCTTCCATATTGTTAAGGTGGAATTAGGCCAGTCGGGGTAATTTATTAGCTAAATATATTTAGCTAATAAATTACTATGCCAATATTTTGTCTTGGTTACCAAGTCATCTTAATGGGCATAGAGAAATACACTTACATGCTGGCATACTAGCAGAAGGCAAACAGATTATTAAAGGTAGCATCCTACAGCCTTAGCTGATACCCTCTGTGAGTGCAATGGTGGAAACTTGTTAACAATCTCAAAATAACAGCCTTCCGTATTTTAGGCAAAGTGAGACAACTGATTTTGTTCAGATTTTGTGAATGTTATATATCTGCCATGGAATTATAACATTTACTAAATCTTAACAAATTTGCCTGTTATCTATTTCTTTGTGCCCATGAAGATGCCTTGGTGACCAAAGCAAAATATTAGTTTAATAATTTATTAGCTAAATATAAATTTATTTATTATTATCTCTAGTTGTGTGTGCGTGTGTGTTTTCTCCATTAAAGATCAGTATGAGCACTAATCAACTTCCAAGTGTTGATACCAGATGTGAGTCACACATACACAAGCACATTTACTTAAGTAGCTCTTGAAGAGATCTGATTTATAGCTATGGAAAATCCTATCTACAACCCAAACTTGCTCCATGGACTTAGTTATTTTGTAAATTGAAGGCACATCTCAAGAGCACATCACATTCCTCATTTTGAAAATGAAGAAAAACAGAGGTGAGAAAATGGTTCCAAAAATAATCTGAATAGTTTTACTCTAACAGCTTAGAAAAACATTGTTACGAGAAAATGTATTGAAAGAGAGGAAGGGAGGGAGATTATGTTATAATCTCTCAATCTAAGAAATAAGGATAAAAATAAAGGCATCAAACTTTTTTTTGTATATTAACCTCACACATGAGAAGTCAGAAAACCTATAATACATTTTGTAGACAAGTGATTCAGGAGAAAGAAGGATCTATTACTGTATTTCTTGCAAAGGTGCAGTGTTGTTTTCATTGTGAATGACTATTCTAAAGAACAGAGACAGATAGAAGAAGGGAAGAAAATAGATGAGAAGTTGGTTTGATATGGATCTTGACTGGTGACTGCTCATATTCTTGCATGATTAGATTAGCAGAGGAGTGGTAGACTAGTTCAGTAGAGTAAAGCATTTGAAAGTACCCATATTGAGGTACCGCTTTCATTTCATTGATATATTTCTTCTGAGTAGGAAGCTGTTACAAGAGAGGATTACTGTTAGAACATCCCTCATATTTGTCACTTGTTAATCATCAGGTTCTAATGTGAAATTGCATCCAAATGAATACATATCCTAAAGAATTATTCCAGTTAAAAAATTTTTTTTAAAAATGTTCTTATTACTTTTTTTAATGGTAATCTCATTCATTAGAAGTTATATTTCCTATATATACATTAGTACTATGGATGGGCAGAAAATTGATAAGGTGGGATTTGAAAACCTGCAAATAGAACTGTTTAGAACTTTAATAACTGATATAAAACTATTTCAAAAGACAGCAATAGAAGGAATGAACAAAGAGCTGTTCATCCTATAGTATATTTAGTATTATAGATGGGCAGAAAGTTGATAAGAAAGAAGAAACTTATTAATATTGGATTTGAAAACTTGTAAATTTTTCAAGTTTATTTTCAAGTTTCAATTGGATTTGAAAACTTGTAAATTGTACTGTTTAGAACATTAATAAGTGATTAAAATTTTTTCAGAAGACAGCAATAGAGGAGTGAATGATTTTCTTGTGAGCTTGAACTGCAAAGAGGTGTTGACTAGCTGTTGCACATGTAAGATTTTAAAGAACTGAGAATTATCAGTGCCAATTCTGAAACAGAGATTATGGAAATGTTTATAAAAAAAAATACAAGTAGCAGAAGCTGTACCTCCATTGTGGTAAAATGGGCCTATCAGACTATGCACCTCAGTCATGTCACAGAATCAGTTGGAAAGGCACCTACACTGCACCAAAACCTCATTCAAAAGTTCAAAGAAGGTTGTCAGATGCTAAAACATCATGTGAATCTAAACAAGAATGATGGATTAGTAATTCCAAGAATATGAATGACCCATCTGCAACCTATCCACAACATGATGGCAGAACCCCAACACAAGAAAACCTTAATATAAAGAGGACTGTAGAGATGTGTTTAACATAGTTTCACCATAAAACTTTATTTCTGTTTAGATTTTTTTATCATCTGTATAGTATTATACTTATGTATAAAAATTATTTTTTTAAAGTAATTTATATTTATGTATAATTTTTTATTTATTTTATTTATTATTATTTTTTTTCACCAGAGGTCAGGCCCAGGTAAACGATTAACAAAGCAATTAGATTAATCCTACTTTTGTGTAGTGGCATGTAGCTTGTGTCCTGTGCATAAGTACATTTACTTGATGATGACCTCAATGCAGAGGTCGAAACATAGAGTGCTATTTTCATAATTAGAAGAAAAGTAATTACCTCCAACGTGTTTTTGTTTCCATAAATTCTTCACAATGAATGCTGATCCCAATCTTAGAAGAAAGAATAGTCATATTTACTGTTTGCAAGACTTGTCTATATTTAGACTAAAAGGCAACAAATAAAAGAAAAGTATTTTTTCTTATGTAAGATAAAGAAAACTGGTATTTTGTGAAGCAATGCCCTATTTTTTTTCATTTATACTAACAAATCTTCACCTGTGTATTGTTTGAATAAAATTTAAATGTGAAGTATTTAAAGGTAACCAGGTGATTATTTATAATGTTATACTGTGCACTTCAAAAATTAAAAGAACTCAGTAGACTGTATCCAGTTAAAAGTCTTTTCATCTCTCATAGGTAATATGCATGCATATTAATATGCCTTGTTAGTTTTTATTTAATACACATCAGAATAAAAAGTAGCATAATTTATAGCTGTGATATTTCAGACAGTTTTTCTTATTAATGATTCTGCATTAATCACTACCTTCTAATGTAAACAATTTGTCATTATGTACTATATTTTCAAAACTTTTTTTGTACATAGAAACAGTTCTTCATATGATTTCAGTTCATTAAATTTATTCTTTCTCAATTCTGTTGTAAATCTGTTTATTTTTCTTATTGTTTATGTAGTCGAGGTTTAGTAATGGGAGTTTGGGGAGCTTCACCATCTATTGGAAATATTATCGGTGCCTATACTGCTGCTAATGTTTTACATTATGGCTATCAGGTGAGTTGATATGAATAACTATCATATTTATCCAAATTTAAACTGGGTTTGTTCTCAGAAATGATATGAAAATCTTTATAAAGTCATATAAGTAGGAAAAGTATATAGAAGTTTCAGGTGGGAGCCCACTCATCATAAAATATTAATACCAGAATCACTTAGGTTTAAAATTTTTATTTGTAAAATTTTTGGTTTAGTTTCATAGCCATTGTCAATACAGTTACAGGAAAACTCTAAAAAAGAACAATTTAACTGAAAGTACATGATATTATGTGCACAATAGGCTGCAGGAGAATAGCTCCATATGCATTAATAGATGTTCAAAATAAATTAATTTAGTTAATTATTTTTAAATATGAGCAAAATTTAATTACAATTAAGGAACACACGAATGGTGAGTATTAGTTAATCTAACTTGCCTAAAACTTTCTCAATTTTGGAAAATTACTTTTGTTCAGGTTCAGGTTGTGAATGAATGAGTGCCTCACAGCTTTCTTTGTAGAGTCTTTCCAGAAGAATGTTACACACAAAAGTTACTTTTTTGCTTTGTTCTACTTAATCCTCTGTTTTGCAGATAAAATGTGGCTTGCTAAACCAGATTTGTTGGGTTTTTTTAAGAGAAATTCATTCTTGATGTTCTTCAAGACCAATTTGTGCAGATCGACCAGTTTGTCCATAATAGCTTATGCTATTATGGACAAACTGGCACACTTGGATAAAGGATTAAACTAAATTTATTATATTCTTCTTAATACAACCATCATTTAATGATATGAAACAGCTACCTCTCACTACACTGAACTCACAGAGACTTAGAAAATAGTCGGTTATACAATTGACTAACTACAGTAAAAACCATTATATTTCGCCACACACACACACACACAAAACTAGTGAGAAGTTCTCTCTACCATGCCCAATGCTAAAGTAAATGCACTATAGCAAACTAACTGCTATAACAAATTAATTACTCCTGTGATGCACAAGTTTCCTATAGTGAGAGTCAACTACATAGAATGGAGCAGCCTATATACATAAATAGACTAGTCAGAGATGCTTGAAATTCAAATTTTGTTTATCCTTGGGTAAAGAATTAAAATAAGAATATAATTTCCTATTAAACATAATATAATGAATATCACTATATAACTGCTGTTATATAATTATCTCATTGCAGATAATTATATAATTCCCTCAAACCAATGCCACAGCATTGGTTTGAGAGAAAATTTCTTTACACAGAGAGAAAGAATTGTAATATATACTACTGGATGTTTGTAAAGTCCAGTGGTATTTTTATATATTTTAATTTAAATTAATTTAATTTAATTTAAATTGGATTTAAATATATTTTTAAGAAGAATAAATATAGTGTTTGGGTATACTAAATAAATCCCAAGACAAATAAACTATTATTTTATTCTAAGTTAAAGACATCGTTTTTCCATCAACCCACATATTAGTACAAACTTGAAGACACACACAAAGTAATGTCCACCTGCTGCAGAGATTAATTAGATTCATAGTTACAAGGTTTGTTCCAGGAAATTCCCAAACTTTTGAATTATATTATAGTGCTAACAAAGCTACTAGCTGCATGCTTCATATACTGCAATCTAGCAGCAACATTGGGAAATAGCCTAGCGAAAACTGCAATGCGATATTTTGCTTAGTTATCGTACTATGTCTGTTTGTGTCAACACATGTTCAGTGCATCTGGCGAATTGTTGTGCTTAAAATGAACAATTTTCATGATCAATGAGTTTGTGGGAAGTTTTACATCAAGTTGGGAAAATCTTTCATGGAGACATGTGAAATGTTAAAAAAAACAGCATTTGGAAATGAGGCTTAAGGCTGGACTCAAACGTATGAGTGGTGGAAACGTTTCAAAGATGGTTGAACTTCAGTTGACGATGATCTCCATTCAGGACAACCACCAACATCGAAAATTGATAAAAATGTTGCAAAAGTCCGTGAAGTCATCCATTCTAACTGCTGTTTAACTGCTTGTGGGGTAGCTGAAGAAGTAAACATTTCAAAAACTGCATGTCATGTGATTCTTGTGCAAAATTTAGGCATGCATTACATTGCAGCCAAATTTCTGCCTTGCTTTCTGACTGACAGTCAAAAATAAAATTAGAGCTGATGTGAGCCAAGAGCTTTTTAGTCGACGAGGATGAAAACTTTTCAAAAAACATTTGGGGATGAGATGCAGGTTTATGGCTAAGACATGGAAACTAAATCCCAATCGTCACAGTGGGTGTCAAAAGGGTCACCACAACCCAAAAAAAAAGGCGAGACTAGTATGGTCAAACATCAAAGAGATGACAGTTTTTTTCAATTCTGAGGGCATTGCTCCCCATGAATTTCTTCCAAAAGGCAAGATAATGAACAAGGAGTATTATCTTAAGGTAATGTAACATCTTAGTGAGGCTATCAAAAAAGGCCTGATGCTTGGAGGGAAAACCAATGGATGCTTCATCATGATAACATGCCCACATCATTCTAATCCATCAATTTTTGGCAAAACATGAAACAACAGTTGTTCCACAGCCCACTTACTCACCTAACTTTGCCCCAGCAGACTTTGTTTTAATATTTCCCAAATTGAAACTGACATTGAAAAGCTAACATTGAGTCGACTGACAAAAAGGATGGACAAAACACTGGCAACAGTGTATACAAAGTGGAGGAGAGTACTTTGACAGTGACAAGGTTGAATAGTTAGAAAGGAAAATATTTTATTTAAAATTCAGGAATTCCTTGGACAAACCTCGAAATTTCTGCAAAACAAGTTTTAAAGCTAAGAAACACCAAATCTTAGCATCCAATAAGTTCAGCATCAATGAGCATTCTGGTCCCTTATTTTTAAGACCTTTTAAAGAGTTGAATTTCTTTAAGGAAAATATAGTTGACCGATTAATCATTTTTATATCCTATTTTTGATGATAATGGATTTTCAAAGCAGAAAAGGTGTGATAATAACATTTACGTAATTAACAAGCTTTTAATATGAGCAACTGTCCCACCATTCAAATGAATCTATACTGATACTAAAAATATATAAAAAGAATATACTTTTTAAAAAAACATGCATGTAAAAGAAACTAAATACTATGATTCTAGATTTCTTAAAATTATTTCCACATAGCTCAAAGATTAACAGCAAGAGCAAAAGCTTTATGTATAAGAAGCTGACCACCCCTTCACCAACAACCCCCGATAAGGCTACAAATTAAATGTCTCTAACATTATTGATTAAATATTATTAGAACTACTGACAGAAGAACATGTCTGAATATTCTTGAATGGAAAAATGATTACATATGTTACATTTTTTAAAGTTATTTATATGGATTTCTTTTAAAATTTATTTAGTATGGAACCAAACAATGAAGCTGAGTTAACATGAGATTGAAAATGCAAAATGTGCAGAACCAAATGTAGGTACACAGAATATGAAACAAACAAATAAAATAAAAAATTGTAAACCAAAAAATTAAATAAAATAAACAAATAAATAAAGAACAAAACAAAAACTTTATTACACATGGACAGCCAGCAATAATGACTAAATCTCTCTCTCTCTTTTAACTTGCTTGGTTATCTCATATTATTTTCACTTTTATAAAGTGAAAATAAAGTGCGATTTCATTGCACTTGAATCTAAACTTGATTTCTGTATATGTTTTTCATATAATTTCCAAATCAAAAATCTGTCACATATTCCCATTTGATGCACTTTCAAAACCCCAGGAAATTGTTATTTATTCCAGTGAACCTTTTAAATAGGGCTGTCCAACTGGCAGCCTGCAGCCTACAAAGCAATTTCTTGTGGCCCACGACGCCTCAAGGAAAGATTAAAAAAGGATGGCTGCCTTATATAAAAAAAACAGAAATACTATATTTACTCGAATATAACTCGCACCCCTGATTTTATTTTACATAAAAAGAAATTAAAAAGTTTTGCATATATGTCGCACATGAAAATGAAGTTTAACCACTTTCACGTCAGGACAATAACTCACTCCCCGCAGAAAACAACATGCCCTCCCCAACTGCCACTATATTGCAGATGAAAGAAAAACAAGTTTTATTGAACAACTGAATAAAGTACAGAGACATTTGCTGTCTATGTAATATCTTTCTCACCATGTGTAATATATTTCTTTAGTGCAATTAGAGACAACTGAGATAAAAACGGTACTAACTAATGAATCACATGTCCCCCTCCCACATTAACAATGCTGTTTATACTCAAGCAAAACCATATGTTGCACCAGCAAACATAGTATCTAACAAAAACTATTGTTTTTAGTTAGATGTGTGCGAGTGCACCCACTAACTCAAACACAGAGCTGCAATAAAATTCATAAATGTGTTAAAACTAAGACATTAGAGTGAATGTTGTTATGGCAGTTTCAGATATTATGGAATTCGGTTAAAGAGAATTAGCGTTTCAACTCAAAAATTGTCAGCTTTGTGTTTTGGTAACACAATCATCTGTTAATACAACACAAATCATATGCACATCTTTATAGCTTCTCTATTTCTATTGGCCTACCATTGCTGTCTATTTCAAGTTCTGCTTTCACTTCTCATTAGTCATTAGTGAAGGGTTGTTCATTACCTATCTAAAATCTTGTAAATCACTTGTAATTTTTACTTGAAATAATGGGAAAGAAGATGACACTATTTGGTTAGTTGACTTTGACAATGCGCACAAGGAAACTGCTCTTAAGGCCGGAAGGTGATAACGAATAGGAGATTCTTGGTAACTCATCCCCATTTTCTGTTTTTTCCTGAAAACTTTAGTTTCAAAAATTCCTGCATATATCTCACACCGATTTTTTTAGCTTTCATTTGGGGGGGGGCTGCGAGTTATATTCGAGTAAATACTGTATTGATTTATTCGTTTTCATACGACATTTATAGTTGCACACAGCATACGTGCTCATATGAATCTAGGTTATGAGTTTATAATTGCCTGCTACAGTCAATCAGTGATCTTTGAAGCACATGTCAGTGCACCGAACACGATTCAACGACAACCTAGCAGTGAGAGAATCCCTTTTTTTTATTATTTTTATTTGCAATAGTATCATGCACTGGTCTACTGTTTTGTGCATTTTTATTCAGACATTTTTATAAAAATTGTTATTAATAATATATTTATTCACCCAGGTAATGTCGCTTTCTAAGACAACAAGAAAAAGAAAAATTGCTGATGAGGGAGAAAATTTCAAGAAAAATGGGAATTGAATAACTTCTGCATTAAAACAAAGGACAAAATTGTGTGCATTATTTGTAATGAAAAAATTAAGCTGTAGTTTATCCAACCTTCAAAACAACTCTTCAATTAAACAATCCTTGTATGTCAAAGAATATAATATAAAAAGGCTCTACGATAAAATTCACAAAGGACAATATTCACGCTTTGAGGGAAGAAAAATTAAAAAGTATGAAGAATTCACTTCAAAGTTAACAACAAATATTTTCAAAAATTATGCAAGCCAATGAATCAGCAGTGAGAGCCAGAATAACCGAAATGGTAGATAATCTGTGTGACCAGTTACAAGAAATATCCACAAACGTACAATGCTTTTCAATTGCACTTGAAGAAAGTTTCGATATTCACGACGTGGCTCAAGTTGCTCTGTTTCTTTAGGCTTGCGACGACAATATGAATGTTATGGAAGAGTTCTTGGAAATGATTCCCATCCATGGAATCACTACAGGGGAAAACATTTTGATATTGTGTGGAGCATTTTGGAAAAATATCAACTTCCTCTGAACAGGCTCATAGCAGTGACAACCAGTGGTGCTCCAGCAATGACAGGCAAAAATAAAGGTTTTGTATCAAGACTTGCAGTAAAGTTAAAGGAAATGTATCCAGACATTTCAAAACTGCAATCTTTCCACTACATTTCATCAGCAGGTCCTGTTCTCCGAAGTATTGGAAATGAGCAGTGTACTCAAGCCTGTGACAAATACTGTGAACTTCATCCAATCCAGTGGTCTCAATCACCGTCAGTTTGCACAATTTCTTAAAGACTTGGAGCGTGAATTTGAAGGGCTACCTTATTACACAGAGATTCGTTGGATATCTTGTCATAAGATTCTAAAAAGCTTTTTACTTTTAGAGGAGATCAAATTGTTCCTAGAAATGAAAAATGTTGCATGATGTTGCATTTCTTAATGATCAGACATGGGTACTAGATCTAGCATTCTTAGTTGATATTACAGGACATTTGAATGATTTAAATGTCAGACTTCAGGGGAAAGATCAGTTAATACAGTTTAAAACAAAGGACTGCTCATAATATGATGCACTGGCAAGTTTTAGATGTAAATTAGTTTTGTTTCAAAATCATTTAAGAGAATATTCTAAATTACTTTCCTATGTGTGAACATCTGAACAATAAGAATCAAAGTTTTACCTTTTCTCAATATTGTCCCAAACTAGAAAAGATTAAAGAAGAATTTGATAGGCGATTTAAGGATTTTAAGGAGTAAGAAGAAGTTTCTTCGTATTTTACAGATTCTTTTTCCTTTAAATTTCAAAAAAGCTTCTATCTGTATTCAAATGGAACTTACTGATTTCCAAAATGATTCCATTCTAAAAGTGAGATACCAAGAAGTTGGTGTTCCAAAAATACACAGTTATTCATCATCATCATCATCATCAAATTCCTGCCATGTACCCTCAAGGGGTGTACAGGATATGATAGTACTACATGAAAAATTTACATCATTACTAACTTCCTATCTACAATTTTCCTCCAAATCAGTCTGTTACTTGTCAAGACTCCAACATTTTAGGTCAAAAATATCCAGAAATAAAAAAGTTTGCAGCAAATGCTTTGTTATTTTGGAAACACCTATTTATGTGAACAATTGTTTTCATGTATGAAAGGTAACAAAACAGCCCACAGATCAAGATTAACAGACATCAATCTTTCTGCCATAATGAAGGTCGTATGCTCACAATCTTTAAGTCCAAATTTTGGCAAGTTGGTTAACAATAAATATTGTCAAGTGTCAGGGAAAAAAAAAATACTACAATTAAATTACTTAAAATTACTATAATTATATTATGCAAGTATATATATATATATATATATATATATATATATATATATATATATATATTTTTTTTTAACCTGAAAATATTATCATTTTTCCCAAAAATATTTTCATTAACATTTAAAAAATTCCCCAAAATATAGACTCCCCCCCCCCCCTTTCAACATCTTTCAAAGATGTTGAAAGTTTATTTTTCACTTGGTTAGAATATAATAAATTTAGTTTAATTCTTTATCCAAGTGTGAGCAAACAAAGTTTGCGCCTGAAAGTACTTTCAACATCTTTCTCTAAATCCAGAGTAATTTATTAAAAAGGTGGCACACCATTTGGCAACTCCTATAGGTAGAGATGACCTCGCTAACGCTTCTGGCTGGTATCTCCACTTGGGCCTGGCTCCCACTGAAGAGACCTCAATAAAGGTCGAAACTAGTCTGGGTAGTGGCCTTTTCCTTAATGCATAACACTATACATATCCGCAAGGAGATGTGTTTTGCATTAATGGAGATACTGAGATAGGAGTGTTGGTAGCTTGCTCCACCTTTGCAATGAGTTGGCCTGGTGTTGCACCACCTTACCCCAGTCCTGAAGATACTTTCAGGCGCAAACTTTGTTTGCTCACACTTGGATAAAGGATTAAACTAAATTTATTATATTCTAACCAAGTGAAAAATAAACTTTCAACATTTAAGAAGAATATATTTTATTCTTTCAACATATTGTATGTTGAAGTTTCGTGCCAAGAAGGTGTGTGCGCTCTTTATTATTTTTTTTATTCTTGTTTTTTTTGTATCATTAATGATATACAATAATCTGCTGTTTATCCAACCTTCAAAACAACTCTTCAATTAAACAACCCTTGTATGTCAACTGGCTTCTCTGTAGAGCACCATGTAATAGTACTTCAGTTAACTGAACTCGCCATCCTGGTAATTGAAAGGGCAGATAATTGGTAGATTACTGTATGTACAGTATACATCATAATATTTTATAAGCATTTCATGTATTTATAACTTCTTTTTTTTTTTTTTTTTTTTTTAACAGTATGCTTTTCTAGTTCCAGCTGCAATGACATTTGCTGGAGGTATCATTGTATATTTCAGCATTATTCCACACCCTCGTGATGTTGGTGAGTTGTGTTTTTAATTTATTATGCATAATGGCTTTTCCTTATCATATTAATATGAGAATTAACTGATTTAATTCCCATATTATATGGGAATATCATTGACATATACACTAGACCTTTTAATGGTCTGTTAATATGTTAATAGACCATTAAAAAGAAACAGATATATACAGTGCGATTATAATTAAAGTTCACATTTTGAAAGGCAGTAACTGGGTAACTACTCAGTGGAACGATTTCGCACAAATACAATTGTTAGTTCTAAATTTTGCCACTGGGGATGATACATGGCACTGTGGTACATGTAAATTATGTATGATACTCCTGTTATGCAGTGAAATGCTGCGATTGTAACATTTATGGAAACGACAAACGTCCCCAATGATGCATGCTTCAAAAGAAACTTCTGTAAAAGCAGGTAGCTGCGGAATGCTTCAGTTCATTGCCTATGAGCAAACGTGTTAAAGCACAATTTTGACATTTCCGAAGAATCATGCACTTCTCACGAAGTTGTTTTACAAATAACAGCTGTACCTTGATAACATTTTCAAAGTTTAGAACATTAACGGGATTAAAAACGGATCCTATTGACTGCAAATGATTTAACCCTTTAACTGCTGATTTTATATTCTATTGATATAGTCCCATGTGCTGAATTAATTTTACAAAAAAATTTATAAATAAAATCAATTAAAATTCTTACTGAAGTAAGAAGTCCGGACAGCATCATACATTCTTGAGGTGTCCAAACAATCAAGGGGTGTCCACTTGATTATGCAAATTACACATGTTAATTTATGTAGAAATTAATCAAAATATATAAAGAGCACTATTATTTACAACACAGTTATTACTAAGCCTACCAAGTGCCAGGGTATGAAAATCCTAAAAATTTAGCATGGAATGATATTTTTCAAAACAGGGCTATACACAGAGTCCAACATCACATTTGGTGCACATATACTGGCTCTCATGCCGCTTCTTCTGCTCAAGAGTAGTATTGGAACAGAAATAACAAACTCGAGCTACATTCTTCTTGTTCTTCTTCTCAGTAGAGGGTACAAGAGAAAGGAAATGCCTTTCTTTGAGATGCAGTGGTTGATCTCCAGGTGATGGACGTCCTTTTAACCTCCCTGTTGTTCTGGGGGATATGGTATTTTTGAATTATTTCCCTGATAAGCATGAGTTGGTAGTCTGCTAAGTTTGTGTTTTTTCCAAATTTTACATTATAGAGACAGTGAGAATTTAGAGTAAGGTCATATCCAGAAGGTGGAAAAATAGTTTTTTGTAATAGCTAGAAAAATGTAAAGTTCTTGAGGGGTGGTGTATTTCCACTGCTTTAGTCGTGAAGATGGTGTAGATGGTCTATTATTTGTGTTGAAGGTATGAAACTTGTTTGTTTTGTCAGCTATTGTTGTCATTAGTTCTATGGTAAAAAATTGTTCAAAAATATCTAAAGCTGAAGAATAATCAGTCATATTACCTGTGATTATTCCTGAATTACTGCTATCAAATTCATGTACACTTGGAGTAAATGCATCATCACACCACTTGAACAATACATCTTCGGTACGCATTCGTTTACGCAAGTTTGTATCGAGACTTTTGTCACTATCTTGCTTGCTTGTAACACTTACATCACCAGGATCTTCTTCATCTGAAGTACACAATTCACTTAACTCAGACAATTCTTCTCCCGACTCATTTGTTAACAATTCGTCAATTTGATCATCAGTAAGATAACGCGGATATTTACCGGTGATGCCATATTGTGACATCACTGAAATCCCTGCAGTCACGTGGTTTATGCATCGTGCTGCATATGATTAGTTGCACCAGTTCAAATTTTTCTCTTTAAATGTCATACAAGGACTGAAACCCAAATCAAATAAACTTCAGTTGGTTGGCAATAGATGGAGGAACCTACCCACGAAGTTTGAATATCTTGCGACGATTCTTTCCATACTAAAAAATTGTCTGAATATGGGAGGTGTGCCAACCATACATATACGGGCTCAGCAAAGCAGGGGTGTATTTCCGAGCCCGTAATAATACGTTCTCAGCAGTTAAAAGGTTAAGCAAAATGATCTAGAAATTTGAAGAGAAGTTCCTTACATGTCAAATCTGGCAGAGGATGAAAGCCCATTGAACAGCAGACAGTAGAGGAAGTAGCCACAGCTTTAGAGGAAGAAAGGTGGCATATATCATAGAAAGGAGTAGCACATAGTGTATTGTACAGTCTTGAGACAAACCCTTAGGTACGGTTGACAAAGTCTTAAGGCAAATTTTCCACTGTTATCCTCACAAGATTTCCCACATTCAGCAACTGCTCAATCCTGACCAGGGTGCACGAGAAACATTTTCTAGGCTGATGAAGCTCACTTTCATCTGGACACTGCTGTGAATATGCGCAACTGCAACCGTAAACCCACACATTATGCGACTTCATTCCTTGAAGGTCACCATTTGGTGGTTTTACAGTGGAATTTATTATTGGACCTTTCTTTTTCAAGCAGCTTGGTCCTGCTGGTCTTGTTATCTACACTGTTAATGGTCAGCAATATGTATCTCCTTAGCCAATCATTTCAACAGCATCAGTACCCAGATATAACAGTTTTTATGCAGGATGATACCTCTCCTCACATTGCCATCCCTATCTGAAGCAACTGCTTGACACATTTTACCAAGGACAGAATCATCAACTACCATTTCTGTACGATGTGACCAGTGTGCTCGCTGGATCTGAATCTGCTAGTTGTGGGTGTGGGGACATCTCAACGATTGTGCATCATTTCCACATAGACAACTTAGTGGACCTCAAGACAAGCATTACATGCAATATCCACAACATTTCAAGTGAAACTATGTTCTGTGGTTGAACATGCAATTTTGTGATTTCTGCACATTGCTGATAATGGAGGACAGCATATTGAACATGTTGTTGTGTAACCATTTTGAATTACCCTCTGCGGTAATGCAGTGTCATGTATCATCCTAGTGGCAACATTTAGAACTAATATTGAATTTTGATCAAAATAAAATTCCATGACTGCACACATGTTAAATATGAAATCATTCTGCTGAGTTGTTACTTAGTTACATCCTTTTGAAATGTGATCTTTAATTATAATCACCTTGTATATTATTTCCCAAATTGTCCAGTCATATTGGAAAATTCATGGTGGGCAGACCAGCGGTAAAATGGGACAATGAGATAAGATGTTATGGACATTTATGGTGGAGAGATGCACAAGATCTGCATGGAGAGACATTCGTCTAATAGTGGACTGATGAAAGCTATTGATAATGATGATGATTGGAAAGTTAATTTGCTGGTCAGAGTGTTGAATAATTAAGAGAGAGAGAGAGAGAGAACTGCATTTGTGCATTTGTAATTGTTTTGTTGACATGTAGTAAAATACATGTCAGCAAAACATAATATTGTATTATATCATTAAAAACTAGTATAATACAGCATTATGTTCTGCTTTCATTAACTGCACTAAACACAGAGTGGCACTTTCAGGATTTCTCATGTGGATGGAAAGAACTACTTGACAATTTAGGGACTGTTGAAAAGAAAAGATGCAAAAATATTGACTTTTACTAAATGCCTTTCTAGCTTTATTTTAATTTCAAAAACCTGAAAAATTACTTTTCTAGGCCATGTGAAGCATGTTAAGAATGGATACTCAAAGGGACAGAGAATGAATGTTAAGAATGGGACAGTTGTGGAAAAGATGTTATTTTTTCATATTAAATGTTACTGTGCACTATCAGCATATTAATAAGTCCTGATTTTCGATTTGTGTGCCTAATAATTAATGAGCAGGTACAATCCTCTGAATAGGATGGTTGATATACAGATATAAAGAAAATAAGACTACAATTCATGTGGCTAAGTAGTTAACTATTTTTTACTCTTTTTTGAAAAAATCTTTATATATTAATGCTAATCCCACCCACAAAAATTTGAAATTTATAGCACTTTTTTTATTTTATGTAAGTGGGCTAAGAATTAGGTAATCCAGAAACTCAGCTCTAGAGACCCAACATGTTACTCTTCAAACCATTTCAGGTGTCCAGTAAGCAGGATGGTGGTCTTGTCCCACAAGAACATATAACACCTAAGTATGACAAGCCATAATCAAGCAAACTTAAATTGGAGGTGGGTTTAGGGTTTTCATGGAAACTCAAGTCTTTTACTTTGCAGAATGCCTTAATCAAGATACCGTCCTTAAACATTAGAGTTGAGCTAACCATCTTATGTTATCAAAAATTGAGTTTATGAAAGTTCTTTAGTTAGGTTTAAAAGGCAATCATCTCTAGTATATTAATTAGTGATAGTGTGTATTGATTATGTTTTTTTTTTTTCTTCCAGTTGGTTTTCTTTTTACATTATATATATATGTTTCTCCATTAGGGCTTCCTGATCCTGATGGAGACTCTGAAGATTTGGAGCCACTTATTAGAAAAGAAGAATCTTCTGTTGTTGAGAGTGGGAATGACAAAGAATTCATCATAAAACCAAAAGCAATAAAATTTTTAGATGCTTTCCGCTTGCCAGGAGTTCTGCCTGTAATTTAATTTAATTACTCCACTTTTTTAAAAAAACTTAAGTTTTTTAATTACTCCATATTTATATTTATGCAAACATTTTATATCTGTTTATTATATAAAAAATTATAGAGATAACCACTCATCGAGTTGACATCTGTATTAATGTCATCATCAGAAATACCATATACGTCTGAACCGGGGGCGAATATTCTGGATATGCTAGGTGTGCAGTGCTCATCCATGAAATATCAGTATCACCGATACTATATTTTTGCATTTATTCCTGTTAAAAACTCCCTTAATTGTTTGCAGACTTTGCGTGATTCCTAAAATTAAACACAATATACTAATGCTTCATTGCCCTCTTCATGAGGATAATGAAGTATTAGTGCTTCATGAAGAGGGCACTTTTTAACATGTAAACATTGCATCACATTCGCATTAATAGCCTGGGTATGCTTTCAAAATGCATACGCCTTTGAGCCCTTTGAAAAGATGTAAAGAGAGTGCAGCAGATCAAATTCTTAGCGTTTTTAGTATTTTTAAACTGCTCAGAAGGCAAGGCTGGGTGAGCTCACCTAGCAGCTGTGATTGCTTGTGCTAACCAATCCAGTTGAAAGTTGTCACGAGTTGAGTGCTTTCTGTATCTGATAGCTATATTACGAACAACTGTTACACATGTTTTCTGGAACTGAAAATTTGAAAGTGGATGTTAGGAGAAAAAACCTAAATGTTTCTCTTGCTTGTGCAGTATAGCATCTGTTGAGGTTGCAAAATCTTGTAACGGTATAGAGACATTTTTATTCTAGTCTTCGGAAACAACAGACAGTAAAAAATATCTATTCCTGATTAAAAATGAATATTCTGTGTATTATAAGCTGTTGTTGATCTACAGAAAAAAATGCCAGCATATATGAGATTGATAAGAAGACAAATGAAACCGCTGATACTAAAAAAAAAAAAAAAAAAAAAAAAAAAAAAAAAAAAAAAAAAAACCTAATGAATGTAGGATTCTTGAAAGTGTGGATAATTCCAATAATGATTTAATGTTATGTACACTGAGTCTCAGTAAACAAAAGAAAATTCTTGGAAATCAGAGCGAAATATACACAAACCAGAGAAATACACATAACACGGGCAACAAATTTTACAAAATGATTTGCTGCTCCATCAAACCATATTTATTCTTGCCATACTCTCCGTCTCCTCGTAAGTTTTTTTTTTTAATTATGCCATCATAAATTCATTTATTCATGTCTAGACTTTATAGGATCGTGCTATTCGTTCTACCCAGCAACTTATAGGACACACATATCACAAATGTTAATTTTTAATAATCCGTTTACCATTAATGAAAGTATTTCTACTCACACTTATTCTTTCCTTTCATTTTCTATTTTTAAATGTCTTATAAATGATGGTTCACATATTTTCATCTTTGAGTAATTCAAATATACCAACCAAATATAGCATTCTCCTCCATTGTTGTTTTCTAATAAATCCTAAAACAGATTGTTCCCCCCTCACTCTACTCAGAAGTATTCAAAGTTATCCTGCAATTAATTACATTGGACCAATTAAGACGAGTGCTGATGCACCATGCACTCTCAAAACTTTCATACGTCGATAAAATTATACAAATTATAATCGTAAAAGTGAGTGAGATATACCTTACACCCTCGACTATGGGACGTTTTTTCTGTCATAGAATTTAAAATTTTATTATGGGTTGGCCTGTTTCTGCCCACGCTGGGGTAGTCATAGAACACTTGTTTTATTGCAGCAATAAAGCATGTGTTCCTGTTTTTTGTTAATCTTTTTCTGATTTGTGAAAAATATGTTCATTACTGTTGTGAACAGCAACCAGTTTGTTTGCCCTCTGTGTCTAATGAGTCACTGAGTGAAGTGTGAATTGTAAATTTATAGTGAAACAAATTTAAACAGAAAAATACACTTTTAAAAGGTAAGTGTATGTAATTTAATATTATTTTACTTGTTAGTTTTATGATTTTTTTTGCTTTTAAACTGAAATAATTCAATTTAGGATTTTGGAATTAATTAATTAGTTGATTTTTAATAAAATATGCCAGTCATTTTTTTTATATATGAAATTGTGCTAAAAACTGTATTAATTCTGAATACTTTTTTCCAAGAATTAAAGATCGTTAAAATTGATGTAAAATGAAAATAATGTATTTATAGTTTACATCGACAAATAATTACTTTAAAAAAATGCTAAAGGACGTTTATTGATGTAATTATTTAATTACATTAGTAATAATAAAAATTTATTGATGTAATTATTTGTCTCCAAGTTTGCCCCACCTTAAATTTTCTGTGGACGCTCATGCATACAGACAAATTGCGCGAAATTTGTAGCACGGGTTGCATAATGACAGCACACCCAACTGAAATGGGCACGTGATGCCACTGGTCTGAACATTAACCCACATAAAGATTTACTATAACTACCACCTTGCTCTTTTGGTCTTCCATTGACTCCAGCCTGATCTCGGAAGATAGGGAAAGAAGAGGGTGGGGAAAAAATAAATAAAAATGAAGTAAATAAATAACACAACTTCTTTAATTTGAAACTACATCAACAGCTATCAACTAAGACTTGTTTTTCTAGTGTCCTCTTCTTATGGATCTTGTGATTATTAAGCAAGAGATCCATAAAAACAGGCTGATATGGAAGGAATATTGTGAGAATTAGGGTGTGAAATGTTATGAAATATATAATGCAGGCCAGCAAAATCAGAAAAAAATTGTACAGTAAGGCTAAGTTTGGAGCTTGAAAAGAAATGAGCTGTGCAGGCTAAATACAACCCAAAAGAATTTTATTATTATGCTTTCAGTAAAATTATTCTTTCTTTTACTTGCAGTATAATGATAAAATTCTTTGGGTTGCCTTTAGCCAATGTAGCTAATTTCTTTTTGCTCTCCAACTTAGCTATCTCTTCATCCAATGTATTGCAGGTACTGTGCATCACGTTATATATACCTGGTTGATAGATCTCAACCAGGTATATATAATAATTGTTCAGATGATGAGTGTTCAGCAAAGGGAGCACTCATCATTTGAACCAATCTCATCTGCTTCCAGTGGTACCCTTGTGCCAGAAGCAGATGCAATTGCTCAAATGATGAGTGCTCACTTTGCTAAACTCTATATATAACTTGGTGCACAGTTCCTATGCTACAGATGAAGAGATAGAGGTGCATGAGGAGGAGGAGCTAGAGCTTGTTGTATAATCTGGATAAAAATTTGGCTATAGGGACAGATGGTATGTCAGCACGTATGTCAAAAGAATGTTTGGCCAGACTGGCTAGGCTTTTGACATATTTGCATGATTTGAGTCTCAGCTCATGAAAGACACAGGAATGGAAAAAATGTATGATAATCCCATTGCATAAGGGTGGTGATGTATATAACTGTTAACCTATCAGCATCTGTGGAGTGGTTATGAAGATTTTATAGAAGTTGGTAAGAACTAGCATACAGAAATGGGCTGACAAAACAAGCTGTACTTTGAAAGGAACAGCATGAGTTTACTAAAGGAAGATCATGTCTGAGCAATTTGCTCTTATTTTATAATAATGTTACAGCTGACTTGGATAAATGGAATGGATACACTTGATACTGTTAGTCTTTGCTGAGACATTTGATAGGATATCACATAAAAGGAAGTTGCATAAACTGAAGAATAATATGGGATTAGAATATAAGCTATTAGATTCGATAAGTCTGTGGCTGGTGGATAGGTATCAGAAAGTTTTTTTTGGGTGGGGGAAGAGGGGTGAATCTGCCAGATTTAAGGTGACCTATGGTATACCCCCAGGAATCAGTCTTTTGGAGCATTTTTGTTTAATGTGTATATTACTGATATTAAGAAAAAACGGACAGACGATGAGCAGTTTTTTGCTCATCGTCTGTCATAATGTAAAGATAGGAAGGGCAATCAGGGATGGTACTTGATATACAGAAAAACAGAGAAAGGGTTAGATAATCGAGTGCAGATTTCCAGAGAAAGGCCAAGAAAGATAAGGAAAAAACATCTAAGCAAAAGGTGCAAGAAAATTGAAGAAAGCAACAACATTATGGGTAGAATAAGAGATTTGTTTAGAAAATTAAATGATGTTACAGGGAAGTTTATCCCAAAATTTAGAGTTGTAAACAGTAATTTGGGAAAATGTCCTATGGAAGAAGCAGCAGTGAAAAAAAAAAAAGATGGAAAGAGTATGTAGAAGATTTGTACAAGAAGGATAATAATATTGAAGGAAAATTGAAAGGAGAATTTGTTGAGGAACCTGATAATGAACAACAAAGTGATATCAGCAATGGAGCAACTGCCAAAAGGCAAAGTTCCTGCAGCTGATGGAGTGTTATTAGAATTACTGAAAACAGCTGGGGATTAAGTAGTGAATATCATCATCATCATCAAATTCCTAACATGTACCTTCAAGGGGGGGGGGGGGTGCACAGAATATCATAGTATACTACATGAAAAACTTGCATCGTTATTAACTTCCTATCTACAATTTTCCCCAAAATCAATGTTACCTGTCAAGTCTCCAACATTATCAGATCTTATATTTCTATCTTCTAAGGCACTTTTTACTGTGTCAATCTACCTACATCTTTGTCTTCCATTGGGTCTTTTCCTGGCAACCTGCTAGAGAACACTTGTTTTTCTAATCTTTCTTTATTTTTCACTTGGTCAAACTATAATAAATTTAGTTTAATCCTTTATCCAAGTGTGAGCAAACAAAGTTTGCGCCTGAAAGTATCTTCAGGACTGGGGTAAAGTGGTACAACACCAGGCAACTCCTTGCAAAGGTGGAGCAAGCTACCAACACTCCTATCTCAGTATCTCCCATAATGCAAAACACATCTCCTTGTGGATATGTATAATGTTATGCATTAAGGGAAGAGCCACTACCCAGACTAGTTTCGACCTTTATTGAGGTCTCTTCAGTGGGAGCCAGGCCCAAGTGGAGATATCAAAGCAGAAGCATTAGCAAAGTCATCTCCTCCTATAGGAGCTGCCAAACGTTGGCATTTGTTATTGCTGACCTTCATACCATATCTATTACAACAGTTATTCAATTTAGTCAGGGAATCTTGCAAACTTGTATCAGATTTATTTAGAAGTATAACATCATCTGGTAAAGTAAAGAGCAGAGATTAACATCTCCAAATTTGGTATAAGGTTTAATACCACTTTCCTTCATAATGTGATCCATATAGATAATGAATAATAGAGGGGATAATGTACATCCTTGTTTGACATTTGACACCAGATTTAACATCAAACCATCTTCTTGTGCTTTCTTCAATTCTAACCCCTGACTTACAACTAAAATAAAGACTAAGTATTGCTTGATATAATGAACCATTGACACCACATAACTGTAGCCTTTTGAATAGCTTTTCTCTTGGCACCTTGTCATATGCCTTTTCCAGATCTACAAAACTTAAATACAGATCTCTGTTATATTCACCTTAATTTCTCAAATATTTGTCATATAGTGAAAATCTGATCCTGACAGCCTTTATTTGGCCTGAATCCAGCTTGTTCTTCACCAAGCTTACTTCCACAATCCTTCTCAACCATTTCTCAAGTATGCTTCCATGAATCTTACCAGTAACATTCAGTAGGGAAATACCTCCTGTAATTCTTGCATTCAGTTTTATTTCCCTTTTTATATATGGGTATTATGAGCTCTACTCCAATCATCTGGAATTCGTCCCTCTATCCAGGCCTTCTGAACTATGCAGTGCAACCACTGTAAGACTTTTATACCTCCATACATGAGCATTTCTGGTTGAATATCATCTACTCCAGCTTCCTTTCCACATTTCACACTTTTGGTGGCTTTTTCTACTTCAACTATGGATATGTATTCCTGATTGCATACTTGTTGGGTGTGTTCTTTACCACTGTGCTGTCACTGACTGTTTCATTTAGCATTCTAATTTCTTTTACAGCACTCTCTTTCCTCCATTTCTGAGCTTTTGCAACAGCCAGCAGAATATCTTGCTACCTTCTTGATATTTATATTTTATGTTCTTAATGTCTTCCCATGACTTTTGTTTAGCTAGTTTTACACAGTGTTTAGCTTTCTTACATTTGTCTCTGTATCCTCTAAGAGTACAAGCTGACTCGTTTTCCCCAGGAATGTTTGATATGCTTTCTTCTTTTCTTTCACTGCCTCTTTAACTTCCTGTATCCACTGTGGAATTCTGGTTTTTTCATACAATGACGGCACACAAGATAAGTGATGTGAAGTAATATAGTCTCTATATACGAGTTGCCCAAGCGTGAAATTGCTTCACTTGCAAACTTTGTTTGCTTACACTTGGAGAATGGATTAAACCAAGAATATAATTTCTTGGCATATTTAATTTATAGTATAACCAAGTAAAAAAAAACTTTCAACATCTGTCTCTAATACTGAGAATTTTAGTAATAAGGGGTGACACCTTTTGGTTATTTATATATGGAAATTTGACTTCTGCATTACTTCAACCTTGGTATCACTTCTGGGTCTGGCTTCCACTGATGAGACCTTAATAAAGATTGAATGGAAAAAGTAGAGATCTGTTCTGGACCATGGAGACTTCCACCAAATTTTCTGTTGATCTTTTCAACTAAATTCCAGACTCTCTGTTCGGATTGGAATAATGTTATCTTGAATTGGTATATGTGGTTAAAATTCAAACAAGCAGTAAAGCAGAATATGATGAAATGGAGAAAGGAACAGGCTTTCCTCAAAAGGAAAAAGTTGAAAGACCTGTATAAAGAGAGAAAAAAACCAACACAATGGTATAGAATGTAGCAACATGATTAGAAACATTAACATAGAGATAGAACCGGAAAGACAGAAACAAGTAGAAGAAAGAAATTTTAAGATAAGAATACAGCAGCACTTAGTAGATAGCCCTTCTGCTGCATTCTTCAATTGACAATTCACAAAATTTTGCAAAGAAAGGACTATCACTCAAATCTACGTTGATGGAGAAGACAGGTCCACCACTCAAGACATCCTTGACTCCTCTCAAAAACACTACAAAAATCTGTTTGAAGACAATAGTACTGTTTGAAATTATAACTCTTGGAACATTAATGACTTTTCTGTTCATATCCAAGATGGGCTTGACAGACCCATTACAGCATCTGAAGTTACCACAACCTATAAAAAATGCCAGACAAGAAAATCCCCAGGACCTGATGGTCTAGTGATAGAGCTTTATTGTGAGGACTGGGATTTTATTCTTCCCATTCTAGTTGCACTGTTTAATTCCTTTCTCTCATCTGGACATATACCAAGTGAATTTGTAGTAAGCCATGCTGTCCTCATTCCTAAACCTCATAGAGATCACACCTAAATTAACAGTTGGAGACCTATTTCTTTATCTAATGACTACAACATATTTTTCCACATTATCAATAACAGGTTCAAAGTGGGAATGAGATAAACATAATTAAAAGCACACAGGTGTATGGAGTACCAGGTCGAGTGGTAGAATTTAATCTTTTTCTGCTATGTGATCTAATCTGCTTAGTTAACACGAAAAAGCAGTTGCTGGCATTGCTATCAGTAGACCTTATTCAAGCCTTTGATCATGTCTGGCTTCCCTTTCTATTCCACATCCTCCAGCAAATTGGTGTAAGTAAAAAAACTGCTATCCGTTATCAAAGGAGCCTGTACCAATTCAACTACCTCACCCCCCCCCCCCCCCCTCCCAATTCAACCATTTCTCGTGGTTGAGAAGGATTGTGTCGCTGTCTCTGTCCAGGCCTTCTGAACTATGCAGTGCATCCACTGCGAGACTTGTACCTCCATACTTGAGCATTTCTGGTTGAATATCATCTACTCCTGCTGCCTTTCCACATTTCAGGCTTTTGATGGCTTTTTCTACTTCAAGTATGGATATGTATTACTTAAATAAAAGAGCCCCTTTGGTGATGTAACATTACTTAAATGAAGGAAATAATGTGGGATTTAATATCCCCTTCATTTAAATAATGGATATGTATTCCTGATTGCATACCTGTTGGGTGTTCTTTACCACTGTGCTGTCACTGATTGTTTCATTTAACAATTTTTTGAAGTAATTACTCCATATATCAGGGATATCTTTTTCTCCAGTTTTCATATTATTTTTATCATCTCTAATTCCTTCTACAGCATTCTTTCCTTCGTTTCTCAGCTTTTTCAACATCCTCCAGAATATCTTGCCACCTTCCTGATATTTATTTTCAATGTTTTTACCAAAGTCTTCCCATGACTTTTGTTTATCTAGTTTTACAGGGTTTAGCTTTTTTACATTTGTTTCTCTAAAATACAGTCACACCCCTAGTTACATAAGTAATGCATTCCGTAAACCTTTACGTAACTCAAATTGTAGATAAGTTGAAATAATCAGTATAATGGTATCTGTTTCTGTGTCACATCATCGATTCAGTGAGACGACAATTTCTCCATCTCTGATATCGGGCCCAGCCTCTTCTTGTTAATAATTGTGCCCTTCAATGCTACTGCACCTTTCGTGCTTTCAACAATGCAAACTTTATCCATCACTATTGTATTCACTGTCAAAATAGGTCGATTTATTTCCTGAGCTATTGTTGATAGAATATTCCCACCTTCATACATATGAATTATTTTCAACTTTTCTTCTAAAGTAATTGCAGACTTTTGTTTTTTAGATTTATTACCAGCACATTCGGTTTTGTATTTGATTCCATTTTAAGGGTAAAAAAAAACGACAAAACTAGCAGTAATAACAAGTAATTGAGCTAACCGTGCAAGGCATCTACTACTGTACTGCAATAAGGCTGTCAAAGACACACCTGATCAAAGCCGCAAATGTGTCCATATGCACTAGTAGATTTATTACATAGCTGCAAATTTATGTAAGTCGCATGTTACGTAACTTGGGGTCCTACTGTACTCTAAAAAAAAAAAAAAAAAAAAAAAAAACTCAAAAATATATTCTGTTTTGTCCAGTCTGCAGCTACCAAAATTTACTTGCTCTGTACGAGTGAATAGGCATTTTTGTAGAGCCCTGTATATGTGGGTGTGTATATGAAAAAAATAATAATACATTAAAATCATCCATGCATTTTTTATTTGCCCAAATGGGACACAGAAACCAGACTTGATTATTTAAAAAATAAATTGTTAACTCTTTTTTTTGAAATTGGTTGGCATCCAGTCTCTACAAATTTCAAAATATTAGTGTTATGTCATGTTTCAAATCTGACTGGTATTATTGCTTGAGTTCCTAAGTGAATATTTTCTTTAAAAAAAAAAAAATAAATAAAGAAAGAAACTAAGTGAAGTTTTAAGGTTAAAAAAAAATTCTTCCAGACTAGGAAATGTGCCTTATTTGTGCCAAGTTAGTTCATCATCATCATCATCAAATTCCTGCAATGTACCCTCAAGGGGTGTACAGGATATGACAGTACTACATGAAAAATTTACATCATTACTAACTTCCTATCTACAATTTTCCTCCAAATCAGTCTGTTGCTTGTCAAGACTCCAACATTATCAGATCTTATACTTCTATCGTCTAAGGCACTTTGTACCGTATCAATACACCTATATCTTGATCTTCCTCTGGGTCGGTTTCCTGCCAACCTGGCAGTGAACACTTGTTTTGCTAATCTTTCCTCGCCCATTCTGTTTAAGTGACCATACCACCTGAGATTAGCTCTGCTAACGCATTCCTGGATGTTGACAGTGTCAAGTTCTTTCCTAATATCCTCATTTTTAATATGATATTGCCGTTGATGCCATCTGTTCACGCCTCTAATCTTTCTCAGGACTCTCATATCTGCGGTCTCTAGTCTTTGGTCAAGTGTTTTACTTCTGACCCAGCTCTCAGATCCATAAGTTAAAACTGGTTTGAACACTATCTTGTATACAGCTAATTTAGTGTTCCGACTAATTTCTCTCTTATTCCATATTAATTTATTCAACTGACTTCCCACCATACCAGCTTTGCTGATTCTGTTGTCTATTTCTATATTTAATTTACCATCTTCAGTAAAAATCGTACCTAAGTAGCTGAAATGTTTTACTTGTTCCACAGGTTCTCCATTCACAACACAGTTGACATTTTCAATGATTCTGCCTATTTTCCTTGTCTTTGTCTTTTTAATGCTGACCTTCATACCATATCTATTACAACAGTTATTCAACTTAGTCAGGGAATCTTGCAAACTTGTAGTGGATTTATTTAGAAGTATAACATCATCTGCATAAAGCAAAGAGCTGACATTAGCATCTCCAATTCTGATATCATGTTTAATACCACTTTCCTTCATAATGTGATCCATATAGATAATGAATAACAGAGGGGATAATGTACATCCTTGTCTTACACCAGATTTAACATTTAACCATCTCCATGCACTTCCTTGAATTCTAACTGCTGACTTCCAACTCAAATACAGTCTAAGTATTGCTTGATATAATGCCCCATTGACACCATATAACTGTAGTGTATTGAATAGCTTCTCTCTTGGCACCTTGTCATATGTACAAAATAACATAATGAGTGATCCTGGTAAGATTTATATAATTTCTCCATCTCTAATAATCGGGATAAGGCTGTCAAAGACGCACCTGATCAAAGCCACAAATGTGTCCATACGCGCTAGTAGATTTATTACCTAACTGCGAATTTACATAAGTCGCGTGTTACATAACTCAGGGTCCTACTGTACTCTAAATAAAAAAAAAAAAAAAACTCAAAAATATATTCTGTTTTGAGTACCAGTCTGCAGCTACCAAGATCTACTTGCTATGTACAAGTGGATGAACATTTTTGTAGAGCCCTGTATATGTGGTTGTGTATATGAAAAAAAATATATGTGAAAAAAATAATAATACATTAAAATCATCCATTCATTTTTTATTTGCCCAAATGACACACAGAAACCAGACTTGACTTCACAAGTATACTTGTGAAATGATTGAGAAGGATTGCAGAAGGAAAGCTTTGTGAAGAACAAACTGGATTCAGGCCAAATTTTTACTATGCAGGAAGCAATTACCCATGACGCTACACACTAAATATATCCTATAAATGTATTTTTTGTTTTGTTAATTACATGTTCTCTGGCTGTCTGCCTGTTTTATTAGTGGAATAACTCCTGAAAAGTGTTCAAGAGAAATGCCCTACTTAACCAGAATAAAGACCTTTCAGTTTGATTACAGTCAAAGTAGACAGTCTTTACTGTGATTCACTACTGGAACTATTTCTAAGCCATTCTTAGATTATTCTGGAGTAACTAACTTGGCGGGATGCTTAAGGGTCAAAGCTGTATAACTGAGAGGAGACCTCCACATAGCCTTAAGAGGAATGTGGAGAACCGACCAGGGCTTCTGACCTAATGTCCAATCCTCACCTTCTCGTGGTGCACCTGTTGGGTATCTACTTTGATACTGAACGAACGAGGATGGGCTGGCAATTTGGGATTTAGCCAACCAAACTGTATTCTTATTGGTTAAACCAAAATAAAAAAAAATGATGGTACAACATGACAAAATTTCATTCCGGCTGGGGCGTCGCCCGGTTAAACAAGGCCCACCGTTGTTTTCGCCAGGGAACCAGGGCGAACAGCAAAAAGTCAGCTACTGGAACAAATCTGAAAACAAACCCCAACTCAACATCACCAGAGTTAAAGATCGGTACTATCAAAGTAAGAAGCCTGAATAGCAAAGAAATGGAGCTAGCTGAGGAGTTCGATAAGTACCAGATTGACATAATAGGGGTGACTGAAACAAAAAAGACCAAAACTGGTGAGATCTTTCTGAGCAATAAATACAAAATGTTATATTCAGGCAATGACAATCAAGGAAAAGAAGGAGTAGCCATAGTATTCAACACAAAATACGAGGCTAATCTTCTTGAATGGCAGTCAGTCTCAAGTAGAGTAATGTGGACAAATATGAGAATGGGGAACTGGACAATGAGACTTATTTGTGCCTATGGTCCCACAGATGCTTCTACTAAGGTAGAAGTAAAGAAATTTTTTGAGGCTTTAGAAAAAGCCACTGTCACAATGAAAAATGAAAAGTTGGTCCTTGTTGGGGATCTAAATGGCAGAGTAGGAAATGATTGTGAGACATACAAAAATATTTTGGGAAAATTTGGAGAAAAGAGCAAAGCTAATAATAATGGCAAATATCTGTTGGATTTCTGCTCAGGACATGGACTGGTTATTACTAACACCATGTTCCAACATAAAAATGTGCACAAATTCACATGGAGAGAAGAGGCTAGGAATAAGAAAAGTCTCATTGACTATGTTATTGTTGATAGTGATGTTTTCTCCCTGGTGCAGGACACCAGAGTGTACAGAGGATTTGAAATTGGAAGCGATCACTATTTAGTCTTGAGCAGGATAAAATTGAATTTCATATTGAAAAGAATAACATGTAAGAAAGTTTTAAAGCGAATAAACGTTGAGCAGCTCTCAGATGTGAACTGTAGACTAAAATACACAAAGATTATTGAAAAGAAAATGAAAGAGTCTGAGAACAGGAATCAAACCTTGGGGATTCAGTGGCAAACTCTGAAGAAAACATTGATTGATTCTGCCAGAGAGGCATGTGGTGAGGTTGTGTGCAAGGATAAAAAAATCAGAACTCCCTGGTGGACACAGCAAGTTAAAGAGGCAGTGAAGGAAAAGAAGAAAGCATATCAAAAGTTCCTGTCAAATAAGTCAGCTTGTGCTCTTAGAGAATACAGAGACAAATGTAAGAAAGCTAAACAGTGTGTAAAACTAGCTAAACAAAAGTCATGGGAGGACTTTGGCAAGAATATAGAAAATAAATATCAAGAAGGTGGCGAAATATTCTGGAGGTTGTTGAAGAAGCTTAGGAATGAAGGAAAGTGTGCTGTAAAAGCAGTTAGAGATGATAAAGGTGACATGAAAACAGGAAAAAAAGAAATCCTTGAAGTATGGAGTAATTACTTTGAAAAACTGCTAAATGAAACAAGCAGTGATGACAGCACAGTGATAAAAAAACACTGACCAGGCATGCCATCAGGAATACTTATCCATACTTGAAGTAGAAAAAGCCATCGAAGGCTTGAAATGTGGAAAGGCAGCAAGAGTAGATGATATTCGACCAGAAATGCTGAAGTATGGTGGTATAAATGTCTTACAGTGGCTGCACTGCATAGTTCAGAAAGCCTGGACAGAGGGACGAATTCCCGATGATTGGAGTAGAGCTCTCATAGTACCCATATATAAAAAGTGAAATAAAACTGAATGTGAGAATTACAGAGGTATTTCCCTTCTGAGTGTTCCTGGCAAGATCTATGCAAGTATACTTGAGAAACGGTTGAGAAGAATTGTGGAAGAAAAGCTTGGTGAAGAATAAGCTGGATTCAGGCCAAATAGAGGCTGTCAGGATCAGATCTTCACTTTACGACAAATAGTCAAGAAAGCATGGGAATATAACAAAGATCTGTATTTAAGTTTTGTCGATTTAGAAAAGGCATACGACAAGGTGCCAAGAGAGAAGCTATTCAAAATGCTGCAGTTATATGGTGTCAGTGGGGCATTATATCAAGCAATACTTAGTCTTTATTTGAGTTGTGAGTCTGCAGTTAGAATTGAAGGAAGTACAGGAAGATGGTTTAATGTTAAATCTGGTAGGAGAGGAGTTTGGAATAGTTTGTTGTAATCAGATTATTTGTTACAGTGCAAGTTGACTATACTGTTTGTGATACAGAACATCTAAATTACAAAAATAAAATAAATATACAAGGCGTTAGCTGATTTTTTTTTTTTTTTTTTTTTTTTTTTTTTTTTTTTTTTTTTTTTTTTTTAATTATATGTATTTTGTTCCATTACAGTATGCACTGTCTTATGCTTGCCTGAAGTTGGTAAACTATTCATTCTTTTTCTGGCTACCTTTTTACCTTCACAATAAATATGGATGGGAAGAATCAAAAGCTGATGAAATTTCCATATGGTATGATGTGGGTGGAATTGTTGGTTAGTATATATACCTTAATAATGAATATATATTGTCTATAAATTTCATAATTTTTCACAAAGAAATATCCATTTAAAAAAGAATACTAGTTTGGCAGTATCTCAGATACCAAATTTTTAATAGTTTTAGTATTTTTAACATGACAGTCATATTCTGTTACTTATATGGATGGTTTCTATAATGCATTCTTTCTACTTTGTGATGCTTATTTAACAGTAAAAGATCAGTTATAGCTTTATAAATCAAATGCTAGCACATGAATTTTCATTTTGTAGTGGATTGCTGTAAGGCATTGATGCTCAGAAGGAAGAGTTTAAGATAGTATTCATCTAACACATTTCTGGACTTAACAACTGTGATTTTATTCTTGATGCTACTTGCTTGACATTTTCATTTACTTTTTTTTTTTTTTTGGATGAGAGTTGCTTTTTTTTCTTCCAGATCTTTCCATTAGCTTACATAAGAATATTTGTATTATGAGCAATTGCATTATCTTCTGCAGATTGCCACCTTAAAAGCATATCCTCCCTATTTGAGGGGAAAGTACCACCTAGACATCTAGGTGGTCATTGTCTCTCATCACCTGGTGATGGCATCACTCTGCTTTTTGAAGGTGTTAACTGCCATATTTGTTACTATTGCTTATGGCACTTTTTTCTTCCAGATCTCTCCATTAATTTACATCAAAATATCTGCATTATGAGCAATTGGGTTATCTCCTGTGGATTGCCTTAAAAGCATATTTTTTCTAATTGGGGGGGGGGTGCCAACTAGACCTCTAGGTAGTCATTGTCTTTCTTCACTTGGAAATACTACCACCCTGCTTTTTGGAGGTGTTAAGTGGATACTGTCGTGTTTCATCTCCAGAGTAGGATCTTCGGTTTCTGTCCCCCTTTTTTTTTCCCCATATGCAGTGTGCAGGTTATACCCTGCTGCGTATGTCAACACTGTTATTATTGAGTTAGGGAACCAGTATCTCTTTCATTTGAGGGTACAGCAGTAAAACAGTTTTCCTCATGCTGGCCATCATATAGTATATGGGATCAAATCCACTGGCAACACATTGTAGGCTTTCTTATCAGCTGGTGCTTCCTTATCTTACTACTGTTGCTTACTCTGCCAGGTTGTGCTTGGAGGATGTCTGAGTGTGCAGTGTGTGTATATAGCAGTGTGCAGGAAGCACTGTTTCCTTCTTTATATCAATGACGTTCTCTCTCTCTGACTTGAAATCCTATTCATAGTTTTGCTGATGTACTCTCTATCCCTTTTCAAGAAACCCAGTGTTATTCAAATGGGGAAAGCTTCAAGAACCACCATAACTAATGATTAAACTTAAAGCCAATCTCCTCACAATTCTCAAGTGGGGTGAATACAACTTAATAAAGTTCAGTATAAACAACTCCCTTACATCAGCTGTCTGTCTGTCTTAAGTTTCTTCCATCAACTCCACCATATAAGATAGTCGTATAAATATTATATATCTGCAGATGTCAAAATATCTGCCATAAAAATAACAAAAAATTCAACAAAACAGTGCAAAAAAATAAAAGCACTCCCTCCACAATATAACATTAAAATTTCTTCTTCATTTTGCCAGTATATGAAACATAAACATTAATAATATACACTACCACCTACAGACATCAAAGCCCAATTTTCTATTCCTAACTGAGTCCCAACTGCTATCTTCCATGATTACAGTCCACATCAACTGTCCCAATGAATGAAAGTCCTAATTCCAGTAAGGATTATTTTGGTTATCAGATGTCATCTCAGTTGGTAATGTTGTAGTGCCAAAGGATATAATGCCAAGATTGGCTGGAAGGATAATCTATAGAAAAGGAGTTTAGGATAAGATTATGGTCAGAGTTTCCAAGAGCAGAGCAAATGTACACAGTATATATGCAGGGAGAGCTGGTTACGAAAAGGTTCAGAGTGTTGAAAGAATGATGACAATTCTTTGATATTCTGGTTGGTAGGCTAATTATTTGTGATAGATCATGACTGATGGCAAATGATTTCAACTTTCCTTTTGGCTTAATCTGTTCAGTTAGATCAGGCATGGGCAACCTTTCCTAGTTCGGGGGCTAAATTATCATTCTGTCTCCGCGTCAAGGGCAGGACCAAATTATTAAATAAAATGAATTAAAACAAGTTGCTACTTCATATTTCATTTATTAATATAATGCTTTGGTATAATAGGGGTGACTGAAACAAAAAAAGACAAACTGGTGAGATCTTTCTGAGCAATAAATACAAAATGTTATATTGAGGCAATGACAATCAAGGAAAAGAAGGAGTAGCCATTGTATTCAACACTAAATACGAGGCTAATCTTCTTGAATGGCAGGCAGTCTCAAGTAGAGTGATTTGGGCAAATATCAGAATGGGGAACTGGACAATGAGACTTATTTGTGCCTATGGTCCCACAGAAGGTTCTATTAAGATAGAAGGGAGGAATTTTTTGATGCTTTAGAAAAAGCAACTGACACAACAAAAAAGGAAAAGTTGGTATTTGTTGGAGATCTGAATAGCAGAGTAGGAAATGATTGTCAGACATACAAAAATATTTTGGGAAAATTTGGAGAAAAGCTAATAATAATGGCAAATATCTATTGGATTTCTGCTCAGGACATGGACTGGTTATTACTAACACCATGTTCCAACATAAAAATGTGCACAAATTCACATGGAGAGAAGAGGCAAGGAATAAGAAAAGTCTCATTGACTATGGTTTTGTTGATAGTGATGTTTTCTCCTTGGTGCAGGACACCAGAGTGTATAGAGGATTTGAAATTGGAAGCGATCACTATTTAGTCTTGAGCAGGATAAAATTGAATTTCATATTGAAGAGAATAACATGTAAGAAAGTTTTAAAGTGAATAAAAGTTGAGCAGCTCTCAGATGTGAACTGTAGACTAACATACACAAAGATTATTGAAGAAAAAATGAAAGAGTTTGAGAACAGGAACCAAACCTTGGAGATTCAGTGGTAAGCCTTGAAGAAAACTCTGATTGATTCAGCCAGAGAGGCATGTGGTGAGATTTTCTGCAAGTATAGAAAAATCAGAACTCCATGGTGGACATAGGAAGTTAAAGAGGCAGTGAAGGAAAAGAAGAAATCATATCAAAAGTTCCTGGCAAATAAGTCAGCTTGTGCTCTTTTAGAATGCAGAGACAAATGTAAGAAAGCTAAACAAAAGTCATGGGAGGACTTTGGCAAGAACATAGAAAATAAATATCAAGAAGGTGGCAAAATATTTTGGAGGTTGTTGAAGAAGCTTAGAAATGGAGAAAAAAGAGTACTGTAAAAGGAGTTATAGATGATAAAGGTGACATGAAAACGGGAGAAAAAGATATCCTTGAAATATGGAATAATTACTTCGAAAAATTGCTAAATGAAACAAGCAATGATAGCACAGTGGTAAAAAATACTCAACAGGAATACATATCCATATTTGAAGTAGAAAAAGCCATCAAAGGCTTGAAATGTGGAAAGGCAGCAGGAGTAGATGATATTCAACCAGAAATGCCGAAGTACGGTGGTATAGCATTTTGCCTTACAGTGGCTGCACTGCATAGTTCAGAAAGCCTGGACAGAGGGACGAATTCCCGATGATTGGAGTAGAGCTCTAATAGTGTCCATATATAAAAAGAGAAATAAAACTGAATGTGAGAATTACAGAGGTATTTCCCTACTGAGTGTTCCTGGCAAGATCTATGCAAGTATACTTGAGAAATGGTTGAGAAGAATTGTGGAAGAAAAGCTTGGTGAAGAACAAGCTGGATTCAGGCCAAATAGAGGCTGTTGGGATCAGATCTTCACTTTACGACAAATAGTCGAGAAAGCATGGGAATATAACAAAGATCTGTATTTAAGTTTTGTTGATCTGGAAAAGGCATATGACAAGGTGCCAAGAGAAAAGCTATTCAATACGCTACAGTTATATGGTATCAATGGGGCATTATATCAAATATGGAAATAGATGTATTTGAGTTGTAAGTCGGCAGTTAGAATTGAAGGATGTACAGGAAGATGGTTTAATGTTAAATCTGGTGTTGAGACAAGGATGTACATTATCCCGTCTGTTATTCATTATCTATATGGATCACATTATGAAGGAAAGTGGTATTAAACATGATATCAGAATTGGAGATGTTAATGTCAGCTCTTTGCTTTATGCGGATGATGTTATATTTCTGAATCAATCCGCTACAAGTTTGCAAGATTCCCTGACTAAATTGAATAACTGTTGTAATAGGTATGGTATGAAAGTCAGCATTGAAAAGACAAAGACAATGAAATTAGGTAGAATTGTTGAAAATGTCAACTGTGTTGTGAACGGGGAACCTGTGGAACAAGTAAAACATTTCAGCTATTTAGGCACGATTTTTAGTGAAGATGGTAAATTAAATATAGAAATAGACAACAGAATCAACAAAGCTGGTATGGTAGGAAGTCAATTGAATAAATTCATATGGAATAAGAGAGAAATTGTCATTTACAAACAAGTTAAACAGCTGGGGCCAAAGAACAGAGTCCCGGGGCATGTTACTGGTTACCCTTCTTTCTTGAGACACTGCTCCATCATACCCAACCTGCTGGTATCATTTAGAGAGCCAATCTCTGATCTATCTAACCAATATACTATCTGTTGCCATCCTCTGCAGCTTGTATATCAGCTTATCAAGGGTAATCTATCAAATGCTTTTGTAATGTCCAAGAATATCACTGTATATGATTTTCCTTTATCTAACACACCCATTACCCTATCATAAAATGCAAATAAATTGCTAAACAGAACCTACCCTTTACAAATCCATGTTGACCATCATAAAGAATGCTATGTCCTTCAACCCAGTCCTGTATTCTATTCCTAACCAATCTCTCCAACACCTTGACCATGACTTCAGTTATACAGGCTAATCTGTAATTGGAAAAACCTGTCATAGAACCATGCTTGTTGATTGGTACTATTTGGCCTTTTTTCCACTCCTTGAGAACCCTACCAACTGCAGGGGGTTTCATTAAAGAACAAGGTCAAAGGCATAGCCAACTGTTCTGCACATTCCTTAAGAATATGTGGTGATATGTCATCCATTCCCACCTGATTAACATCTAACCCACCCAACTCCTGATGCATTTCCAATTCTTGTAATACGTGCCTTCCTGCACATCATTTGCTCCAGTATGATATTAGCTGATAAAGTGCTTGTTCAATAATTTCACTATGTAATCTTCCTGCTTTGTCTTAATCTTATATCTTATAGGCTTTAAAATGTTGTGAAATGTCAACCTGGTTGGCCGAGTAGTTAGCATATCCACTCTCCAGCCAAACGACTGTGAGTTCGAATCCCACTGTAGGCATGGATGTTTGTGACTGTCTGTGAAAAATACCAGTGGTGGTGATGTACGGTAGATGGCATTGGTGTAGTTGTTGGAGACAGAGCTGTAGAACAGGTGCCCTCCCTCGATGAGTCTTTGGACTCCCTGGAGGTATCACATAATAATAATTATAATGTCAACTGCCTTAATTGTCAGCTGCCGCCATTTGTTATGTTGTACTATATTTTATTTGCTCACACGCTGTAGGCTAATAAATTTATTTGTTTTCCAACTGTGCCAGTTAGACTATATATTGAGTGTGAGATTGTAAGATTCTAAGCTGAAGACAAAGCAGATATTGTTCTTATTCCCCTCTAACTTTAATTTTTACTTGATCAGTCGTGGCTTGAACTAAATCACTTTATTAAGATAGATAGACAACTTTTCGTTACTCAATCGCATGCAGGTTTGAATTTTTGGAGAATGCATTGACAAAATCAGTCCAATGTATTGTTCACAAACCATTTAATTAAATCAAGAATTCTTATTGCACTGTTCGATCATTTATACAGTTTTTGTATTTGTACAGCACATTTATACAGTAAAATCACAATTCTTAATTACAAATGTTTCTAAATTAGGTTTAGTTCTACATTTCTACTTAAAAAAAAAACCAAAATACAATTTAATACATCCTACTATTCATTCTTATACAATGCGATGTAAAGCACACATTGAATGAGTCTAAATCAATATTAACTTACTCTACCTCATACAATACTTTTCTTACTGTTATAATTATTAACTTACACAATCTTATCGTAATTATTTACGTCGTCACAGTTGATTTACGAAAGGAGACACACTTGATGTGAATTTATTTGGAATTATTACATATCTAGGTACTTACAATGAGTTGCATTGTAAGTCTTTACAATACTCTCATTCATGACTGTCCATTACACAATTCTTTTGTTCACACGATGGTGTTCGCTTTCCTTCTGCTGGCTCGTTCTTGATCTCCTGCTGAATTTCTTCTTTGAGTTGTTGATAATTCTGTTAATAACACCTTATTAACAACTACCTCTTATGAAGTTATCACCACATCCAAAACATTAAAGCCTCTAGTTGCTTCGGTCACATGCTGCTTAAAATATTTATCTCTTAGAAATTTAACAACCTTGCTTTCCTTGTTCCCATACTCTGTTCTCCTTCCATTCTATTTTCTTGTAATTAAAGTCTCCCATCAGGATCACCTTCTTTTTACATGCCAAATTAATTTGCCTAAACATCTCGCAATTAGTATTCTCTGCATTCCCTGGTCTATAACAGCATCCTATATTTCAGTTATTGCTGAAAGGATTGCGGTCTTTTTCAATATATCCTCTGAACTTCAACTCTCTGTTTGCCATCATCCCTAAGCCTTGTCAATTTCCTACAGTCCAGTATTATCAATGTGATACATATGCAACCTTTTCAACATGAAGTGCATAACCTTGCACTTTGTAATATTAAATTGGTAATCACTATCCTTTGCCCACACTGTCAATGTATTTACATTATAGTTCAAAATAAATCCTATCTTGACAGAGAATTCCACATGTTTAGAAACTTCCCAGAAGAACACTGTGTGGTCACTCCTACCAAGGCAGAGTGTCTATTTTGGTTATGGATATACACTACTGGGAAAGAAGTCAATGGACAACCCCATGGGCAAGGTGTATCTTGCCATGCAATGAGTCACATGTTTATAGATAATGCTCCTAAGTCAGTGCAGCTGTGTCCAGGTGAAATGGCTGCAAGAAAGGAACTGATGGAGTTCGAAAGAGGCATTATGATAGGATGCCATGTTGGAAGTCTATCTGTTCAGTAAATTGTTGATAAATTGGATCATCCCAGGTCAACAGTCAGTTATATCATATTGAGATCAAAGCACAGGAAGTCAACTGCAAGTACTACCTGCAGTGGATGACCAACTGCACTCACTAAATGTGAATGTAGGACAATATATAAAAACTGCCATTTGTTGCCCAACATGTTGAATGCAGAGTTCCGGGCTTAAACTGGAACATGAATCTGAAAAAAAAAGTGTATACAGTGAGACATGGAAGCTTGGAAAGCTGTGTTATGGAGTGACAAATCATACTACACCATCTAATGAGCAGATGGATGGGTGTGGGTGTGGCATATGCTAATTGAACATCTCTTACCTGAGTGTGTAACCCCAATCATGAAATTCAGAGGTAGCAGTGTGATGTTATGGTCTCCTGGTTTGGTCACCATAGCTCAGTCCTTATAGATGAAGCCCTTTGGTCAGAAAGATCTGAGTTCGATTCTCATCAGTGATGTGAGGAACCTTTATCTGGTCTCTTTCAACGAAAGGTGAGTTAGCCAGGCTCATATAGAGATAGGGTTTTTTTCCTGGAAACTTAGGTTTTTCATCCTCCAGAAAATGATCTGGCAAACTGGCTCTGTGAACACACGCATCTACAAACATAGGACATGCTGGGAGGCATAGGGCCAACCACCTTATCCTTGAGACAGTTATGGCTGCGAGAATAAGAAACCTTGACACCGTAAAAGGTAGAAGAGGAGGAGGATTAAGAAAGAAAGAAAAACTGATGTGCATGAGAAAAATGGACCTGGTTTAGCATGATGGATTTTGTAAGATGTAGTGTATATTCTATGTATTCATTGTCAAGAGTGAATGGGTTATGGTATGAGAGCAAATATTGATAATATAAGGAAAGATAGTGAAAGTGTTCTGGAGAATGTGGAAGTAGAGAATATTAGTGCACACAAAATATGAATAAGAGCAGAAGTGGCTGAAACTAACAATGAGGTGACAGTAACGAGTGAAATAGCATGCTTATGCGACATCTTTCACAAGACAAAACAGGAACAGAGCAACTGGAGAAATGATTGCCATGTGGTTCTGCAGGCAGAAGAATGAAAGAAAAAGTGAATGGGGAAGTATGAAAGTGTAAGAAACCGGAAATAAAGAGAGGATATTATATGGGGATTCAATGATAAGAGATATACTAAGTGAGAAAGTGATGAAACATTTAGCAGGTGCAAAGGATGAAGAATGCTAATAAACTTTTAATTCGCAAAAGGGAGAAGTGAAAGAGCTGATTTTTATGGCAAGAACTAATGATTTGAAAGGAAAGACATAAGCAATGAGAGGGAATATGCAACTGTAGTTGAAAGAAGCAAAAATGAAGAACAAGGAAATAAAGATTGTGAGTCTGCCGCCTTGGTATGATAGGACAGAGTAGAGAAGAAAAGCCATGATTGCTAATGAGTCAATTAGAAGACTGTGCAGAAAGACTGGGCAGTTTATTGATGTATAAAGTGAATTTGATGGACAAAAGAACTTGTAGATTCTTGAAGGACATTTAAATGGAATTGGAGTTAGATGTTTGGAGAATGTTTAATGAGAGATTGGAAGTGCAAAACCAGGGAAACTAGAGATTGGGGGGGGGGGGGGGTGCATTCAAGAATATATTTGGACATCCTTGGGATAAACAAGCATGGTACAGAAATGATTTATGCAATGCTGAACATGATCTCAGCTTTCTGATTTGAATGGTAATGACATAACACAACGGTAATTGTGGATACAGGGGGGGGGATGTTGAAATGCATGTACACGAATGCCAGAGGTATCAGAAATAAGGGAGAGTAATTTTTGGCATTGATCAGCTTGACTTGGTCAGAAATTATAGGCATCAGTGAGACCTGGTTGACAGAAAATTATAGCTACAGGGATAGAATGTAAAGAGTATTGCATTTTCAGGAAAGACAGAGGGAACAGGACAGGATTTGGGTACGGCTAGTGATAAATAAAACCAACTAAAGTTAAAGAAGATGTTAGGTGTGGGAGAGATAATTCATTAGTGACTTTCCGATGTGAGACAGAGGCTAATAGGATAAAATATATTGTTGGTTGCTGCTATAGACCAGGGGGTGCACAGGAATATGCAGATGCTATGCATCAGCAGATTTACACAATAAGTACAAGCTGATCAATTATTATGGGAGACTTCAACTAAGGGGACATAGACTGGAGTGAGGAAAAGGGGCATGGCAAGATGGAAGTGGAATTTATACAGTTCCTAAGAGATAATTACCTGAAACAACATGTTATACCAAGCAGGTTATCTTGCTTTCCAAGGAATATATATCCTGCTTGGAAAGAAGTCAACAGGCACCACAGTATGAGGAACAAACAGCAATGACACCCACCTAATAAGAAGAAAGACCTCCTTTCATTGTGATAGCTGCAGCAATCCTACATGACAAACTTTCCAAAAAGCATACAATAGCAATAAATGTGAATATTGGACCATTCTTTGAGTAGGCATGTAATGTGGTCCTGGAATGTTATGGAGCAGATGTCCCTTGATCTCACCCAATGCTCCACTTTATCCCACAGATATTCAATAGGGTTGAGATAAAGGATCCGTGAAAGCAGTCAAGTGTGGTGGCATTCATGTCCACAACCCATAGAGTTGCAGCAGCAACTTTATGACATTGTGCATTGTCTTTTTTATTATTATTATTTCGGGCGACTCCAGGAGTCCTTAGACATCGAGGGAGGCCCTAAACATCATGTCCACCTAACTATGCGATTACATTCTCACAGTATCTATCATATCTTGTCTTGAACTCGTTCACCGTCATAGCACCCACAACAGACTCTGGCAGCTTATTCCACTCATTTACCACTCTAAAAGTAAAGAACCCAGCTCTAACACCCCTGCTAACCACACTCTTGCCCAGCTTCCATAGGTGTCCCCTAGTTCTCCCACCACCAGTCCTGATCTCAAAAATATCCTCTGAATTAATCCTATAGAATCCCTTTAGCAATTTGAATGTCTCAATCATATCTCCCCTCCTCCGCCTATCAACTAGTTTCTGCAACCCACAAATCTTCAACCTGTTCTCATATGGTTCATTCCATAGACCTGTTATCATCTTAGTCACTCGCCTCTGGATCCTCTCCACCTCCTCCCCATCAAGAAGGAACCGAGGTGACCAAATCTGGGCACAGTAGTCGAGATGAGGTCTTATCAATGCTCAGTACAGAGGTACAATAACTTGTTTGTCTCTGCTCGTCAAGGTATTTTTCAACAACCAAGTGAGTTGATGAGCTGATTTAGCTACTTTTGCAGTGTGCCCCCTAAACTTCATCTCCCTATCCACCAACACTCCCAAGTCCCTGGCCTCATCAATCTCTTGGAGTACAGTTCCACCAATGTGGTATACTGCTGCTAATCTTTTCACCCCAAAATGCATAACCTTACATTTTGTCACATTAAATTGACATCCATTCTCCTTAGCCCAAACTCCAATCTATCTAAGTCATCCTGCAAGACTTTGACATCTTCTGCATTCACTATTGCCCTACCCAACTTTGCATCATTAGCGAACAAATGAATTGTTCCGCTTAGATCCTTCCCTATATCGTTAACGAACAGATTAAACAGCAGTGGTCCAAGAACAGAACCCTGCGGCACACCACTAGTCACAGGCCGTCTTTTGGACTCTACTCCTGAATAAACTACTCTCTGATATCTCTCCATCAACCAACCACCTATCCACCTCACCAACCCTATATCCATTCCCATATGTTGTAGTTTACGGATTAGTATTCCATGTGGTATCCTGTCAAACGCCTTTGCCAGGTCCAGCAGTATCACTGTAAACCCATTTCCCTTATCCAGTTCAGCCGTCACCTTGTTATAAAACTTGAGCAAGTTACTGAAGCATGATCTACCCTTCACAAAGCCATGCTGTCCCCTGTACAGTATCTTGTTTTCATCAATCCATTCCTGTATTTTTCCCTTGACTACTTTCTCTAAGACCTTGACAATGACTCCTGATATGCTGATCGGTCGGTAATTTGCAACCGTAGTCTTGGATCCTCCTTTATGCAGTGAAACTATTTTCCCCTCTTTCCACACCTTCGGGACTAAGCCAGACCTGAGACTCAGATTAAACAACATGGTCTTGGTGAAAGAAAATTGTCAGTTCTGTAGAAATGCCACAAAATAAAAAGCATTACATTCCAGTTTGTTCAGATACCTCTTGGAGTTATAGTCTCCTGGTTCTTTCATGGTGCTGACATGCATGGTGGCTCATGCATGTCAGCACCATGAAAAAATGCTTTCCAAATGATATTTCGTATTAAATTTCTGAAACACACCACACACTCATTGGGTGATGAATCACTCAACTTGATAATCTAAAGAAGCGTTTCCCAAACTTTTCCGACGACGGAACGCTTCACAAATCCTGAAATTTTCACGAACACCTTGGTTATTTAGTAATGTATCAATTAATAATTAATTGTTAATTCAGCTGATTTTTTAGTATTAATTGATTGCTTATTAATTAATAATTAATTTAACATAAACATCATTAAATTAATTTGTGCTGATTTTCATTGACATATCCCATTCTTATCACCAAAAATTTATAATATTATAAGTACCTATGAGTGAATGCAGACTTTTGCTCCTGTGTGCTGGTAGTTTTCCCCTCCTTTTGTACATCCTGGAGATCGCTTTGTAGGCTGGTGGTGGATGACTCACTATCTGTTGCGTCACGAACACCTTCAATAAGAGATTTCTTAATACTAAAATTAAATAAAGTCCCTCGTCTCTTATTCATATTAAAATTTAAATCTTCAGGCCTATTACTTTTAAAAAATCACGGCACTACAGTTTTGAAACTTTCACCCTACAATACGAACTTGCGAAGAAAGTATTCAGTATTACTAAATTTGAGAACCGGATACAGACTACCTTAATCTTCAATTTTAGTGGAAAAATTTTCTTTATACTTCCTTGCTGATTGGTCACTAACATTTGCAACACAGATTTTATTTCTTTCAGTTTTGAGAACAGAGGACACGCCACCCATTGTTGTAATCGGCTTGCAAGCAATTTTTATGATCGTTCATAAACAGCGGTATTCTCTTTTCCCCGTTGTTGAAAGATTTCGATGTGTGAAAATTGATGAAAATTCATGAATATTTCCTTGTTTAAAAATATGCCGCTTGGTCACTGACATTTGCTACACAGATGTCATTTCATTCAGTTTTGAAACAGAAGATACATCACCCATTGTTGTAATCCACTTGCAGGCAATTTTTATGACCGGTCATAAACAGCGGTATTCCCTTTCCCAAATGTTGAAAGGTTTCGATGTGTGAAAATTAACGATAATTCATGAATACTTCCATGTTTAAAAATACACGACTTGGTCACTAGGCACCACATTTGCTACACAGATGTTATTAGGTGTTCTGGGTCTGAGCTTTTCGACATATTCACAATATTATTCTCCTCAGAATATTTCCACTATAAAATATTTATTCATGAAAAATACTTAGAAAACTAAAATGACAAATTCCAGGAGAACTTCTCGCGGAACACTTGTTCACTTTCTGCAGAATATAGTTTGGGAAACCCTGGTCTAAAGTAAGATCTAACCAAATTTAATTCATCAGATATTATCTTTCTAGCACACACACCACTTGACCTGTTAACAGTTAGCTGATTATTGTAAGTTCAGCCTTGTTTTGAATTTTCCTAAATTGTTATCATCAATGATGTATTGTTTTATTCTGTCCAAATTTTGATTCGTATGATCAGTAACTATTGTTTAATTGTCTTTGGGAATGTGGCAATGTTAACATGCTGCTGTTGAAGCTTTGGTAAAGATATTTGTAGAGACTTCGATTGCAAGTTTTCCCTCATTACTATTGTTGATATACAGTTACTATTTAAAACCATCTGCTCTAACAGTTTCCGAAAAATACTGCGTGATGTAAAATTTAATGTTGTGAAGATGATTTCATAGAAAAAAATTTTTCCAAAACGAAGATGTTCATGTTTATAGTGCATGAAAGCAGTGCATACAGTGATGTCTAAGTGGCAATTATTACAACTGCTTTTCCTTAGCTTACTCCATGGCAAGTCATTGATTTTCAGTTGTTTTTTTTATTAATATCTCATGATACTCTGAACATTTATTTTTGTAGGATCACGAGAGGATTAAGAACATGAAAAAAAAAAAAAGGCACTAGTGTCCATTAGTGGGAGAAGGGTTAGATAAACTGGGAGGCCACATTTTTTGGGGGACTTAAATTTGCTGTATTTCAAACCAGCATCCTATGAAAACAAGCTAAAAAACACACACACTGGAAAATACTTATGTGAACAATCATTTAATCACTATCATCATCTATCCCAACAATATAGTATACTCCAAAATACAAAGCCAGGACTATGTTCCAATGATGCAACTCTTGCTACAGAATTCAGCTATCTTCATTCATTTAATCCAGTGACTATAATATCTATACAATAGAAAACACAGCACATTACTATCACAGTGCTACTTACAAGTCATTGCAAGTCTTTTATACTATCAGACTGTAGTAATGAAGCTCATCAAATTTCAGTGTCATCATTAATTTACAAATAAATTTTGGAGACAATTGTTTGAAGACATATTCCAGTAGCAGCTTTAAACCCTTCATTTTATCCACCATTAAGGGTGATATAATAGGATGCTAGTTACTTGAAAAAATTATCTGTATATTGTAGTGTGACAAGTTGTTTGTGATTTCAAGATGCTGATTCGAAATTGAGTGGAATGTTATTAGTTCAATCAGTGTATTATTCATTTTGTTCTTGAGGTTTTGTGTTTAATGCTACTATACTTAAGACAAGTAAAATCCACTGTCTGAACTTAATATATGTTTGATTCATATTAAACATGCTATCAGAATTGTACATGTCCTAATTATAGGAAATGTATTTGTATGCGTATTTATTTATTTATTTATTTTTTAATCTCTAGGTAGTATCATTGGAGGATATGTATCTGTAAGTATTACTAAGCAGCCTGTAAAAAGGTGAAATGTGATTAGTTTATTTTAAGTGCATCATATAATCTTATCAGTCCTTACATTCAGTAATAACTTAAGATTGAATTAGTTTCCCTTGCTAAAAATAATATGCATTTATGAAATTTGATCGAGTAGGTTAGAGCAGTGGTTCTCAAACTTTTTACCTTTGAGCCCCACCTAACAAAAGAGAACTGTCAGCCTCCCCCCAACTGGTTTTATTTATCAAATTAGAAGTCATACTAAGTTTGATGTTTTATTCAGTTTATTTTGTGTTTTCTACATACTATTTAACAGTGTTTGACACAAAATAATTAAAGTATCACAATATTAGGCCTACAATAAAAATTAGTTTTAACACTTGCAATTAACCAAAATATGTATTGAAATGAAACAATATTTAACTAACAAGTATTTAATTTTTCTCTGTAAAAATAATAAAACATTTAAATGTCAAAGTCTAATGATGTGATTGATGGGCCTGCTTTTGAGAACAAAGTTATCAAAACGTGGGGTAATATCAGAAATGGCCACTTTAAGTCCTTTAGCAATATTTAGTCTTGAACGATACTTTGAGAGCTGGGTCAGAAGTAAAACACTTGACCAAAGACTAGAGACCGCAGATATGAGAGTCCTGAGAAAGATTAGAAGCGTGAACAGATGGCATCAATGGCAATATCATATTAAAAATGAGGATATTAGGAAAGAACTTGACATTGTCAGCATCCAGGAATGCGTTAGCAGAGCTAATCTCAGATGGTATGGTCACTTAAATAGAATGGGAGAGGAAAGATTAGCAAAACAAGTGTTCTCTGCCAGGTTGGCAGGAAAACGACCCAGAGGAAGACCAAGATATAGGTGGATTGATACGGTACAAAGTGCCTTAGACGATAGAAATATAAGATCTGATAATGTTGGAGTCTTGACAAGTAACAGACTGATTTGGAGGAAAATTGTAGATAGGAGGTTGGTAATGATGTAATTTTTTCATGTAGTACTGTCATATCCTGTACACCCCTTGAGGGTACATGGCAGGAATTTGATGATGATGATGATGATGATGACGATACTTTGACTTCATAGCTTCCAAAGCAGAAAAGCCTTTTTCGCATAAATAAGTTGTTGCGAAATGAATAAGGATCTTCAATGCTTTTTGGCTCAAAGTTAGGAATTCCTTGCTGATATGTATCCAGAATTCTACAAAGACAATTCCTTAAATTTACTTTTCAGTGAAGTATCACTAGGGAGATTGATGAGTTGTTCTTGCTCATTTACGTTCAGAGATGATGGCCCAGGTGCATTTTCGAATGGGTTTTTAATCCATTTAATTAGAATTCATCAAAATCATCACAATAGTATTTTTTGAAATGAACTTTCAACATTATGAGATGAAGTAGGCAGCTTTTTATCACTATTGGAAGCACTGGATTATCAGTGTCTTGTACCATTGACACTAGAGTGGGGAACATGTCTAGCGTGTCACTTTCCATACTGTGTCTCCAGAGCTCTAAATTTCTCATGAATGCCTTAACTTAGTCATTCCAAGAAAGTGCAGTTGCCTCATTCCTTTGAAGTGACGTGTTGAAAATATTCAGTTTCTTAAATATATCGGTGAGGTAAGTCATTTTCAAAAAAAAATCCTTATTGCTGAAACCGTCTCCCAGTGAGTGGTTTTCCCCCATTTAAAAAACAAAGCACCTCATGTCTTAACTCAAACATTCTCTTTAATACCTTGCCTCTTGAAAGCCATCAAGCATTACTAAAAAACAACAAAGCAGTGTGTTCGGCACCCATTTCTTCACACAGCATTTTAAAAAGTCTAGACTTCAGAGGATGATGTCAGAGACTTCAGGGGTGCTTAAGGGTCAAAGCTGTATAACTGACAGGAGACCTCCACATAGCCTTTAAAGGAATGCAGAGAACTGACCAAAGCTTCTGACCTAATGTCCAATCCTCACCTTCTCATGGTGCACCCTGTTGAGTATCTATCTGGATACTGAACGAATGAGGAAGGGCTGACAATTTGGGATTTAGCCGACCAAATTGTAATTCTTATTGGCTTAAACCAAATTACAAAATGATGGTACAATATGACAAAATTTCATGCCGACTGGGGCGTTGCCCGGTTAAACAAGGCCCCCATTGTTTTTACCAGGGCAAACAGCGAAAAGTCAGCTACTGGAACAAATCTGAAAAAGCACCCCAACTCAACATCAACAGAGTTAAGGATTGGTACCTATCAATATAAGAAGCCTGAATGGCAAAGAAATGGAGCTAGCTGAGGAATTAGATAAGTACCAGATCAACATAATAGGGGTGACTGAAACAAAAAAGACAAAAACTGGTGAGATCTTTTTGAGCAATAAATACAAAATGTTATATTCAGGCAATCACAATCAAGGAAAAGGAGTAGCCATTGTATTTAACACTAAATACGAAGCTAATTGAATGGCAGGCAGTCTCAAGTAGTGATATGGGCAAATATGAGAATGGGGAACTGGACAGTGACACTTATTTGTGCCTATGGTCAGACAGAAGGTTCTACTAAAGTAGAAGTGGAGGAATTTTTTGAGGATTTAGAGAAAGCATCTGACACAATGAAAAAGGAAAAGTTGTGGATCTAAATAGCAGAGTAGGAAATGATTGTCAGACATCCCAAAATATTTTGGGAAAATTTGGAGCAAAGCTAATAATAATGGTAAATATTTGTTGGATTTCTGCTCAGGACATGGACTGGTTATTATTAACACTATGTTCCAAAATAAAAATGTGCACAAATTCACATGGAGAGAAGAGACAAGAAATAAGAAAAGTCTCATTGACTATGTTATTGTTGATAGCAATGTTTTCTTCTTTTTGCAGGACACCAGAGTGTACAGAGAATTTGAAATTGAAAGTGATCACTATTTAGTCTTGAGCAGGATAAAATTGAATTTCATATTGAAAAGAATACAAAAGTTTTTATTCTTTTCAATATTCAATTGTAAGAAAGTTTTAAAGCGAATAAAAGTTGAGCAGCTCTCAGATGTGAACTGTAGACTAAAATACACAAAGATTATTGAAGAAAAAATGAAAGAGTTTGAGAACAGGAACCAAACTTGAGAGATTCACTGGCAATCCCTGAAGAAAACCTTGATCGATTCATCCAGAGAGGCATATGGTGAAGTTGTCTGCAAGGATAGAAAACTCAGAACTCCATGGTGGACACAGGAAATTAAAGAGGCAGTGAAGGGAAAGAAGAAAGCATATCAAAAGTTCTTGGCAAATAAGTCGGCTTGTGCTCTTAGAGAATACAGAGACAAATGTAAGAAAGCTAAACACTGTGTAAAACTAGCTAAACAAAAGTCATGGGAGGACTTTGGCAAGAATATAGAAAATAAATATCAAGAAGGTGGCAAAATATTTTGGACGTTGTTGAAGAAGCTTAGAAATGGAGGAAAGAACTAAATGAAACAAGCAGTGATGACAGCACAGTGATAAAAAAAAAAACACTGACCAGGCATGCCGTCAGGAATACATATCCATACTCGAAGTTGAAAAAGCCATCAAAGACTTGAAATGTGGAAAGGCAGCAGGAGTAGATGATATTTGACTAGAAATGCTGAAGTATGGTGGTATAAAAGTCTTACAGTGGCTGCACTGCTTAGTTCAGAAAGCCTGGACAGAGGGACGAATTCCCGATGATTGGAGTAGAGCTCTAATAGTACTCGTATATAAAAAGGGAAATAAAACTGAATGTGAGAATTACAGAGGTATTTCCCTACTGAGTGTTCCTGGTAAGATATATGCAAATATACTTGAGAAACTCTTGTGGAGAATTGTAGAAGAAAACTTGGTGAAGAACAAGCTGGATTCAGACCAAATAGAGGCTGTCAGGATCAGATCTTCACTTTACGACAAATAGTGGAGAAATCATGGGAATATAAGAAAGATATCTATTTCAGTTTTGTAGATCTGGAAAAGGCATATGACAAGGTGCCAAGAGAGAAGCTATTCAATATGCTACAGTTATATGGTGTCAATGGGGCATTATATCAAACAATACTTAGTCTTTATTTGAGTTGTGAGTCAGCAGTTAGAATTGAAGGAAGTACAGGAAGATGGTTTAATGTTAAATCTGGTGTGAGACAAGGATGTACATTATCCCATCTGTTATTCATTATCTATATGGATCACATTATGAAGGAAAGTGGTATTAAACACGATGTCAAAATTGGAGATGCTAATGTCAGTTCGTTGCTTTATGCAGATAATGTTATACTTCTAAATAAATCTGCTAAAAGTTTGCCAGATTCCCTGACTAAATTGAATAACTGTTGTAATAGATATGGTATATGGTATGAAGGTCAGCATTAAAAAGATAAAGACAGTGAAAATAGGTAGAATTGTTGAACATATCAACTGCATTGTGAACGGAGGACCTGTGGAACAAGTAAAACATTTCACCTACTTCGGCACGATTTTTAGTGAAGATGGTAAATTAAATATAGAAATAGACAACAGAATCAATAAAGCTGGTATAGTAGGAAGTCGATTGAATAAATTCATATGGAATAGGAGAGAAATTAGTCTGAACACTAAATTAGCTCTATACAAGACAGTGTTCAAACCAGTTTTAACTTATGGATCTGAGAGCTGGGTCAGAAGTGAAACACTTGACCAAAGACTAGAGACCACAGATATGAGAATCCTGAGAGAGAGAGATTAGAGGTGTGACCAAATGGCATCAATGGCAATATCATATTAAAAACAAGGATATTATTAAAGAACTTGACGTTGTCAGCATCCAAGAATGCTTTAGCAGAGCTAATCTCAAGTGGTATGGTCATTTAAACAGAATGGGTGCGAAAAGATTGTCAAAACAAGTGTTCTCTGCCAGGTTGGCAGAAAAATGACCCAGAGGAAGACCAAGATATTGGTGGATTGATACGGTACAAAGTGCCTTAGACGATGGAAATATAAAATCTGAAAATATTGGAGTCTTGACAAGTAACAGACTAATCTGGAGGAAAATTGTAGATAGGAAGTTAGTAATGATGTAAATTTTTCATGTAGTACTATCATATCCTGTACACACCCCTTGAGAGTACATGGCAGGAATTTGATGATGATGACTTCATAGGTTTTATTTTGATAACATTGATGGTTTTTACAATCATCTGCAACACATCATGAATAGGTGGACTGAGTTTTTTAGCTGTCAGAGCCTCCCAATGTAATTAACTGCTTTGGGAGCACCAGTTTTAATTTTTGCTTGTAATCCAGCACAGACTCCAGACATTGAACGAGCTCCATCTGTACATATACCAGTGCACTTATCCATTGATATATCATTTACATTAAAGAAAGCATTAATCATGTCAAAAAGACTTTCAGCTGTTGTTGTTTTTAAGATAGGCTCACAGAAAAGCAATTTTTCTTGTATATTACACTCATCAACAAAACGAATGTATGCAATCAAATGAGCATCTTTATAAATATCAGTCGCTTCATCCACTTGAAGTGCAAAGCAGTTGTTATGCAACTTTTCAATTAACTGCTGACGTAAATCATCAGAAATATCTGAAATTCTTCTACAAACTGTGTCATTAGAGAGGGGAATATTATTTTTCAATGGGGTGCTTAAGGGTCAAAGCTGTATAACTGAGAGGAGACCTCCACATAGCCTTTAAAGGAATGCGGAGAACTGACCAGGGCTTCTGACCTAATGTCCAATCCTCACCTTCTCGTGGTGCACCTGTTGGGTATCTACTTGGATACTGAACGGACGAGGATGGGCTGGCAATTTCGGATTTAGCCGACCAAATTGTATTCTTATTGGTTAAACCAAAATATAGAATGATGGTACAACATGACAAAATTTCATGCCGGCTGGGGCGTCGCCCGGTTAAACGAGTCCCCCGTTGTTTTCGCCAGGGAACCAGGGCGTACAGCGAAAAGTCAGCTACTGGAACAAATCTGAAAATAAACCCCAACTCAACATCACCAGAGTTAAAGATCGGTACTATCAAAGTAAGAAGCCTGAATAGCAAAGAAATGGAGCTAGCTGAGGAGTTCGATAAGTACCAGATCGACATAATAGGGGTGACTGAAACAAAAAAGACCAAAACTGGTGAGATCTTTCTGAGCAATAAATACAAAATGTTATATTCAGGCAATGACAATCAAGGAAAAGAAGGAGTAGCCATAGTATTCAACACAAAATACGAGGCTAATCTTCTTGAATGGCAGTCAGTCTCAAGTAGAGTAATGTGGACAAATATGAGAATGAGGAATTGGACAATGAGACTTATTTGTGCCAATGGTCCCACAGAAGGTTCTACTTAGGTAGAAGTGGAGGAATTTTTTCAGGCTTTAGAAAACGCAACTGACACAATGAAAAATGAAAAGTTGGTCCTTGTTGGGAATCTAAATGGCAGAGTAGGAAATGATTGTGAGACATACAAAAATATTTTGGGAAAATTTGGAGAAAAGAGCAAAGCTAATAATAATGGCAAATATCTGTTGGATTTCTGCTCAGGACATGGACTGGTTATTACTAACACCATGTTCCAACATAAAAATGTGCACAAATTCACATGGAGAGAAGAGGCTAGGAATAAGAAAAGTCTCATTGACTATGTTATTGTTGATAGTGATGTTTTCTCCCTGGTGCAGGACACCAGAGTGTACAGCGGATTTGAAATTGGAAGTGATCACTATTTAGTCTTGAGCAGGATAAAATTGAATTTCATATTGAAAAGAATAACATGTAAGAAAGTTTTAAAGCAAATAAAAGTTGAGCAGCTCTCAGATGTGAGCTGTAGACTAAAATACACAAAGATTATTGAAGAAAAAATGAAAGAGTTTGAGAACAGGAATCAAACCCTGGAGATTCAGTGGCAAACTCTGAAGAAAGCATTGATTGATTCTGCCAGAGAGGCATGTGGTGAGGTTGTCTGTAAGGATAAAAAAATCAGAACTCCCTGGTGGACACAGGAAGTTAAAGAGGCAGTGAAGGAAAAGAAGAAAGCATACCTAAAGTTCCTGTCAAATAAGTCAGCTTGTGCTCTTAGAGAATATAGAGACAAATGCAAGAATGCTAAACACTGTGTAAAACTAGCTAAACAAAAGTCATGGGAGGACTTTGGCAAGAATATAGAAAATAAATATCAAGAAGGTGGCAAAATATTCTGGAGGTTGTTGAAGAAGCTTAAGAATGGAGGAAAGAGTGCTATAAAAGGAATTAGAGATGATAAAGGTGACATGAAAACGGGAGAAAAAGATATTCATGAAGTATGGAGTAATTACTTTGAAAAACTGCTAAATGAAACAAGCAGTGATGACAGCACAGTGGTAAAAAACATTGACCAGGCATGCAGTCAAGAATACATATCCATACTTGAAGTAGAAAAAGCCATCAAAGGCTTGAAATGTGGAAAGGCAGCAGGAGTAGATGATATTCGAACTGAAATGCTAAAGTATGGTGGTATAAGAATCTTACAGTGGCTACACTGCATAGTTCAGAAAGCCTGGACAGAGGGACGAATTCCCGATGATTGGAGTAGAGCTCTCATAGTACCCATATATAAAAAGGGAAATAAAACTGAATGTGAGAATTACAGAGGTATTTCCTTACTGAGTGTTCCTGGCAAGATCTATGCAAGTATACTTGAGAAACGGTTGAGAAAAATTGTGGAAGAAAAGCTTGGTGAAGAACAAGTTGGATTCAGGCCAAATAGAGGCTGTCAGTATCAGATCTTCACTTTACGACAAATAGTCGAGAAAGCATGGGAATATAACAAAGATCTGTATTTAAGTTTTGTGCGATCTGGAAAAGGCATATGACAAGGTGCCAAGAGAGAAGCTATTCAATACGCTGCAATTATATGGTGTCAATGAGGCATTATATCAAGCAATACTTAGTCTTTATTTGAGTTGTAAGTCAGCAGTTAGAATTGAAGGAAGTACAGGAAGATTGTTTAATGTTAAATCTGGTGTGAGACAAGGATGTACCTTATCCCCTCTGTTATTCATTATCTATATGGATCACATTATGAAGGAAAGTCGTATTAAACATGATATCAGAATTGGAGATGTTAATGTCAGCTCTTTGCTTTATGCAGATAATGTTATACATCTAAATAAATCCGCTACAAGTCTGCAAGATTCTCTGACTAAATTGAATAGCTGTTGTAATATATATGGTATGAAGGTTAGCAATAAAAAGACAAAGACAATGAAAATAGGCAGAATCATTGAAAATGTCAACTGTGTTGTGAATGGAGAACCTGTGGAACATGTAAAACATTTCAGCTATTTAGGCACGGTTTTTAGTGAAGATGGTAAATTAAATATAGAAATAGACAAGAGAATCAGCAAAGCTGGTATGGTGGGAAGTCAATTGAATAAATTCATATGGAATATGAGAGAAATTAGTCTGAACACTAAATTAGCTGTATACAAGACAGCTCTCAGATCTGTCTTGTATACATTATTTAAAACTGGTTCAAACCAGTTTTAAATTATAGATCTGAGAGCTGGGTCAGAAGTAAAACACTTGACCAAAACTAGAGACCACAGATATGAGAGTCCTGAGAAAGATTATAGGCGTGAACAGATGGCATCAATGGCAGTATCATATTAAAAACGAGGATATTAGGAAAGAACTTGGCATTGTCAGCATCCAGGAATGCGTTAGCAGAGCTAATCTCAGGTGGTATGGTCACTTAAACAGAATGGGCGAGGAAAGATTAGCAAAACAAGTGTTCTCTGCCAGGTTGTCAGGAAACCGACCCGGAGGAAGACCCTGATATAGGTGTATTGATAAGGTACAAAGTGCCTTAGATGATAGAAACATAAGATCTGATAATGTTGGAGTGTTGACAAGTAACAGGCTGATTTGGAGGAAAATTGTAGATAGGAAATTAATAATGATGTAATTTTTTTCATGTAGTTCTATCATATCCTGTACACCCCTTGAGGGTACATGGCAGGAATTTGATGATGATGATGATATTTTTCAATTGTTGTGCAGAAGAGTCACCCAACATTGTTGATACCATGTCAGTCGTTGCTGGGAAAATAAGTGTTTGTGCAATTGTGCTGATTTTATACCTCTTAAAGTTGACTTTATTATGAACACTTGATCATGAAGCGTTTCCTGAATAGTGATATAAATGAAGATACCAGTGCTCCTTCAACTAGTGGTGGGAAAGAAACTACTCTGTGGAAAAACACGTAGCACTCAATTAGATTATTACAGATGCCATTTAATTTGAAAGGAACTATTTCTTTCAAGATGCTCTCTAGGGATCGGATAAAAATGAAAATAATTCAAAGAAGTCTGGCTGAATGTGGTCTTATAATCATTATCTTCCACATCTTTGGCAAATTAATTCAACCATACTTGTGGTTAGGGAGGTGCTTCATGGTTGATGCTGATTCTGAAAATATTCTCTCAATCTTGTAGAAACTTCTGTGAATCACAGTTGTCTTCTTCCATCTAATCATATGTTCAAGATATCTAGAGTATGGTCTTCAACTCCTGACTTACCATAAAGATGATTACAAATGTAGATTTTATGTTTTTCAAGGTGGATTTGTTAACTGACAAACAGTTTGTCCAAAATAAGCTAAGTTGCTTGCGCAATAAACTTTATAATCCTCAGAATGTGCAAGAGGATGAAGCTGATACTTTAGGAGAATGGGTGAAGGTTGTTAGCTGGAGATGGGGGGAGGGAGATTTGAAAGTGGCATGGAGATTATATTTACAAATAAACTTTAGCTTTTCTTTTTTAGATGTAACCTGAATATTAGGAATGGGGATAGTTTTGCTACAGTCTTGTGTGAGATTGGGACATACAGCATTTTGTCAAGTTGTGGCAATTAACTAAACTCTTGCAAATGTTCTAGTTCATTGGTAGGAGCTGTATATCATTCTCTGTAGGTAAAGTGCATTCTTGGACTTTGGCTGTTTAAATTGCTAAAAATGTATCTAAGGCATATCATGAGACCAAACAGCAAACACATTATCGTCTGTATAGCACAACTAAATGGTTGATTTTTGCATAGCTTTATTGAGTGCTTGGTTTTTAGAAATTCCATGTAGAAATTAATACCCTCTTTCATTCCTGTAGTTAATTTCTGTATGGAATTTGTAAAAAACCAAGCACTCTGCATAACTACTCATAACCAACAACTTCTTTACACTATGTAGATGAGTTTGCTGTTAGCCTCGTGACCTAGACACGTTAGATATATTTTTAGTACATTTAATTGATTTCATCCAAAAATACACTTCACTATAGAAAAAGAAACTAACATCTGTCTTCCCTTACAACTAGCTACCAAATGGCTCATTATCCTTGTCTGTTTATATAGGAACTCCCCACACATACACTAATATACTTACATAAACAATTGCACAATGACCCATCCCATTAATGTACGCTTTGAAACACATATGGAACTAGGGCTAGTTATTTGAATTACACAGTTCTTGTTGCTGAACTGAGGTTCCTTCATAACACTTTTAGCCAATGCTAAAATGCTTAAATAATAAACAAAATACAAAATAGTCAAATTAATGCAGCTAGCAAGTCTGGCTACATTAATTTGCCAAAGATCTGAGAGACAGTCATTCTATATCTGATTTATCATGATTTCTATGAATTAACTTTGTTTTTGGCAGCCCCTAGAGAGTGTGGCATTAGTTTCTTTTGATTGTAATTTGTGCTTTGAAGATGCAGGTTAAAAATACAATGAAATATTAGTAATTTCAGTAAATTATTTATTTTCTTCTGGTGGTGTTTATATCGTGAAGCACTGTTATGAATATGGAATAGAATGTCTTTCTGCACATGAGGTAGAATGGTTTTTTTCCCCTCTTAGGGAAAAGAGAGTTCAGCACAAGATAGAAATGAGGAAAGATTGGTGATTGAAAGATTAGTAGGAAGAAGTTACTATAAAGAAGAGCAGAAAGAAAGTTTTTCTATTAAAAGCAGATAAGGTTTTTTTTTTGGTTCAAGGATGCTCATCTTCATCCTGAACACTCATAAATGCCACTTAGTAAATAATTTTCTCACTTCTGAGCATTCTTAGAAAGCTGTATAATATAGAATATTATGAGCAATACTCCTCATATTTTTTGAGCACACTGCCTCTGCATACATCATATGTCAAATAGTTTGCCATGATAACTGTGCACCTGTTTAACTTGGTACCACAGAAAGAACTTTTTATTTCTGTTATGAATTGCAGCAGCTCATTTCAACCACTGTGCCCATTACCAGAGAAATATGCCAAAACTGAGCATGCTGTACTGCCAGTAATTGATTTCCTCATGGAAACCTTAGTGCCGAACTGAACTTTAAACATCAGGTGCACCATTTGGTGTGTGTACATATATATACATGTGTGTCACTTTCCAGATGGAATTCACCAATTCCCTCATTAGCTTTACAGATCTGTAGTAATCTCCCCCCATTACCATGCATCTTCCTCTCCATACATTGACAAATTTACAAATACAGTATTTATTATTGTATTATTATTTTTTATAGAATAGATTATCAGAAGATTATATATACATTTATGTGATTGAATTATTTGCACATACTGTCATATTTTTTAGGACAAAATTGGTGCACGATCCCCTGTTGTTGGTTTTTTGTTATTGTTGTCTCCTGTGTCTCTTCTCCTTTATTATAGTAAGTAAATATTTAATATTTTTTCATGATTGAATTATTTGCACATACTGCCATATTTTTAGGACAAAATTTGTGCACGATCCCCTGTTGTTGGTTTTTTGTTATTGCTGTCTCCTGTGTCTCTTCTTCTTTATTATATTAAGTAAATATTTAATATTTCTACAGCTTCACAGTTAGGGATCAACAGAATGTAACAGTAGTATGTGATACAACTTGTACTGGCTATATTACTTTCCAGATTTAAAATGGAAATTATTAATCATGTTCTCCAGAGAGTCCACTGACTTATAGAGGAAATTGTTTTTGCTATTTTCCTTGATGATGAAAAGAGCAAAAAAAGAATTATTCATTGCTAAAACTATAGTTTTCTTGTTAAAGAGGAAAACAGCACAATGAAAGAATTAAATACAGATTTAATATTTAATGATTCCAATGTTTCCTATTTATTTATTATTTATTTTTTATTTTATTTATTTGTGTGTATGATCACAATCATATATTATCCCAGATGGTGTCCCTCTATGATAGAAATTAAATAGTGGAACCATTAAGTCTGAATGTGAGCTGTAACCGAAACCTAAGCTTAAATGCATAATTCTTGCTAAAGAATTTTCATTGATATGTCATTTGCTGATTTGTGAGTGCTGTTTTCAGAAAGGAATTCAAAGTTCAGGATATAATTAATGCTTAGAAATTCACTTTGAGAATAACTGAAAAATAGTTACACATAGCATTTTCCAAACATCAGTATTTTGTTGCCGAAAATTCATGCAGATATTTGATGTTAGTATGACTTTGTTTAATTAGAAAAAAAGTATATTTGGAAAGGTCCAAATATATTTGTTTTCCTAATTAAGAAAATTATGTAATTATTTTAATTACAATTGACTTATAAATATATATAGAAATATTCTACTGAAATTAAATTGTGGTATCAATCAGTTTGTCCTTTACTTCTCTGAGAGTGTCATTTGAGAATTCCATTTTACTCTCATTTGAGAGAGCTAACATGTTGAGAGAAGGAAAGCAAAGTTTATCTGTACTGGCTTTAGTATATGTCTTTTTATCTTGATTTGTTCTTATTTGAGTGTTGTTTTTGACTCATAGTGGACTATTCCCCTGTGATCAAAGAAACACTAGCATGATCTTGAACTGCAAACACGACATGCGTGCTGTTTTCAGACATTGTGAACTTAGGGGGGGGGTTTCCACTGCATGGTGTGGCATTTTGTTTTGGAATCGTACTGGAAGCACCAGGTTTCATCACTTGAAATTATTTTCAAAAACATGCTTATCTGCAGAAAGATCAGTTGCAACTTGAAGCTGCTGCTGCTTTTGTTTGTCTGTCAAGATCCGAGGCTCAAACTTCGCAGAAATCTTTTGCATACCCAGTTCTTTAGTTAAAATTACCTTGATTGTTTCTCGATTCATTTGCAATTCATCAGCCATTAATTGCACACTTAATCATCTGTCTTCTTCAAGTGTTGTCATGGAACTTTTTTCTTTCTTTTGCTGCTCTGGAACATTTATTTATTCAAGCCAGTCCAATCCTTAATGTCTTCAAACCACATTCTCCTAGGTCTACCTCTCCCTCTTTTTCCATCCACTTTCCCTTCTAATTAGATGTCCAAAATATTTCATTCTTTAATTATTTTCATTAATGTTCTTTTAATTTTTGCTTTCTTTAAAACATCTTCATTTTCTCCATCCATGATATTTTCAACATTCTTGTGATAGTTCACATTTCGAAAGCTTCTCATTTTTTCTCTGCTTCTTTATTTAGAGTCCATGTTTCACTGTTGTAGAGACTTGACCAGATATAGTATTTTATTAATCTTTTCCTTGTGTCTATGTTAATGTCTCTGGATGTTAGAACAGTTTTCATATCAATAAAGGCTTTTCTTGTTATCACTATTCTTCTTTTTATTTCTTTAAGGGAATTTTCTCCATCGGTAAACATTTGCCCCAAATATATAAAAGACTGAACCTGTTCAATTTTCTTTTTGTTAATTTCTTTTTTTAATTTCTTATTTATTGGTTCTTTTGATATAATCATGCACTTTGTTTTTTTAGGTTAATAATTAATCCCATGTCTAAGCTTCTGTTGTAAATTTCTGTGACTAAGTTTTGATGATCATCTTCAATTCAGCTATAAGGACTGCATCATCTGCATATCTGAAGTTGTTGAAGTTCCTACTCCCTGACTTTACACCCTTCAATTCTGAAATATCTTTAAAAACTTGCTCACTATATATATTATACAGTAAGGGTGATAAGACACATCCTTGTCTTTTTAATTTCAAAGTTTTTCTTGCTATCTCTATTCAGTCAGAATATGCATTTTTATATCTTATTGAGGCTATTTGATTCCAATATATATTTGTAATTATACGTAAATCTTTTCCTTTTAACCCATTATTCTGTAGGATATGTATTAATTTCTTGTGATCTATTGAATCAAATGCTTCGGTGTAATCAATAAAACAAAGATATGCTTTTCTGGTTATCGAGGCTTCTTTCACATAATGTTTTCAAATTGAAAATTCCTTCTCTTGTACCCTTTGTCTTTTTGAAAACCTGATTGAGTGTCTTCTATTTCTATTGACCAAGTGCCTTTTATTCTTTCTAGGATTATTCTCAGTAGTAATTTTGTAACATGGCTTGTTAAACTTATTAGTCTATATTCTGAGCATTCAAAAGTTCTTGGAATTTTGGGAATAGTGACAAAGATGGATTTCCTTAGATCATCAGGGATGTATCCTGTATCATAGATGTTATGAAAAATGACTTTTAGGTCATTAAGTGTGTTTCATTTACTTTCTTTAACAATTCAATAAGGATCTGGTCAGGGCCTGGTGTTTTACCTGTTTTCATTTGACTTAGAGCATATTCTATTCATATGTAATTGGTCCATATTCTGTATGTCTGGTGCATCTGTGCAATCAGAGTCAGAAGATTATTAAATATTCATTTAATGCTAATTGAATTATGTTAAATTAACTATTCCTTCATTAATAAAATAAATTTGTATCCAATTGGCTACTAAGCCTGACTGTCCAATCCTCAACAAACAAACAAATTGCATTTTTGAATCCTGCATGAGTGTAGATGTTTATGAATTCAGCTAGATGATTTCCATCATCTCATTTTTCTAGCTCCATCCTGCTTAATGGAGACATTTAATAATGAATATTTAAATCATCTGTCAGACCATACCAATTCTCATACTGTTCACATTTGCATCCATCATTTCTGTTTTTGGCTGCCTACTTCTGGGATCATTGTTCACATCTTCTCACCCACCTTTGAATCTCTTATGCCACTCAAAGACACTTGACTTTTCCAAAGCATCCACACCATATGCCACTTTCAACAGTTCCACCATTTCAGTAGCAGTTTTGCCCATTCTCATACAAAATTTGATGTTAACATGCTGCTCCAAATTTTGATCATTTTTACATCAAAGTTTACACTCAGATCTTTTTTGCAATAGCCAACTAGCAAATGACTATTGGCTTGAGGTTTATGCATGCATTAGTTAAAACATGTGCAAAGATGATTACTCATGACTTTAATCAAATCACCACATGGGTGACACTATGTGGCTGTTCTAGGAATTAAATTGTCGCACCTTATACAAAGAAACATGTTACACTACAGTCTACATGGTATGCTAAAGTTAAATTAATTTGGTCAATCATTAAAATGACTGGCCTGACCTCTGGTGAAAAAAACCTAACTACATCAACACTACAGCAGGACTGTAGTGTTGATGTAGTAAGGATTTTTTCTGTTCTGTTTTTGTCTGCTTCTGTTCATCCATCAAGATCGGAGAACACAAACTCTGCCAAAATCTTTCACATCTCCAATTCTTCAGTTAAAATTACCCTGACTGTTTCTTGATTCATTTTCAACTCGTCACACACTTAATCGTCTGTCAGACCGTACCACATCTCGCACTCCGTTCATATTTGCATCCATCATTTTTGTTTTTGGCTGCCCACTTCTGAGATCATCGTTCACTTCTTTCCCACCTTGAATCTCTTATACCACTCAAAAACTTTTTCAAAGCATCCACACCATATGCCACTTTCAACAGCTTTAAATTTACATTCACATTCAACCCACTTAAGTTCTTCCAATTTTCCAGCATACACTGAGCAATATTTTCAATGCTTATTGGCTGCTATCCATACTGTTTTGTTCTAATTTATGCCTGTACTTATAAGAGTAATTATGTGAGAGCATGTTGCTCTCTAGCTTAATTTATTTTTTGTAACCAAATGGATAATAATAATAACAAGAATGTAGTGTTGATGTAAGGTTTTTTTCGACCAGAGGTCAGGCCAGTAGTTTTAATGTTTGACCAAATTAATGTAACTTTAGCATACCATGTAGATGTAGTGTAGCTTGTTTCTTTGTACATATGTGCATACACCAGATGGTGATCTTAATGTGAAGGTTGAAACATCGAGTGATTATTTTGGTTTATGTTAAACTGAAGTTTTTACTTTAACACGGTAGTTGTTTCCATAATTTGTATAATGAATTTTGATAACCGTGTAACCATGGAGGAAAGGGTTACTTTTATTCTCTTGAACTATTTGTGCAGAAATGGACATGGAGAAAATTTAAAAAATCAATGAAAAGAAAAATCGTATTTTTTTTGTGGAGATAAAGTTTATCATTATTGTCAATTTCTTGATATGTATCCTCAACGGATGTTCAGGCTACTGTGACAGCACTACATGATTAAATTTATATTATTATTAATCTCTTATCCACAATTTTCCTCCAAATTAGTCTATTACTTATCAGCACTTCAATATTGTCAAATCTAACATTTTGTGCTTCTAAGGCACTTCTGACTGAATTAATCCACCTAGGTCTTTCTCTGGGTCTCTTTCCTTTTTTCTTTTCTTTTTTGATGCTATCTGTTTCACTCCTCTAATTTTTCTCAGAACTCTCATATCTGTAGTCTCTAGTCTCATCAAGGGCTTTATTCTAATTACCTCTCAGATCTATAACTTAAAACTGGTTTGAACACTGTATTACTGCTAGTTTGGTGTTTTGGATAATTTCTCTTATTCCATATAAATTTATTCAGCTGGCTACCCACCATGTCTGCTTTGTTTATTTGTCTATTTCTAAATTTAACTTGCATCTTCACTAAAAACTGTGCCTAGATAGCTGAAATATTTTACTTGTTCTTTAGGCTCTCCATTCAGAATGAAGTCGATATGTTCGATGTTTCTGCCTATTTTCATAATTTTGGTCATTTTATTGAGATTTCCATGCCAAATTTGTTAAAGCTGCTATTCAGTTTAGAGAATCCTGGAGACTTGCGCTAAATGTTAGACTTGGTGCCTACTTTATTTTCTCTAAGTAAACTCTGTTATAGATCCCCCCCCCATAGATTCCTTGTAATTTTGTTCTCTCATGCTTCGGACAAATGGGATCTTCTATTGGGAAGAAGCTGCAAGTACGTCAGTCCTACATTCCATATTATAAAAACTCCAGAAGTTGGTCTTGCTTGGCAAGGAGTCCACATTGACCATGGTATCTTCTGGTTCAAGACTTCTCTTTTATCAATGCTATTTTAAATTTGGGCACTTATTCAAAGAATGCTAAAGCATTAAGGCATTGCCCTGACTTGAACTGGAATGATTGTTTCCTTTCCAAAAATTTGGGAAGGTCTGATCTTTATTGTAAACAATAACTACCTTTGTTTTAAAAATCATACTGTTTATCCTTAACAACCGTATATCTGTTGGACAGTACCACTCTAGCATGCAGCTTATTTCTTTTGAAATCCACTTGTTACTCTAGCTGTTCTAAATTGACAGTTGCACTGAAGATTATCTTCAAGTTTCAGATTGAAATATTTGTTACCATATATAACTTTGGGTCTACATGTTTTTATATTGTGTTTTTCTGTCACAAGTGCTTCTAAAAACTTGGTTATCGATTTCTATGATTTCTTTAGTCCACTTGTAATAAAAAATATGCTGTAGTAAATAACTTTTTTTTCATCTTCTGTCACAGTCATATAATTGTATTAAATTTTTAATATCTTTAGCATTTTAAAATGTGACAATAACTTTTTAAAAACATTCATCATAATATTTTTAATATTATTTTTTTTTTTTTTTTTATAAGTTGCTCCTAGTGATATAGTAGTGAATGCCGTCTTTATGAGCATAGCAGGATTCTTTGTTGGAGGAGCATCAAATCTTATAAGTACTGCAATTTCAGCAGATCTAGGTCGACAGAAAGAGCTGAGAGGAAATAGTGAAGCTCTGTCTACTGTGACAGGAATTATTGATGGTACTGGAAGTGCAGGAGCAGCTATAGGCCAGGTATAGTTCTAATTGGTGTATTTTTAGAAAGAAACACCTCTTTTTACAGTTCAACCATTTCACTTTTATATTTTACTTATAATGAAACTTCAGAATAAAATTTTTAGTTATTAATATAATTACGGCTATTATAGCCTGTTTTTGTTTAGGAATGTCCCTTATTTTAATACATTGGCTAACATTACTCAAAAAAGGGTATATATATATATTTTTTTTTAGGGCATTATGGATGAGTATAGAAGGCAATATGGCAGAATAAAAGAGGTGGAAAAAATTTTGTACATACCTTGTTTTTGGTTCTATGATGCCTTCCAATTCCAAGATCTTTCTGAAGGTTGTTTATAAATGGGGGGGAAGCGTTTTGATGCGGGGAAATAAATAAAAATGCCGCGTCAAAACACACCCCCATATTCCCCCCTCTCTCTCTCTTCCCTCCCATCCCCGTTTTATAAACAACCTTCAGCAAGATCTTGGAATTGGAAGGCATCATAGAACCAAAAACAAGGTATGTACAAAATTTTTTCCACCTCTTTTATTCTGCCATATTGCCTTCTATATTCACCCATAATGCCCTAAAAATATATATATACCCCCTTTTTGAGTAATGTTAGCCAATGTATTAAAATAAGGGACACTCCTAAACAAAAACAGGTTATAATAGCCGTAATTATATTAATAGTGTTTAAGAGGAGTAACATTGGAATTTTCCCAGAAACTATACTTAAAATTTTTAGTTTTCTATCTATTCTTTCATTTTTTTCTAGCTTCTGATTCCTGTGATTGAAAAGAAGTTAAGTTGGAAATTTGTTTTTTATCTTTTTATGCTTATGGTGAGTGAATATTCTGTTTTTGTATTTTGTTTTTAATGGCTTATATAAGTAATTGAAATGAAGAAATATGTGTATAGCTCAAAGTAAGCATTTTACTTGATCATTAATTTGGTTTAGCCTCTTTAGTACAGTGGTTAACGATGTCTTTTGGTTGGAAAGATTTGGATACGATACAAGAAACTTTTATAAGATTTTCAACTGAAGGTGAATTGATAAGGAAAAAACTCCACATCCTCATATGGATGTGGAGTTTTTTCCTCACAGAAAATAATTTTTCATCCCACAACACAGAAAACCAGCCAGAAGAACAGTGCAATTAAGCCAGTCCTTGCAGATCTCATTAACCTCATTGTTGCAGTAAGTCCTGTCTCATCTTCCTTTTTCCTGTTAAGTTTAGCCTGTCACAGTCAATAACTTGGCTTCTTTGAAACCTGATTACTGCTCATGATAAAGTAGTCAATCTTATTTGCATTGTCTTCTATGTCTATAAATTGCATATGTTCTTCTAGCTGAATTTGCTGTTTTATGGCATGAAAAACCAAGTTTCTGGAAGGAACATCCCTTACACATTCATATGAAACTGGCTAACTTACTTTTAATTGAAAAGCTTTGATAAAGGTTCTTTACTAGATGGGATTCAAAGCCAGGTCTTACCAACCAGATGACATTGTTGATACCAACTGGGCCATGGAAACTCAGTTAGGTTTCTATGAAGCCAAATTACCTGGCAATAACAGGCCATTGAGCATAATGTGCTCAATGGCATGTTATGAAATTAATAGATGAAAACTTCTTTTCATCTATCACTAAACTGATGATCATTGCAAAATATGAATTATATTTTAAATGCATTTATTATATGCCAAGAAAGATGATATATAAAAAATGCATTCAAATTATGGTATGGTACAATAAAAAAAAAAAAAAAAAAGAAAAAAAAAGCAGTACTGAACTTCGACTGCATGCACATTAATAGAAGAGCACATCTAGAGTCTCTGCCATTACATTTAGCTGTAGCAATAGTGTTGACATTGAAAGGAAAGAAGTTTATTTTTGAGCATTATTTTCGTTCATACAGAGTTCGTAGAACAAATGGTCCAAGCCTATGACATATAAATAAAGATATGAAGAAATTATATTCTTCGTTGGATCCTTTATTCTAGTGTAAGCAAACAAAGTTTGCTCATGAAGTAATATCATGGCAGGGCAACTCATATATAGAGGCTAATGACTTCACATCAATTGCCTCAATCATTGGCTTCTATACAGGTTGCCATGTCAGGAAGTTACTTCATGCAGAAACTTTGTTTTCTTACACTTGGATAAAGGATGAAGCCAAGAATATAATTTTTTCTTAGCATCTTTAATTTATAATATAATCAAGTGGAAAAACTTTCAAAGCCTATGACATGTTTGTGAGCAGTTTGTTCATCGTTTCCATAAGCATACCCCAAGCAATAGTGTCGTCATTGCCTTAATTGAGAGATTCCGACATAGCACAGTGTTCTGCCACTATGCAAAAGGCATTTAGGGAGACCTTGAACTGTTAGCACAAAGGAGAATCACAGGCATGTATGCTGAGAACCAGTGTTACAGTCTCCTAAACACAGTCAATGCCAAACAGCAGTAAAACTTAGGATACCCAAGGCAGCACTGTAGAAAATTCTTAAGGAGCTAGGTATACCTTTTCGTGCATCATTGAGGTGGGTCAGTGTTTAACAGCAATGGATTATGCTGCACAATAGACATTAGCCAGCATGCACAGGAATACTGTGCATGCTGGCTAATGTCTATGGAGATCCATCCTTCCTCCATGTTTGGATCTTGGATGCAGCTTATTTCCATCTAATCGGTCATGTAAACAGGCAAACCTACAGATTTCTTGATTTCTCGAGAACTGAATTTGTGAGAAACCTCTTCACAGCAAGAAGGTCACTGCATGGTGGGTGGTTTCCAGCCATGGCATAACAGACCCTGCTTTGCTGAAGAGGGTGGTGTAACTATCACCTTGCATAGTGAATGCTACATCGTGAATGTGTTGGTTCTGTTCACTCAGGATTTGCATGCAAAAAGCATTCCATTTTGTGCACATATATTCCAACAGGACAGATCAACCTGTCACACATCATGTGGTTCTAGTGCCTATTTATCAGAACACTTCCTCAGGAGGCTTATTTCGAGGTTCACAGAATTCCATACCCTTCACTTTGTCCTGATCTCACATTGCTTGATGCCTTTGTTTGGTGTATTGAGGGAATGGGTATTCCACCATGACCTGCTTTCAAACCTTGATAAACTAAGGGATAAAATTACACATGTCCAGTAGATGTCCCAACCGTTGTTCTCCAAGATGACAGAACCTTCGCATGTGCAAGGAACCTGTCTTGAAAAACAAGGTGCCAATTTTGAGCACATAATCTACTGTCATTAATGCTTTATTAGACCGAGATTCTACTGATATATGTGGATTCACATATCATCTGATGTAAACATATTTCTTTGTTAATAACCCATTTATTCCATAACTGTATAATTCATATTTTGACTATTAAAATATCTGTTAAGTTATGTAATTTAAATAAATTCCTATCCTTTTAACATTTTTAACACTTGTTTTTATGTGTAGAATTTCTTCAGCCATGATGGTTTGTGTGTTTTAAATTGATTAATATATATCATAAAATGATGACTTTTTTTAAGTAAGTCATTATTTTATGATGTATCTCTCTCACACACACACACACACACACGTTTTTATGTGTAGAATTTCTTCAGCCATGATGGTTTGTGTGTTTTAAATTGATTAATATATATCATAAAATGATTACTTTTTTTAAGTAAGTCATTATTTTATGATGTATCTCTCTCTCTCTCACACACACACACACACACACACACACACACACGCAGGCCACTAAAACCTTTATGGAGATGTATGTAATCATCACTTACACTGGTCAGTAATCATCAGTAGTATTGATCACAATAGGAAAAACAAAGGATCTTTCAGAGTTCGATAAAGGGCTTATTGTGGGTGCCGATCTGGCTGGAGCCAGGATTTTGAAAACAGCAGAGCTGACTGGTTTCTCATAAGGTGAGATATCCCAGGTGTTTAATCAGTGGAAAAAATAACCCACATTATTTGTCTGTCAGGAATGAGATCACAGTCATCTGAGTATGGACAAACAACTTTTGTGCAGCAATTGACCGAAACATTGAATGAAGGCTCTTCTTGACCCATATCTCACTCAACTATGCACAGGGAATTGAAGAACATCGCATTAGAAGTCGCATGGCTATATGGAAACTACCGATTTCTGCGAAGAACTGAAAAGTTTGTCTGCAGTATTGTCAGGAACACAATGACTGGATTGGAAGACTTGAAAAAAGTCATGTGGTCACCGGTCATGGTAGGTACACCTTGTTCTTGTACCAGAATCAGGCAGGCAGTTTGGCGGGAGTCCAATGGAGTAATGAACCCAACTTGCCTCATATAGTATTTGAATGGTAAACACAATTGAAGGTTCTGGAGGTGGTATCATGGTGTGGGACATGTTTTATTGGTATAAAATGGGTCACCCAGATATTGCTGGAAGGTCAGGTGTCTTCCACGGAATATCTAAACATTATTGCTGATCAAGTCCATCTCGCAATGTTTACTTTTATCTAGCAGATTATAGTTGTTTAATGGATGACACTGCTACTGTCCATCGTGTAATAATTGTTCAGCAGTGGTTCAACGAGCATGACAGCAACTTCCATCATCTTCCCTATCCACCACAAAGCCCTGATCTGAATCCCATTAAGAATGTATGAAACATGTTAGAAAAACAGATAGGGAGCAAAGTCATTCTCTTCCATCAAATCTGAGCCAGGTAAATTAAATTAACTTTTCACAGCTTACTCATGTAACAGAAATTATATAGAAATTATTCAAAAACTTCAGTATTTGAATCAGATGAATCACGATAATGAGTCATAGATCATACGTATATTAGCTCGTATCTTGGTCACAGCTGAAGTATATGTTATTATACTATTAGAGTTCAAAGGTAATCAAATAGTGTAATAGCATAATTTATTAATTAAAAAGATAACTTATGAACAGTAATAGTGATCACTTCACAAAACTTGGGTATTCTGATCGGTTCAGATTTGGACAATTTCATAGTATTTTACACATTTCAAGGAAAAGATGATCGTATTTGCACTTGCTGGAATGGAGTTTTATCTCGTTCCTAAGAACTCTGTGCCTGTTGTCTATGATGTGAGAAGCAAGGCCAAACATTGTTGATTCCAAAAATGTAATATAGTCATTACATTTTCACATTATATTTTTCAGTTCTAATCAAGGTTCTGCCTTGATTAGAACTGAAAATAGGAAAATTTCAAAATAGGAATGATGACATGAGCAGGATACTTGATGGTAGGAAGGAATACAGTTTCTGAGCTGGTTTGAAGGAAGCATGTAGATTGCATTTATGAAGAATCCTTGCTATTTGTTCTGAGGAAGTTCCTTTACGGTGAGATATTGAAATTCTTTTCACATCGTATTTTAGTCTGGTAGAAGGATAATTGTCAATTTTTTAAATGGTAGGTTTGTTGTATTCATTACATATCAGATTGCTTGTAATTTTATTTAGTTCATCTAACGAAAGGGGATGTGCTTAAGGGTCAAAGCTGTATAACTGAGAGGAGACCTCCACATAGCCTTTAAAGGAATGCGGAGAACCGACCAGGGCTTCTGACCTAATGTCCAATCCTCACCTTCTCGTGGTGCACCCTGTTGGGTATCTACTTGGACTCTGAACGGATGAGGATGGGCTGGCAATTTCGGATTTAGCCGACCAAATTGTATTCTTATTGGTTAAACCAAAATATAGAATGATGGTACAACATGACAAAATTTCATGCCAGCTGGGGCATCGCCCAGTTAAACAAGGCCCCCGTTGTTTTCGCCAGGGAACCAGGGCGAACAGCGAAAAGTCAGCTACTGGAACAAATCTGAAAATAAACCCCAACTCAACATCACCAGAGTTAAAGATCGGTACTATCAACGTAAGAAGCCTGAATAGCAAAGAAATGGAGCTAGCTGAGGAATTAGATAAGTACCAGATCGACATAATAGGGGTGACTGAAACAAAAAAAGACCAAAACTGGTGAGATCTTTCTGAGCAATAAATACAAAATGTTATATTCAGGCAATGACAATCAAGGAAAAGAAGGAGTAGCCATAGTATTCAACACAAAATACGAGGCTAATCTTCTTGAATGGCAGTCAGTCTCAAGTAGAGTATTGTGGGCAAATATGAGAATGGGGAACTGGACAATGAGACTTATTTGTACCTATGGTCCCACAGAAGGTTCTACTAAGGTAGAAGTGGAGGAATTTTTTGAGACTTTAGAAAAAGCAGCTGACACAATGAAAAATGAAAAGTTGGTCCTTGTTGGGGATCTAAATAGCAGAGTAGGAAATGATTGTGAGACATACAAAAAAATTTTGGGAAAATTTGGAGAAAAGAGCAAAGCTAATAATAATGGCAAATATCTGTTGGATTTCTGCTCAGGACATGGACCGGTTATTACTAACACCATGTTCCAACATAAAAATGTGCACAAATTCACATGGAGAGAAGAGGCTAGGAATAAGAAAAGTCTCATTGACTATGTTATTGTTGATAGTGATGTTTTCTCCCTGGTGCAGGACACCAGAGTGTACAGCGGATTTGAAATTGGAAGTGATCACTATTTAGTCTTGAGCAGGATAAAATTGAATTTCATATTGAAAAGAATAACATGTAAGAAAGTTTTAAAGCGAATAAAAGTTGAGCAGCTCTCAGATGTGAGCTGTAGACTAAAATACACAAAAATTATTGAACAAAAAATGAGTTTGAGAACAGGAATCAAACCTTGGAGATTCAGTGGCAAACTCTGAAGAAAACATTGATTGATTCTGCCAGAGAGGCATGTGGTGAGGTTGTCTGTAAGGATAAAAAAATCAGAACTCCCTTGTGGACACAGGAAGTTAAAGAGGCAGTGAAGGAAAAGAAGAAAGCATACCAAAAGTTCCTGTCAAATAAGTCAGCTTGTGCTCTTAGAGAATATAGAGACAAATGCAAGAATGCTAAACACTGTGTAAAACTAGCTAAACAAAAGTCATGGGAGGACTTTGGCAAGAATATAGAAAATAAATATCAAGAAGGTGGCAAAATATTCTGGAGGTTGTTGAAGAAGCTTAAGAATGGAGGAAAGAGTGCTATAAAAGGAATTAGAGATGGTAAAGGTGACATGAAAACGGGAGAAAAAGATATCCTTGAAGTATGGAGTAATTACTTTGAAAAACTGCTAAATGAAACAAGCAGTGATGACAGCACAGTGGTAAAAAAACACTGACCAGGCATACCATCAGGAATACATATCCATACTTGAAGTAGAAAAAGCCATCAAAGGCTTGAAATGTGGAAAGGCAGCAAGAGTAGATGATATTCGACCAGAAATGCTGAAGTATGGTGGTATAAATGTCTTACAGTGGCTGCACTGCATAGTTCAGAAAGCCTGGACAGAGGGACGAATTCCCAATGATTGGAGTAGAGCTCTCATAGTACCCATATATAAAAAGTGAAATAAAACTGAATGTGAGAATTACAGAGGTATTTCCCTTCTGAGTGTTCCTGGCAAGATCTATGCAAGTATACTTGAGAAACGGTTGAGAAGAATTGTGGAAGAAAAGCTTGGTGAAGAACAAGCTGGATTCAGGCCAAATAGAGGCTGTCAGGATCAGATCTTCACTTTACGACAAATAGTCGAGAAAGCATGGGAATATAACAAAGATCTGTATTTAAGTTTTGTCGATCTGGAAAAGGCATATGACAAAGTGCCAAGAGAGAAACTATTCAATATGCTGCAGTTATATGGTGTAGATGGGGCATTATATCAAGCAATACTTAGTCTTTATTTAAGTTGTAAGTCAGCAGTTAGAATTGAAGGAAGTACAGGAAGATGGTTTAATGTTAAATCTAGTGTGAGACAAGGGTGTACATTATCCCCTCTGTTATTCATTATCTATATGGATCACATTATGAAGGAAAGTGGTATTAAATATGATATCAAAATTGGAGATGTTAATGTCAGCTCTTTGCTTTATGCGAATGATGTTATACTTCTAAATAAATTCGCTACAAGTCTGCAAGATTCTCTGACTAAATTGAATAGCTGTTGTAATAGATATGGTATGAAGGTCAGCAATAAAAAGACCAAGACAGTGAAAATAGGCAGAATCATTGAAAATGTCAACTGTGTGGTGAATTCAGAACCTGTGGAACAAGTAAAAAATTTCAACTATTTAGGCACGATTTTTACTATAGATGGTAAATTAAATATAGAAATAGACAACAGAATCAGCAAAGCTGGAATGGTGGGAAGTCAATTGAATAATTTCATATGGAATATGAGAGAAATTAGTCGGAACACTAAATTAGCTGTATACAAGACAGTGTTCAAACCAGTTTTAACTTATGGATCTGAGAGCTTTGTCAGAAGTAAAACACTTGACCAAAGACTAGAGACCTCAGATATGAGAGTCCTGAGAAAGATTATAGGCATGAACAGATGGCATCAATGGCAGTATCATATTAAAAACGAGGATATTAGGAAATAACTTGGCATTGTCAGCATTCAGGAATGCGTTAGCAGAGCTAATCTCAGGTGGTATGGTCACTTAAACAGAATGGGCGAGGAAAGATTAGCAAAACAAGTGTTCTCTGCCAGGTTGGCAGCAAAACGACCCAGAGGAAGACCAAGATATAGGTGGATTGATACGGTACAACGTGCTTTAGACGATAGAAATATAAGATCTGATAATGTTGGAGTGTTGACAAGTAACAGACTGATTTGGAGGAAAATTGTAGATAGGAAATTAATAATGATGTAATTTTTTTCATGTAGTACTATCATATCCTGTACACCCCTTGAGGGTACATGGCAGGAATTTGATGATGATGAACAAAAGGGGATCAGAAGAACAGAACATATGAGCTCTATATACAAGACTCTTGATGATACTTATTTTTTGTGATGAATGATGACGGGAAGATGGGAAATCTGAATTGAAACTTAAATCATTATTTTTTTAGTTTTCCCATCCCTGCTGCTGACTATGAGTCATCTTTAAATATTGCACAGTTGAAAAGAAATAAAATGTCTTGCTTAAACATCAAAGGAACAATAATTCCTCAAAAATAATGTGTATATTATATTATTTATGTATTTAATTTCTTGTACATGCATTTTAATTGATTGGTATTAATGCAGATCTTGAAAGTATTTTGAGCAATGTTTGTTTCTCTTTTAGACTGTTCTCACCTTATTGTGCATCATTAAGATTGTATACCATGATCTTCAGGATCTCTATAGGCGACGAAAAACTAGAACAGTATTAGCCAGAAATTTATTAGTTAATGCTGAAATAGGAAGCTCCAGTGAATGCCATAGTAGTTAACTCTAACTCATAATTAAATTTTTAAACTGTAAAGAATTTTTTAAATTATTGTCTGGACATGCGTTTTCTACATTTTGTATATATATATATAAGTGTGTTTATAACTCCTCACTCTCTCTCTCACGCATACAATATAAGATGTATATTCTCATGGGGAACATATTCTCTTATAGTAGAACTGAAGAATAAAATTTTCTTATTTTACTTTTGTTTAATCGCTATCACTTTTTTTTATGAATTACGTTGTAACGTAAAAATTATTTTTGGACGAAATGAAAACAAAGTAGTGAAAAAAATTCTACAGTATAAATTCAAAATGTATGAATATTTCCTTGAAAGCTTGTTTCAGTATGATAAACCCACTAGGTTACAGGGATATTTGGATCTTTCTGGATGAATAATTTGGCCACAAGTTAATTGAGACCTGAGTTCAATTACTATTTTAGACAAGAAGTTTGCTACACCTTTTTTCCCTCCAGAAGTTTGCATAATTTCACTCGATGTCATCAGATGTCAATATGACCACACTGTACCTCGGTGTGGTGCCTCATGAATTCTTGCCAGATTTTTTCTTGAGTCCTCGACTCACTGAAGACCAGTCACTCCAGACAAACCATCTATTCTTAATCTACTACTCCCCTCCCACCCACCCCTTTTGTTTTTTTTCTTCTTTTTTTTGGAACTTTACTCTTTCTTACTGTCTGGAGAAGTCAACCTTCATTCTTTCTATTTGTCCAGGTGTGGTTGTTCAAGTTAATCAGTTTTAGACAGATATGGAAACATTTTTCTCTTATGATATCCCCACTCACCCACACGCATACACAGACGCAACATAAATACTAACAGTGCTGCACAGAAAACATGCATTATCATATAGAGACTGTGTAGACTATATGCTAATCAGTTTCATATTCAAAATTCTGTATTAAATTAAGCAGTAACAAAGTATTAACTTAATACATGAAAAGGAAGAAGATTATGACTTAATTTGTTAATTATATTGATTTCTAATGAATAATTAAAACTATTTGCTTACAATATAAAAGACAGCACAAAGCACTTTTTGGCAATAGGGCAGACCTTTTTTTAACAAGGTTTAAGAGTTAAATTTACTAAGGTTTAAAAAGAAGAATATTAATTAACATAACTGTGTCTTGAAGATATAAATGTTGAAAACTTGACTAAAGACTTCATTAGAGCTTATATGGTATGCAGTTTTGAGTGGTAGGTACTAACAAATGAGTGTAGGAAAAACATGATGAAACAAGAATAAAGCCAATGACGAAAAAGTTAGTACTGAAAAGATGAATTTGTAACTTTTTGGATTTTAAAGGACTGAGAATGAAACAAAACCTATTTTTATATATATATATATATATATATATATATATATATCCATATCCATGTATATATTGTTGCTATATATACAGCAACAAGCATGACAGGTGCTGGCCATTTTGTTACTTCAAAAACGTCATCAGATGAATAATGCAGAAAACTGACCGAGTTAGCCATGTTGCCATTTTGCATAAAGTGGCAAAATTGATCAAACTCGGGAGTTTGATCAATTCAAGAGTATTTGGGAATTGGGCTGGTTTGTGAGAATACATGGTCTTTTTTGTGTGCATAGCATCGTGTGATTCTTATTGCTAGCGATTTAGAACAGCATAATTTAGATTCTTTTTTTTAAAATAGATAATGATGACCTTTTCTATTTCAGTGGTATGTTTAGATTGCATTGCATGCAAGGATATTTCAGTGCTAGGATTTTGGTTGTTTCTGGTATGTTTTTGTTTCCACTTTAAATTGCATACCATCTCAGTTCTCAGTCTTTGAGACACAGGTATGTTAATTAATATTGTCCTTTTTTTGAATCTTACTAAATATAGCTCTTAAGCTTTGTTGTTTTTTTTTTAAAAAAAAAAGGTCTGTTTCCTTGCCAAAAATTGCTTAGCAGTTTCTTTTATATTGTAAATATTTTTGGAGCACATCATGAATTTCAGTAATCTCAAGTATTAACTATTTGTTTGTTTAATTTTTGTTCTCTCATTTGCCTGTATATGAATGGACTTCTGTTACATCCTTTATATATGTTTATGTAGGATTCAAAATGCAAGTTGATATTCCAGCAAGGCTAAATCATACTTCTTTCAATTGAATGACCTACATTTAGGGAATTAATTGGTAACATACAAATTTTATTTATTTTTTATTTTTTAACTGTAAACATTTGTTAAATATATATAATCATTGTTAGATTTCTGGTATGTACCCCTAAGGGCACATATCAGGAATATAGTGTGCAACAGGGGTTCCCAAACTTTTTCAATCATGTACCACTGTAGTGATTATTATGCTACTGTCTTTGCATAATTTATGGAGAGAGAGAGGAGTTGACTGTTTAGATTTATTTTAGAAAGCGAAGCTCAAGAAAGGATGTTTGCTATGTCAGGCCTGATATTATTGATGCTGGCAGGAGGTAAGTTGTGAGTACCACATTCTATATGCAGCATGAAGTCTAAGGATGGAACTTGGAGTTATTACAAAGTTGTGGTGGTGGCCGAAGCTAAGAAAGTCAATGACTGTTTCATCAAGTCTTCTGACAAAAGGTTTACAGCAATTTGAAATGGCTGACTCTGTGGCTGAGGAAAAAAAAATACACAGATTGTTATATTTCTTAATGTTTCTCCTTTATTTTTAGAAATTCTTTACGGCTTAATTTATCTGATATATTAGACAGGAAAGACCAAGTTCAGGATAAAGAATGGACAACAGTTCTGCTTGGAGAGAGTTAACCCCTTAACACACTCAACCGAGTTAACTCTGGTCCAAGAAACTGAATTTTTTCTGCGCACCCGATTTAATATGTGTGACTGTGAATTTTGGTTTCACTTATCAGTACAACCGAATATACACACTAGACAATTTTGTGCCTATTTCCTTTCAGCCGAGAAAAGTTGCCAACGGTGTGTATCAGCTATTTTGTTTGCGTTTGCACATTTTTTGTCCACTATTGCCTGCTGTATCATCACCTGTGAATGTCAATTCTTTGTTTTGCAATTGCGCCACTAGAGCACCTTTTACATCGAGGCCGTTTATATTTTATAACATTTGTTTGTTATTTATTTTTATGTTATATTTATTACCCTATCATGGATAATGATCAAGACTGGTTATTTAGTTCAGAAGATGAAAGCGGGAAATGCTTCGAGGCCATAAAACCATTTCTACATTTTTCAAATAATGATGAATTTGATCCAGCAAATCACCCTCGCCCAAAGGAAATTGGCAGAAAAATGACCGCTTTCTGATTTTTAATTGGTGCTTTAAGGGGTTAATGCAGTGTTAATATCATATGGAGTAACATGTGCACTGATTTTCTTGCTGTAAAGCAAAACTAGTGATACAAAACTAGTCTGTAGATACAAAGAGATTTAGATGAGTGAAATTTAATATTCAGCTTAACACATATAAGAATAATTTCAGTGTCCCTACGTCTTTTCAAGAAGGCTAGCAGTTGGGTTCCCTTGACTTTGACCTCTCACCCAATGCAGCTAAGGCTAGCCAACAGCACCCATACAGGTTGGGTGTCCTTCACAGGTTTTCAGGCTTTCAGTCTAATCTTTCCACTCATTGTTTTGTTCAAATGTGTGTGTTTTTGCAGTTTTAATATTGTTTTGCTGATGATGGCTCAATGACTGAGATGAAATATAGGAGTCATTAAACATGTTGTTTAGAAATGACTTTTGAAAAAGATATTTGTTGTATGATTGAGTGTATAGTAAAACTTTGGTCTTCCAATCCATGTTTAGCCTAAATCCAGCTTGTTCTTCTCTTCTTTCCCATTCAACTAATTTGAATTTTTTGCAGATACACTTGCATGAACATTTCCTTACTTGCACGAACATTTCCTTGAACACACTAAGGAAATATTTATATAATCTTCATATTGTTTTATCTCCATTTTTAGATGTATTTACAAAATGCACCTATTAGATTTGCTTTGTTTATGCATTTATGCACACACATTTTTCTAAGATTCTGCATGTTTAAAGTTTATTGAAATTTAGTATTCAGAATTCTTATCAAAATTTATTGAGCTTTTTATGAAACATCCGTTTGTTTCAAAATGAATGTTTGAGTTCCTTTGATAAACAAAGTTTCTACTTACTGTATTGTTTAGCTTTGAGTGCTATGGTCATAAATGGGTAAAATCTCTCATTTATTAAAATAAATAGCACCTGCTAGATAGAATATTTTGAAATTGTAATGCAGTAATATGAATAATTCAGCACAGGCTAGGTGGAATTTAATGAAATTTGGTATTGAGAATATCAAATAAACTTTAACCAAATCATTTCAATTTTGGTTTCATTCGCACTAGTGATTAAGCAAAAAAAGCAGTTATAGTCTGTCCACACACAACTATGGGCAGACTATAATTGTCACCAACACATGAAATCATGTGCTTTATACTTAAAATTTTCCAACTGTTATACAAGTAAAATAGTTATCACTTTAAAAACTAGAAATGTTCATAAAAGAAAAGCTAATTTTCTGACATGTAATAATAAACACTCATCCCACAAAACGCATTGGTTACCCTATTATCGGAATAGATTTGCCTTCTGCCGTGCATAGTATTGAGGGGTCTCGAATCTGTGGTTGAACTGTATATGCTTAGAGTACATATGTGAAAAAACATTTGAAGCTTCGTAAATACCTATAACTTTTAACACTATTTCATTATTCTTTGAATAATGATGTGTTCACAAAAGTCATATCTTACAAAAATGATGGAAATGTTGACAACTGGAAATTCAGCACTGAACGATTTTTAACTATGCTACATGTAAACATTTCTAAGGACTAAGAGCTTGTGTGTATTTCATCATATTGGGACTCCTATTAAGATTGGTTTAATGACTTTTTTGGAAGAATTCTAGTTTTACTGGCAAAACAATTTGAAATGATGATAATATTACCCCTTTCCTCTTTTCTAAATTCCTATTTAGTTTTGATGGAATTTAATGAAAATTATATTTTAAGTTTACTATTAAAACTTCAGTTCAGTTTGATCATTTCAAGCAAAACAAAATAATATGTACACAACACATATTCCAAAAACTTTTTGGCATATGTATTATAGATGCAACTGTTAAGATAATGAATTGTAGCACTGTACAAAAATTCCCTAATGAAGCACACCTCTTTTACGATTCTCTGCAGTCATTCTTTAATTGTCATAAATTAGTGTGATGAGCTCTTCACCAGTCATCTGTAATTCAAATTTCTAATCTAGCAGGCTACATCACTTTTTTATTATTATTAATTAATTTATTTATTATTTTTTTGTAATTGCTCGGAATATCCTTTATATTCATTATTTTATATCAGCTTTAATGTTTAGAGAATCTTTGCATGGTGTTCATTCCTCTCAGTGAAATTGTGTTTACTGGATTTCACTACAGAAACTTTATTTGAATCCCATCCAAAAGGCTGTAACCCTATAGTGCACTGCACTGAACTGAGCAGACTAATGGTTAAATAATTCAGCTCCTCTCCTGAAACCAAACATGTACTTTTTCAAGCTACTTCAGACTAAGCAGTGATATGATCTCGCATTGGAAAATGAAATTTATCTACTACCTGAAGACATTCACAGATATCCATGCCCACAGTGGCACACTAAAGCCTGCAGCCTGTTGGTTGGAGAGTGGGTAAGCTGATCCCTGGTGTACTCCAGGAATCAGGCTTTGGTTCATTGTTATTAAATTTTTACATTTAATGACATCGGGAAAGATTTGACAGGAGACATACAACTATCTGCTGATGATGCAAAGATAGGCAGAGTAATCAGGAATGCAACTGAAATGCAGTACTTGTAGAATGATTTGAATAGGCTGGAATTGTGGGCATATGAAAATGGCTATCAGTTAGTAAATGTTAAGTTATGCATTCTGGTGTGATGAGATATCCAGTGGCATATGATGTTGGCTAGTAGATAGGAAGTTAAAGTTCAAAAATCATATAGCAAAACTTACAAATACAACTTTCAGGATAGTTGCAATACCAAAATAAACACTGACATGTAAAAATAAAGTCATTTTGACTCTTTATGAGGCTTTGATACAATCTCATCTGTACTGTGTGCAGATCTGGTCTGCTGGTTTCCAAGGTGATGCAGATACAGTGGAGAGAATGCAAAGCACACTGTTAAAGATAATAGTATTATGGAACGTAGATTATGAAGAGAGATTGGGCATTTCTTGATGCAGGTTCTAACAGACAAGTTATATGATAGACCTACTGTTCAACCACAGATGCAAAAACCTTAGCTGGCACAGTCCTAAGAAGAGTCAATTCATGTTGAAGGAGAGAATGGAATAAGGTGATGTACGAATTTGTCACCAACATGTGAAATTTTCCAACTGTTGTAGAAGCAAAATAGTTATCACTTTAAAAACTAATATTTCCATAAAAGAAATCTAATTTTCTTGACATATAATAATAAACACTCGTCATTGATTACCATCTTATCGGAATGAATTCGCCTTCTTCTGCCATGTGCAGAAGTGTCAAGGGGTCTCACATCTGTGGGCGGAATTACTACCTATGGCAGATACAAGCATCAGGGTGCTTAAGGGTCAAAGCTGTATAACTGAGAGGAGACCTCCACATCGCCTTTAAAGGAATGCGGAGAGCCGACCAGGGCTTCTGACCTAATGTTCAATCCTCACCTTCTCATGGTGCACCCTGTTGGGTATCTACCTGAATACTGAACGAACGAGGATGGGCTGGCAATTTGAGATTTAGCTGACCAAATTGTAATTCTTATTGGCTTAAACTATAAAATTATGGTACAACATGACAAAATTTCATGCCGGCTAGGGCGTCGCGTGGTTAAACAAGACCCCCGTGGTTTTCACCATGGTGAATAGCGAAAAGTCAGCTACTGGAACAAATCTGAAAAAACACCCCAACTCTACATCACCAGAGTTAAAGAGCGGTACTATCAGCATAAGCCTGAATGGCAAAGAAATGGAGCTGGCTGAGGAATTAGATAAGTACCAGATCAACATAATAGGGGGTGACTGAAACAAAAAAGACAAAAACTAGTGAGATTTTTCTGAGCAATAAATACAAAATGTTATATTCAGGCAATGACAATCAAAAAAAGAAGGAGTAGCCATTGTATTCAACACTAAATACGAGGCTAGTCTTCTTGAATGTCAGGCAGTCTCAAGTAGAGTGATATAGGCAAATATCAGAATGGGGAACTGGACAATGAGACTTATTTGTGCCTATGGTCCCACAGAAGATTCTACTAAGGTAGAAGTGGGGGAATTTTTTAATGCTTTAGAGAAAGCATCTGACACAATGAAAAAGGAAAAGTTGGTCCTTGTTGGGAATCTAAATAGCAGAGTAGGAAATGATTGTCAGACATACAAAAATATATTGGGAAAATTTGGAGAAAAGAGCAAAGCTAATAATAATGGCAGATACCTTTTGGATTTCTGCTCAGGACACGGACTAGTTATTACTAACACCATGTTCCAACATAAAAATGTGCACAAATTCACATGGAGAGAAGAGGCAAGAAATAAGAAAAGTCTCATTGACTGTGTTATTGTTGATAGTGATGTTTTCTCTATTGTGCAGGACACCAGAGTCTACAAAGGATTTGAAATTGGAAGTGATCATTATTTAGTCTTGAGCAGGATAAAATTGAATTTCATATTGAAAAGAATAACATGTAAGAAAGTTTTAAAGCGAATAAAAGTTGAGCAGCTCTCAGATGTGAGCTGTAGACTAAAATACACAAAGATTATTGAAGAAAAAATGAAAGAGTTTGAGAACAGGAATCAAACCCTGGAGAGTTTGATTCCTTTTGTAGTACGATTCAGTGGCAAGCCTTGAAGAAAACCTTGATTAATTCAGCCACAGAGGCATGTGGTGAGGTTGTCTGCAAGATAAAAAAATTAGAACTCCATGGTGGACACAGGAAGTTAAAGAGGCAGTGAAGGAAAAGAAAAAATCATATCAAAAGTTCCTGTCAAATAAGTCAGCTTGTGCTCTTAGAGAATACAGAGACAAATGTAAGATAGCTGAACACTGTGTAAAACTAGCTAAACAAAAGTCATGGGAGGACTTTGGCAAGAACATAGAAAATAAATATCAAGAAGGTGGCAAAATATTTTGGAGGTTATTGAAGAAGCTTAGAAATGGAGGAAAGAGTACTGTAAAAAGAGTTAGAGATGATAAAGGTTACTTGAAAAAGGGAGAAAATGATATCCTTGAAGTATGGAGTAATTACTTAGAGAAATTACTAAATGAAACAAGCAGTGATAGTACAGTAGTAAAAAACACTCAACAGGCATACAGTCAGGAATACATATCCATACTTGAAGTAGAAAAAGTCATCAAAGGCTTAAAATGTGGAAAGGCAGCCAGAGTAGATGATATTCGAACACAAATGCTGAAGTATGGTGGTATAAAAGTCTTGCAGTGGTTGCACTGCATAGTTCAGAAGGCATGGACAGAGGGACGAATTCCCGATGATTGGAGTAGAGCTGTTATATTACCGATATATAAAAGGGAAATAAAACTGAACGTGAGAATTACAGAGGTATTTACCTGCTGAGTGTTCCTGGTAAGATATATGCATATATACTTGAGAAACATTTAAGAAGAATTGTAGAAGAAAAGCTTGGTGAAAAACAAGCTGGAATCCAGACAAATAGAGGCCGTCTGCATCAGATCTTCACTTTACGACAAATAGTGGAGAAATCATGGGAACATAATAAAGATCTCTATTTGAGTTTTGTAGATCTGGAAAAGGCATATGATAACGTGCCAAGAGAGAAGCTATGCAGTACGCTACAGTTATATGGTGTCAATGGAGCATTTTATCAAGCAATACTTAGTCTTTATTTGAGTTGTAAGTCAGCAGTTAGAATTGAAGTTAGTGCAGGAAGATGGTTTAATGTTAAATCTGGTGTGAGACAAGGATGTACATTATCCCCTCTGTTATTCATTATGTATATGTTTTAGGAAAGGTACAGGCACCAGAGATCAGATCCTTTGCGTTAGACAGATAATAGAAAAATATAAAGAATTCAGACTCCCTCTGGTAATGTGTTACTTAGACTACTCTAAAGCTTTTGACTATGTTGAGCATGTGAAACTGTGGGAAGTAATGAAAAGAATGGGTTTTCCTCAACACACTATCAGGTTGATAGCCAACTTGTATAAGGAGCAAGAAGCCACAGTAAGAACAGGTGTTGGATTGACTGACTGGCTTCAAGTTGGAAAAGGAGTTAGACAAGGATGTTTACTTTCTCCTCACTTGTTTAGTATATATGCAGAGGACATCATGCGTGAAGCATTGGATGAGCTCAGGACAGGAATTACGATAGGAGGTAGATTGATCAGTAATCTGAGGTACACTGATGATACAGTACTCCTTTGTAATGACATGGAAGAACTAGGACTAATTCTTGACAAAGTTAACAAGATCAGTAATAACAGAGGACTTCAACTCAATTCTAGCAAGACAAAGATCATGGTTCTCAAAGGAAAACCAAACAGAGAAGCATTTGAGAAACAAATTTATCTTAATTGAGAAAGAATTGAGTAAGTCAGCAAGTTTGAGTACCTGGGATCCATTATTAATGTGAAAAATTGCTGTTCAGAAGATGTCAGAAAAAGGTTAAGAATGGATAAAACAACAGTCAGAGACCTGTCTAAAATCTGGAAGGATGGATCTATCTCCATGGGAACAAAGTTGAGGATTTTAGATGCAGTTGTTTTTCCAATAGCGACTTATGGATGCGAGACTTGGAACCTAAAGAAGTCAGATAAGAAGCGGATATCTGCTTTTGAGATGTGGTGTTACAGAAGGCTGTTGAGGATATCATACACTGAAAGGCGTACAAATGAATGGGTGTTAGAAAAGATTAGTAGAACTTTAAGGCTCCTTAAGGATATTGACAGAAGAAAGTTAAAATATTTTGGGCACATAGAAAGGATGGAAGGAGGACTTCTCAGAACAGTAATAGAAGGTAAAGTTCCTGGAAAAAGAGGCAGGTGTAGACCATCAATGAGGTGGATGGATGGCATGTGTGGAGTGACTGATCTTCAGAGAGTTGAGGCTGCCAGAAGGGCAAATAACAGGACTACATGGCAAGGCCTAGTGTGGAACATCATCGAGCATCGGAGTGACCATACGGCATCTGTAGATGCCCAGTGAACACAGAGAGAGAGAGAGAGAGAGAGATATGGATCGCATTATGAAGGAAAGTAGTATTAAACATGATATCAAAATTGGAGATGTTGATGTCAGCTCTTTGCTTTATGCGGAAGATGTTATACTTCTAAATAAATCCACTACGAGTCTGCAAGATTCCTTGACTAAATTGAATAACTGTTGTAATAGATATGGTATGAAGGTCAGCAATAAAAAGACAAAGACAATGAAAATAGGCAGAATTGTTAAAAATTTCAACTGCATTGTGAACGGAGAATCTGTGGAATAAGTAAAACATTTCACCTAATTGGGCACGATTTTTAGTGAAGATGGTAAATTAAATATGAAAATAGACAACAGAATCAGCAAAGCTGGTATGGTGGGAAGTCAATTGAATAAATTCATATGGAATAAGAGAGAAATTAGTTGAACACTAAATTAGCTGTATACAAGACAGTGTTCAAACCAGTTTTAACTTATGGATCTGAGAGCTGGGTCAGAAGTAAAACACTTGACCAAAGACTAGAGACTGCAGATATGAGAGTCCTGAGAAAGATTAGAGGCATGAACAGATGGGATCAATGGCAATATCATATTAAAAATGAGTATATTATGAAAGAACTTGACGTTGTCAGCATCCAGAAATGCGTTAGCAGAGCTAATCTCAGGTGGTATGGTCATTTAAACAGAATGGGCAAGGAAAGATTGTTATAACAAGTGTTCTCTGCCAGGTTGGCAGGAAAACGACCCAGAGGAAGACCAACATATAGGTGGTTTGATAGGGAGGGTACAAAGTGCCTTAGACAACAGAAATATAAGATCTGATAATATTGGAGTCTTGACAAGTAACATACTGATCTGGAAGAAAATTGTAGATAGGAAGTTAGTAACGATGTAAATTTTTTGTAGTACTATCATATCCTGTACAACCCTTGACGGTAAATGGCAGAAATTTGATGATGATGAGTACAAGCATCTGAAAGGGTCACAAGATACCAGTAGAGAGAATTTTTCATTTTATTGAAGGGATGGGGAGACGACAAGAAGGCATCCATGGTGAGAGTGGGTGAGAGCTAGAATTTTTCTCTCATAGAGTGGTGCGTGACTGGAATGGCTTGCCTTTTGGAAGTTGTGAGTGCAGATAGCATGAATGAATTGAAAAGAATGTATGTATGTATGATGTGGTGTGAGAGTGATATATGGCCTTCCTAGATGAGTATAATAATGTTTTCATAAATGAAATCCTTTAACTGTCTTTTGATTATGTCATTTCAATATGTACATGTAACTTGCATTATATGTGAGGGGATGCATCCTCAAGAATCAGTCCATAAAATGGGATCCTCAAAACATGAGATAATAAGTTGCATTCTCAGATGCATAAGATTCCAATTATTCAAGATTAATTTAATTGAAAATGTACCTATTTTTATACATATTAAGGCATAAGAGTAGTAAATAACATATTCAGTACATATAAAACAAATAACTATTAAAATAGTTTTTTTTTTTTACTCTCAATTAATACATTAGAACCACATCTTAATCACACCTTCTTTAGCTGGTATGCTGAAGTTGAAGACTCATAGGAGACTGAAGGCTAATTTTTCAAGAATCTCAATTGAAACCTGAATTACAATTTTCAACTTCTTATTATTAACCTCTCGTATAACCTTCTGCTATTTTTGTTTTGAAGAAAAATTCATGAAATGCTTAGTGGCAATGTCATCTGTAGCTGCAGCCTTTCCAGTCATGTTGAGATTGTGGAACCATATCGACTTTTATAAGGATCAAACAACCAACAACTTCCAGCAAAAGAAGTTTGTTGCTTTTCATCTTTCATCAGATCTTCATACAGATATTTTGTTCTCTCATATGGCTGCCCCAGACAAATGCATGTTTTTCTGGTTTTGATGCTCAATCCACCTAGCAAGCATCCTTTGTTTTCTCAATAGCATGGCCGAGATTTTGTTACTCTTGTCGCAGACGATTGAGTGCTGTTGCAAATTGTATCAGTGATTCTACATTATTACTTAGTCCTGGGGCCCTTTTGAATATCAATGCTAAGTTCACCTCTATAAACCAATTAAGAACTTCCAACTTTACCTTTAAATTGGATTTCCTAGGCCTTTTTCTTCACATTCTTCTTTTCATTCTGAGTTTCTTTGTTTTTTCTCTTGCCAGACTTGCTCAACACAACCAGAAGTTATTTTCAGATAAAGCCAATATTGCACAGACCGATATAAGGCAGTAAGGACGCAGAATGGACACTGAGCACAATCAATGGGGGTGTGGAGTGGAAACAGATACATGCACGAAAGCACTGTCGGTGCCAAGTTATTTTGCGCCCTAGGTAAAGTTTACAAGTGTGCCCCTTATTTCACAAGTTGGAAATATTTAAAATGAAATTTTAAATATAAAAAATAAAAATTATTTTCGCATGCTTTATTAATAATATACAAAGTAATATACAATATGTATAATATATGAAAATCAAATTTTAATTTTTTCTTGCCTTCATTTTTCCAGGAATTTCCTGGTAGAATGAATTGCATTCATTCTACCAGGAAATGGTAGAAAATTTTGCAAAATTTTCTACCATTTCCTTTAAATCTAGTGTAGAAGCTAGCTTGTGTTCAATTGAAACTGTTGCCAAATCTATTAACCTGCTTTTGTATTTGTAACTGAATTTTAAATAGCAGTAAGTTCAAATCATTTAGATAAGGAACAGAAAAGAACCAAGAGTTAAATAGTAAAATAACGTGATGTGTGAGGGATAAGGAAAAAGAATCGATACCTAAATCATATATCACTATTTAATTTTGATATTTTAATAAAGTATGAATAAAGCATAGCTTGAAGTTTTGGGTCCTTATTCTTATTATTCTATGTTTATCTGAAAATTTTTATTTATTTTTTTAAATTTTACATTGATACATTTAGGAAAAAGAAAAATGTAACTTTTTATTGTTAAATTAAAGATACCAAGAAATTATATACTTGGTTTAATCCTTTATCCAAATGTAAGCAAACAAGTTTGCATGTGAACTATTTTAAGGACTTGGGCAACTCGTATATAGACACTTATAACTTTACATCACTTGCCTTAGTATCCCATAATGCAAAGCACATATCCTTATGGGTATGTATAATGCTATACATTATGGGAAGAGTTACTATCCAGACCGATTTCAACCTTTATTGCAGTCTCACCAGTGGGAGCCAGAGGTGATGCTAAGTCCTTATAAGGACTGGATTAAAGGGGTGAGGCAAGAATGCTTTTCATCTTCCCAGTTATATGTAGAGGACAGTGTAAGGATAAGGTGTTATTGAGCTATTAAAGCTCTGATCATGGCAGGAGGATAACAGTAATAGCCAAGCCTCAGTTAGAACTTCATTGGCTACAGCATTGCCATCCATTACTCTCCAAGGGTATTAATCACCACATCTCACAGTCAATACTCTATCAACCCTCCTCCAGGTGATACTAAGATTAAAGTAGTGAAGAAGTCATATTTTCATATACAAGTTGCCAAAAGGTGTCGCACCTTATTATTAAAATACTCTGGATTAGAGATAGTTATTGGAAGTTTTTCAACTTGGTTATACTATAAATTAAAGCTACCAAGGAATTATATACTTGGTTTAATCCTTCAACCTTGGTATCACCTCTGGGTCTGGCTCCCACTGATGAGACCTCAATAAAGGTCGAAATTAGTCTTGGTAGTGACCCTTCCCACAATGTATACTGTTATACATACCCTTAGGAATATGTGCTTTGCATTATGGGATACTAAGGCAAGTGATGTGAAGTTATAAGCTTCTGTATACGAGTTGCCCCATTCCTGAAAATAGTTCAGGCACAAACTTGTTTGCTTACACTTGGATAAAGGATTAAACCAGGTATATAATTCCTTGGTATCTTTAATTTATAGTATAACCAAGTGGAAAAATTTCCAACAACTTTTTTTATTGTTAAGTTACAGCTAATGGTACACAACATTTTGTTTGCTTTCTTGCATCCCTGTTCCTTGATTTGAGCAATATCCTCTTACTCTAGATTAGCATGTAACTACAATTTCACAGCAAACTTTCACCGAAAGATAAATTGTTTCCACCACCACCACCTTCTAGAATACTCATAGTGTGTTATGTTATAGTAACTAAAAGTTTGAATTTGCAATTTTCATGCAATATCAATCAGAATTTGCTTGTTAGATGATTTCTTTCTGTAACATAGGTAAACTGGCCCATACATTGGATATGCATGACATATCGTTGGCATCTTAGCTTATTAAAGATCTGGGTCAATCAAATCAACCTTTCAGTACATTGAATAGGTGTGTGTGAGATTTTGAAAATGATAAGACTTCTTATTTATTTCTTATTATTTACATTATTCATCTCAAGTTGGGATTGAAATAAATAAAAAGACAAGGTTATATTGCTTGTACTACCTGCTGTTATTGGCAGTTGCCAGCGATTTTGTACAATTGCAAAATTCATTTTATCTCATGACATGCTGTGGGGAACTGCAATATATTGTATTTTTAAGTATATTAAATGATTTAGAGTTTTGTTGTGTGTAGGGAGGGGGGAGGTTTTATATGTTCTTTTTGTTTGAATATAATTTCTTAGGCAGAGAAAGATTAAACATTATTTAAATAATACATATTTATGTGTGTGTGGTATTTAACAAGAATAATTAAGTCTCATTTAGTGATGGCTCATGGCTTGAATTTGTGGGGGTGCTGCAACTTTTGAAATATACAGGTAATCCTCGTATAACGCGGATGTTAGGTTACACAGAAATGCTGCGTTATATAAATCGCGTTATGCGAAAATCAGATCACATAGAAAAAGTAGAGTTATGTTCCAAAATCGTTTTTTTTTTTTTTTTAATTGTATGTAAACTTTATTGTCCATAATGCAGAAATATTTTAGGCAAAATAAAATAAAGTGCATAATTTAATTGTAATCACTATTCAAAATGAACATTTCTTAGATGTTCTTTATTTACGAGTGGCCAGATGTTTCATCACTGGAAATCTTTTGGATGTCATTTGTATAATTCTCATTGCACTGCTGGGTTTAGTTATCAAGAAGTCAGTAATAAGACCTTGCTTACCAGTATGCTGCAATTTTTTTATTAAATTCATAATATCGAGCTAAACAAATATCCAATTGTCTCATGAATTTTCCAGAGCACTCCATTGAGGAATCATTATTCATAAAATATCTTCCTAACTTTCTTGCCAAGTCCAATCCTTCTGTTAATTTCTTTAAACTGAATTCTTTAACGGAATCATCGCAATCAGAATCTTCGGCAGAACTTACCCCGCCACTTGGTTCAACATTATCTATTAATTGTACCAGTTCCTCCTAATTTAAATCTATTTCTCCATCAATTAATTCACTAATTTCGTTTTCAACGATGTCGCAAAAACCCTCTACATGGCCATTAATATAAAAATTGCAACTCTTTATACGGTAAACAATTGACGAGCATGCATACTGAAGGGTATTTCCTCTAATATGAATTCGCTGCTTATAACTACATGCGCGATATGGGCAGATGCAAATTTAACGAAGATAAAATTTGATTTTTAAGTCACGGTGAAAAATATATGAAAAGATAGAGAGTCACTACAATTTGTAGGCCTTGTTTTTATCGAAACTGCGTTGTATAAGTACCGCGTTGAACAAGGGTTACTACAATTTGTAGACTTATATCGAAACCGCGTTGTATAAGTACTGCGTTATACGAGGGTTACCTGTACATACACACTGTAAGTACAGTGTTTAGATAAAATATAAAAATTATGATAAAAATGAAACATGAAAAAATATTGTTTATTATCTATAAAATTATACAGTTTGGTATAATTCAAAATTACTTAAAAATAAAATATATTCTTGTTTTATTTCATGAAAAAATTGTTTATTATCGATAAAATCTGTTATCATAACCCCAGTAATGTTCTGAAATAAAAATTATAACAAATGTTATGTCTTTAATTGTAATGGCCAAATATTCAAAGAGACGGAGTAAACACGATAAGCACTACGAACACTACTACTTGCGCAAACTGCATATAAACAACAGTGGAACTGCATGACGGACAGTGCTACATTACGCTAATAGCTCGCGTCACGAGGTGTCACGAATAATAATAATATATAGCACAACATTTTAAGACTGAAAAACTATACAAAATTTTCTGTAATATCCTAAAAAGAATTATTACTATAAGCTGTATAACTGAGGGGAGACCTCCACATAGCCTTTAAAGGAATGCGGAGAAACGACCAGGGCTTCTGACCTGTCCAATCCTAACCTCGTGGTGCACACTGTTGGGTATCTACTTGGATACTGAACAAATGAGGATGGGCTGGCAATTTGGGATTTAGCCGACCAAATTGTATTATTGGTTAAACTAAAATAAAAAAGAACGGTACGACATCACAAAATTTCATGTTGGCTGGGGCGTTGCCGGTTAAACAAGGCCCCCCCGTTGTTTTCGCCAGGGAACCAGGGCAAACAGTGAAAAGTCAGCTACTGGAACAAATCTGAAAACAAACCCTAACTCAACATCACCAGAGTTAAAGATCGGTACTATCAACATAAGAAGCCTGAATGGCAAAGAAATGGAGCTAGTTGAGGAATTAGATAAGTACCAGATCGACATAATAGGGGTGACTGAAACAAAAAAGACAAAAACTAGTGAGATTTTTTTGAGCAATAAATACAAAATGTTATATTTAGGCAATGACAATCAAGAAAAAGAAGGAGTAGCCATTGCATTCAACACTAAATACGAGGCTGATCATCTTGAATGGCAGGCAGTCTCAAGTAGAGTGATATGGGCAAATATCAGAAAGGGGAACTGAACAATGAGACTTATTTGTGCCTATGGTCCCACAGAAGGGTCTACTAAGGTAGAAGTGGAGGAAGTTTTTAATGCTTTAGAGAAAGCATCTGACACAATGAAAAAGGAAAAGTTCGTCTTTGTTGGGAATCTAAATAGCAGATTAGGAAATGATTGTCAGACATACAAAAATATATTGGGAAAATTTGGTGAAAAGAGCAAAGCTAATAATAATGGCAAATATTTGTTGGATTTCTGCTCAGGACATGGACTGGTTATTATTAACACTGTGTTCCAACATAAAAATGTGCACAAATTCACATGGAGAGAAGAGGCTAGGAATAAGAAAAGTTTCATTGACTATGTTATTGTTGATAGTGATGTTTTCTCCCTGGTGCAGGACACCAGAGTGTACAGAGGATTTGAAATTGGAAGTGATCACTATTTAGTCTTGAGCAGGATAAAATTGAATTTCATATTGAAAAGAATAACATGTAAGAAAGTTTTAAAGCGAATAAAAGTTGAGCAGCTCTCAGATGTGAACTGTAAACTAAAATACACTGAAGAAAAAATGAAAGTTTGAGAACAGGAATCAAACCTTGGAGATTCAGTGGCAAGCCTTGAAGAAAACCTTGATCGATTCAGCCAGAGAGGCATCGGTGAGATTGTCTGCAAGTATAGAAAAATCAGGACTCCATGGTGGACACAGGAAGTTAAAGAGGCAGTGAAGGAAAAGAAATCATATCAAAAGTTCCTGCAAATAAGTCAGCTTGTGCTCTTTTAGAATGCAGAGACAAATGTAAGAAAGCTTAACACTGTGTAAAACTAGCTAAACAAAAGTCATGGGAGGACTTTGGCAAGAATATAGAAAATATCAAGAAGGTGATAAAATAATCTGGTGGTTGTTGAAGCTTAGAAATGGAGGAAAGAGTGCTGTAAAAGGAGTTAGAGATGATAAAGGTGACATGAAAACAGGAGAAAAAGATGTCCTTGGAGTATGGAGTAATTACTTTGAAAAACTGCTAAATGAAATAAATGAAACAAGCAGTGATGACAGCACAGTGGTAAAAAACACTGACCAGGCATGCAGTCAGGAATACATATCCATACTTGAAGTAGGAAAAGCCATCAAAGGCTTGAAATGTGGAAAGGCAGGAGGAGTAGATGTTCGACCAGAAATGCTGAAGTATGGTGGTATAAGTCTTACAGTGGTTGCACTGCATAGTTCAGAAAGCCTGTGCAGAGGGACGAATTCCCGATGATTGGAGTAGAGCTCTCATAGTACCCATATATAAAAAGGGAAATAAAACTGAATGTGAGAATTACAGAGGTATTTCCCTACAAGATCTAGCAAGTATACTTGAGAAGTGTGGAAGAAAAGCTTGGTGAAGAACATAAAAAGGGAAATAAAACTGAATGTGAGAATTACAGAGGTATTTCCCTACAAGATCTAGCAAGTATACTTGAGAAATGGTTGAGAAGTGTGGAAGAAAAGCTTGGTGAAGAACAAGCTGGATTCAGGTCAAATAGAGGATGTCAGGATCATATCTTCGCTTTACGACAAATAGTCGAGAAAACATGGGAATATAACAGATCTGTATTTAAGTTTTGTCGATTTGGATTATGTGATTGTCGGTTATGTGGTGTTAATGGGACATTATATCAAGCAATGCTTAGGCTTTATCTGAGTTGTAAGTCAGCAGTTAGAATTGAAGTACAGGAAGATGGTTTAATGTTAAATCTGGTGTGAGACAAGGATGCAGATTATCCCCTCTATTATTCATTATCTATATGGATCACATTATGAAGGAAAGTAGTATGAAATATGATATCAAAATTGGAGATGTTAATGTCAGCTCTTTGCTTTATGCGGATGATGTTATACTTCTAAATAAATAAAACCGCTACAAGTTTGCAAGATTCTCTAACTAAATTGAATAGTTGTTGTAATAGATATGGTAAGAAGGTCAGCATTACAAAGACAATGAAAATAGGCAGAATCATTGAAAATGTTAACTGTGTTGTGAATGGAGAACCTGTGGAACAAGTAAAATATTTCAACTACTTAGGCACGATTTTTAGTGAAGATGGTAAATTAAATATGGAAATAAACAACAGAATCAACAGAGCTGGTATGGTAGGAAGTCAATTGAATAAATTCATATGGAATAAGAGAGAAATTAGTTGAACACTAAATTAGCTGTATACAAGACAGTGTTCAAACCAGTTTTAACTTATTGATCTGAGAGCTGGGTCAGAAGTAAAACACTTGGCCAAAGACTAGAGATCGCAGATATGAGAGTCCTGAGAAAGATTATAGGCGTGAACAGATGGCATCAATGGCAATATCATTAAAAACGAGGATATTAGGAAAGAACTTGACATTGTCAACATCCAGGAATGCGTTAGCAGAGCTAATCTCAGGTGGTATTGTCACTGAAACAGAATAGGCGAGGAAAGATTGTTAAAACAGTGTTCTCTTCCAGGTTGGCAGCAAAACGACCCAGAGGAAGACTAAGTTATAGGTGGATTTATACGGTACAAAGTGCCTTATACGATAGAAATATAAGATCTGGTAATGTTGGAGTCTTGACAAGTAACAGACTGAATTGGAGGAAAATTGTTGATAGGAAGTTAGTAATGATGAAATTTTTTTTCTTGTACTATCATATTCTGTACACCCCTTGAGGGTACATGGCAGGAATTTGATGATGATGATTATATACTGTTTGAAAATGTGTTTTTCAAACAGTATATAAACTTTACTTTATGTTTTTTTTTCATTAATTATTCTGTGGTTGCGGAAAGTAGGAACAGAAATAAAAGCTTTAAAAAGCTTTATGTAAAGTCGGTATTTAAAATATAATATTCATTATGAAAATACTTCCTGTATAATGGTACCCCCCCCACCCACACACACGCACCCCTAGGTCTTCCTATTATTACCTATGAATTATTCCTAATGTTCTATGTTATTTCCATCTTAAGATTATGACTGTTAGGATTTTTTTGATTTTCAAAACAAACCTGTTTGAAAACAGACACAATTGATAAAGATAAACCATCATACTCCATGTCGTTATTTACTCTATTCCAAGTAATACATCCATATTCCAGGATAAGCATAGGCAATTCCTTGGCCTATGCCTATCCTGGAAATTATATTATAGTATGTGTATGAAATTGCCACTATTATTAATAAATGCTATTACTATCATTTATGCCAATTTTTAAAAATAACAGTTTTTATTACTTGGTGTGGGTCTACACAGGGCATGGGCACGGGCACACTGGGTGGTTGCCCTATGCTGCCGTATTGTTCATGAATGAGAGATCTTGTGGCAGAGTGTATAAATTAGTCGTCTTGCTGGAACACTGAGCAAAGAAATAGAACTGGAGATAGTGCATGATATATCAACTAAATAATTTTCATATTATAGATAAATAAAATTTTAAAAAATATTTTTTTCCAGATGGATAACCCTTTGAGCAGAAATGAAGCGTACTTTTTTATGAGTGGAGCACAGAAGAGGAAAAGATGGGAGGGTAGGGTCTCCAGTGCATTGCTTTGCCCAGGGGCCTACAATCCTGTTAATGGCCTAAGTGAAAGTGAAAACAATATCATCTTTGGTGTCTAGTCAGATTTTCTGATTGCCTATATAATTTCGAACCCCTGCTCTTTAGATATAAGACCCATAGTACTAATGAGCTGTACATTTACAATATTTTTTGGTAGGATTCTAACATTCCTGTACACACACACAGCTCAGAAAGAAGTCAACAGATACCCCCATGGGCAAGATGCATCGTGTCACGTGATTGTAGTCAGAATAAATTGGAGGAATATGATGCTCCCAAGTCAGTGCCACTGTGTCTCAGTGAAATGACTGCGAGAAGGCAGCTGACAGAGTTGGAAAGATAGGATGTCATGTTGCAGGCCTGTCTTGCAAATTGTGACAAATTGGGCCATTTTAGGTCAACAATCAGTGATTCGGAACAGAAGATTACTGCATCAGCTATGGTATGAAGATGCATTCCTGTGTGGATTGCAAAGTCTGGTTGAAATGAGAATCAGAAGGGATGAGATTAAGCTACTAAAGACATTCTCTAAGATTGATACAAAAGAGATTTTCGGTATGTGATGAGTAAAGAGATAACTAGAGGCAGCACTGGAAGTTGTGTAAGAGTGCACAGACTAGATTTTTTCCTTGGAGAATATAGTGATATAATTAGATATCTAATTAAATTGTTGACTCTTGTAATTTTTTTTCTGTATTTGGCTTAAACTTTTGACCATAAAAACAATTTTCCTTTTTTTTTTTATTTTATTTTAAGCTAAAATTTTGAACCTAAGATGGATTGTTAATTTTTGATCGCTTTGTGATCAAAAATTAACCATCCATTCTTTGTGATCAAAAATTGTTTCATTTCACATACTGTATCTAGTAAGAGGTGTAATCATTTTGAGTAGCTGAAATGTGATATATGAGATTGTGCAATTTGCTAAATCATCCTCTTGTGTTATCAATATCCGACTTCTTTCACCTCTGACCTCCAGATAGTTCAAGAGATTAAACAAAATAAATAAATTTCTAGCCTGAAGCTGTAATGCTGGGAAATTCAGAATCGGATCCTTTCTGAGTGGGTGTTCAAACAAAACATCCTTTCTCTTGGGTGTTTTGTTCGATTTTTTATCATATCAAATGAAATTCCTATGTTGTGGTCAAAGAGGTACCTACGATAAAAAAAAGTTTTTTGTAAAGTTTTATTCACTCAGTTTTAATTTCTTTTATCTCTGTTCTTGTAATTAGAGCAATCAGCAATTCTCTAAAATAATTGGCTTAAGAACTGCCCGACCTGAAATGGAATGGATAATTCATTTACTTTTTTAATCATAATGAAAAAAAAAAAACATGTTTAAGATACATTAACGAATTAGAATATGGAATTTGTATATCTAGAAAACATCACGTAAAGCACTGCATGGTGTTTTATGTGATGTCCTGTGCTGTCCAGAGTGCTCCTGGTGCACTTGGAAATCTCCGAAAGAGAGAGAGAGAGTGTGTGATTTTCCTGCCGTGTATCCATATCTGCAGTAGGTCTCCAAGGTGAACAGCCTTTAATCGATAGAGTAATACACCCTCTGTCCAAAAACGTTTGATAGAAAATAAGACACAGGTCAATTATAATTATTCAAATCATTTATTTCAATTAATATACTCTTCCTCGGCACAGTCAATTAATTCGTTAAATGAGTTTGATATATCGGTTTTTCGATACTGTTGAGGGTCGTGGTTACTGCTGCTTGAACGTTTTCAATGGTGTGGTATCGCTTTCTTTTCATCGGTAAATGAAGTCGGGGAAGAGAAAAGTCAGGATGCTAAATCAGGTGAATACGGCGAGTGATCCAACACAAACTTGGTTTTTGTGTTGGATCACTCAAAATTTTGCTCAAAAATTGTCTCACAATGTTCGAAAGATGAGATGGTGCATTATCGTGCAAAAGTGACCAGCTGCCTGCATCACGACATTCGTGTCGTACGCGACGAATTCTCGCTATCAATTGCTTCAAAACATACCACTGAAGCTTTGGCCAGGCAGAATGAATTGTTTGTGGATAATGCCCTTGGAATCATAGAAACATAACATCGTCTTTACTTTTGACTTCTCCAAGCGACTTTTTCGGTTTACACGAATACTGAGTTTCCACTCAGTATTCGTGTAAACGTGGTGACGAAACGACACCACGTTTCGTCACCAGTAACGATCGTTTCAAGGAAGTGTGAGTCCTTAAGAGCGGTTTTAAGGAGGTCCTTGCAATGTTCAATTCGATACATTTTTTGATCGTCGGTCAACTTGGGAACAAATCGCGAAGTTAATTACGAAGGGCCAAACTCTCGGTCAAAATGTTGTGCACAGTTGATTTGGGAATCCCCAATTCATGTTTAGTCAATCTCACTGACGATTTCGGGTTTTCTTTGATGAAATCACGCACTTTTTGGATGTTACTTAGCTCAGTCCATTTTTTTGGACGGCTCAGCTTTTCGTCGTCCTCAAGTGTCTCACGACCACTTTGAAATCGCTTAAGCCACTCGTAAACTTGAGTACGGGATAAGTATTCATCACCGTATGGTTTTCGAAGCATTTGATGCGTTTCGGTAAAACATTTACCAAGTTTCACACAAAAGTCAATCGCAGCTCTGTTTGAAACTCATTTTCCGATCGATCGTCAAAACAGTCACTCTCGGCACTATAACTTTGCTTCTAATGAAAGAAATGTCAAACAGTTGATACAAGACTAATGAAGGTTGCCGCTTTCAACAACAAAATGATACAACAGGTGGCGTCACTAGTTTCTATTTTCGAAAAGTTCGGTTTCTTTTTTTGGACAGAGGGTGTATAGGTAAGGGAAGTCAGCAAGATGCATCTAACCTTGGGACAAGAATTGGCTCTGAGGACTGGGCCGCTCTGCTGGGGTTTGAAATGGGTGTGATACTGCATCAGGATTGGGTGAAATTGTCCAGTAATAGAACAGTTCAGCCCGGACTTGCATCAAAATGCCTTAGCTGATCGCCGTGATGAATGCCCCCTCCCCCGGCATAACTTTTTTTTTTGACGCGCAGGCGAGTCAGAACTGGCATGGAACATGGGAATCCGTCTAACTAAAACAAAGCAATGCGATGGGCGTTGAGAGATGTTGCCACTATGTCCATTGTTGAAAATGTTTAGTGACAGAATATCAATCAAGATCGTGGGTAATTTGAAGGAGCGAGCATGACTCGCATTGAATGCACATGCTATAAGATATTAGATGGAGCTTTGGTTCTGCTACTCGAATAAGCTAGCCAATTTATAAAAAGTCCTTTCTGAAGAGAGAAGGATTGGCATGCATTCTTAAATGGATGATTTAGTAAGGAAAGCTCGAGTGACTCTATCTCGAAACAGGAGTGGTGACTCACTCTAGTGTACTCTGTGCTTGTGATGGTGTACATTGGAAGCTTTTTTTTTGAGCACCTACTGTTCAAGATATTTTGCTGTACCTCAACGTGCACAATCTTAGAGATTAACTTTTTGATTCTCTAACGACTTCACGAGACGGTGGACAATAATAGTCGACTCTACTAGTTGTCAAGTTCTCGAGTAGATTTGGACGGGAATATGTTAGTATATATATATATATATATATCGTAAAATAACGTAGGTTAAGATGTAATCATAAGTCATGTGTTTGCTCAAATCCATTATCAGATGCAGGTGCAATATTCTTTCCGAATCCCCCTGCAGCCCTAATCTGGCGTTAACGAGGGCCCAAATTTTATGCTGCACATAGTGATTGCTTGGACTGAACGTCTTTTGGTACAGGCTTCACGTGCATTGAGAACTGAATGCCTTTAGGATTTAAATGCGAGATCATGACTGAACGCCTCTAAATCAAAATCCCATCCAGTCACTGCAACATAACTTCGTGCCTCGCCCGTTGAAAGACAGCACTAGCCGGAGTTGCTTTCGTACTGTTACGGTACGATATCCCTGGCAATAAAGGCGCTAGAACGGAATATTAAGACAGCCATTGAGACTGCGTCCGCTGATTTCTACAGTGCATCATTCAGATGTTAAGTGCGGGGTCTCCAAATCGTCAGCAGGCAACCTAGATATCGGTGTCGTATTGAGATTTATTCTCCGCATAATATTAAGCGTAGTAGTCATTTATGTTTGTTTTAAGTGAGCATGATTGGGGGGGTGGGGAAGACGGAGAATGCACTAACATACCTAAGAGAAATTCTGCGTTAAACTGCACTTGTAGATGTAAAAAGGTGCCATTCTTTGTGATCACGGTTCACAAACTTCAAGGTTTTCAAGAGATTCCACTACACAATTAACTAATGCGCCATCTATCGAATATAATTTCCTTATTTCATAATGTACTATGAAATATAAGGAAATTATCATAAATATATCACAAAATCAAGTTTAATTATTTTCTTAACTCATAGTTTTCCAATAAACTTTTTGATGCATATATTGAATACTTATTTTAAATATAAGCATCCACTGTTTGCAAAATGGTATCCCTTGTTCGAGTCATTACATGCTGTGTTTATTACTTCAGGAAGAGTCTGTACAGTTTATTATTCTAAGTAAATATAGTAGTGTCATTATCATCAGATTCTTGGGACGTTTTGCGCTGAGAACAATTTTTAAATTTACGTAACCTGAAATAAGTATTGCTCATGGTTTTACAATAAGATCTTACTAAACTACGCTGTAATGTGAACCTTTGTATCACCATACGGTGTATCAGTGGTGATGCAGTGACTACTCTATTCGGAAGACCTGCATGCATACTCAAAAGGTGTGGTACAATTGTTGGTGCCAGTATCTCATAAATGTCCTCTTCTGGGCTTTTTGCGCACAATAGCGTTTAGGATGCAGCAGGTGTAATGTAATAACCACACAACTTCAAACTAAGGATTGTCCTGTGGACGGAAACAGCACGTTGATGTAAGAGAAGAAAGGCACAAATGAAAAGAATGGGTGGACCACTCAAATCACAGCTCAGTACGCCAATGGTAGTCAGAACATCTCAAGAGTGCACAGTTCGTTGCACGCTTTCACGGATACAGTATAGGAGCAGACGACCATCTCGAGTGTCCCAGTGCTGTCGGCTAAGCACAGGTAGATGTGGCTTCAGTGGCTACGTGATCACTGATCAACACTGGACAGATGAAAACTAGAAACATGTCTCCTGGTTTGTACTATGCTGATGGTGGAACTAGAATACGGTGGCAACAAGATGAGTCCATGAACTCTTCTGACCAGGTAGCAATAGCTCAGGCTGGTGACCTCGGTATAATGGTGTGGAGAATGGTTTCTTGGCACACGTTAGGTCTTCTGATACCAGTTGAACACTGCCTATATGCCACAGCCTAGATTAACGTCGTCGATGATGTTTACCCATTCATGGCTGCAGTTTGCTCATTATCAAACGGTACATCCAGCAAGACAACGCACCATACCACAAAGCGCATAGCATGCTGAAATATAGTTCGAGGAACATGACAGCAAGTTTACCTGTGACCAGTTTTCAGTCCTGAACGCAGTAGAGCATCTCTGGGATGATGTGAAGGCAGCATTATGCAGCCGCAACGCATGCCATCCAGTATGCAATAACTGGACGATGCCATTTTGACAGCGTGACGAAACATTCCACAGCAACATTTTAGAGACAGGTGAATCAATGCTACTGAGAATACAGGCCGTTCTTAAGACAAAAATGGGTTCCACTCGTTAATAAATGCTGTTCATAATAAATGGCCATTCAGTGTATATGTTATGCCTTCATAGCATTGTTGCTAAAAATACACAAAACAACCTGAGTTCTAACGTCCTTTCTTATTCATCCAACTGAGTAGACATGCTTTTATCCCTAATATACGAAAATTAGTTGGCAGCCAAACTCCTACCTTTATATTGACGGTGCCAACTATAACTTCACTCCCGGTACTTGTATGCTAGAAGCTTTGTAAATAAATAAGGCCTGTACGATTGGCACCCAATTCTTCTGATTTTAATCCAATCAAACATTTGTGAGATCATGTGGAACGCAACATCCGAGTGACAGCACCAGTGCCTTGTTTAGTCGCTCACCTCTGGGACGTGATGCTGTCTAGTTGGACCTGAATGCTTTAGGACACCACCTTCCGTCGTCTAGTGGAATCGATGCCAAGGTGGGCATTTTCTTGGCCGGAGGCCCAACACACTACGAGATAGGTAATCATAACATTCACGCATCCAACATTAGATAATTATATTCTTTCTTTTGTGCATCTCTGTGAATTAAAGAGATGAATGAATATCAAAGTAATATGTTTATCATATCATATAAAGAAACAGTTTCAGCGTTATAGTGTCAGTAGCTCAATCCGTTAGCCTGTCACATCCGGCATGTTTGAAGACTTGGTTTGTCAATATCAATATCTTGAGTACCTTTGCTGAGATATAAGAATCTCTGCTTTGTGCTCCCAGAAGGCGGCTTGCATGGCAAACGTAAAAACTGATGGATAATAATGACACACTTTTCTCCTGATTTTTATTGCTGCAATTAATATAACACAAATAGAACAGGAAATTTTGAAGTGCAAACAAGAGAAATGGGCAGAGCTTTGCAGTAACCTGGATCCAAGAAAAGACAGCCAACACTGGAACATTATTAGAATCCTAGACAATATCAAAAAAGAGAACTAACAGAAAACAAACTTCATAAATGCTGGGAAACAAGCTATTACAGATCACGAAATTGCAAACACACTGCCAAAAACCTATTCAAACAACTCCAAACTTCAGTATAACAGAGAGGACAAGACCCCCAATAAACTCGCAAGTAAAATACTAAAACAAGCAAGAACATACCAAACTAATGACATCTCCTAAGAATTTGCACTAAGTGAACTAAATTCATCAATCGAGAAAACTGCAATAATAAATCTCCTGGAAATGAGCTTATCTTTGGTCATATGGTCAAACACCTTGGCAAAAATGCCAAAGAACAACTTCTGGACATTCTCAATACCTCTTGGCGAACAGGCAAACTTCCAAAAGAATGGAAAAAATCAGTCATTGTACCCATCCTGAAACCTGACAGAAATGCTGCAGAATATCAAAGTTATAGACCTATCGCATTAAGCAGCATATTTTGTAAAATTATTGAAAGAATCATACACTTCAGGCTTATGCACTGGCTGACAAAAAATAAAAATCAACCACTACCAAACTGCCTATAGAACCAGTCATTCGACAACAGATCAATTATTCTACTTCTGCCAAACAATAATAGACTCATTTCAGGAAACACCAACAAAAAAGACAACTGCCTTATTCCTTGATATGACTGCTGCTTTCGATCGTGTTTGGATCAAAAAATTAAAGAAACAGTACATGATATTGGAATTAGAGGAAACTTTTTAATCTGGATTGCTGATTTCATTAGAGGAAGAAAGATCAAAGTCAGAATCAATGCAGCGATATCAAAAGAGAAGAGAACCTGGGCTGGTGTTCCCAAGGGCTCAGTACTCAGTCCCTTACTATTCCTTCTATATGTCAATAACATTCATCCCTACCTTACAGAAGACACAAAAATAACTTGCTATGCAGATGATATAGCCATCTGGCACACTAGTGCTAAAATCAAAGAATCAGAGGAGATTCTAAACAAATCCATGAAGGGATTAGAAAAATGGTCAGATGAACTTAAACTCAAAATCAACCCAGACAAAACAAAACTAAGCACTTTTAGTACAGATAGGAAAAATAGACATTCCTACAATCCCAAAGTCATGATCATCAACAAGCTAATTGAAAAAATCACAAATCCAAAATACTTTGGTATTATGCTTGATCATGAATTACGTTTCGTACAACACATCTCTAACACTTCCAACAGAGCTCTGAAAAAATTAAATATACTGAAAAGGCCTTGTGGAACAAATTGGGGTGCAAAGCCAAAAATCCTCAAAACTACTTACACTACACTAATAAGGCCAATAATGGAATATGCAGCACCTATCTGGTCACTTTCGGCATCATCGGTAAAGAAAAAATTAGACAAAATACAAACAAAAGCACCCAAGATTATCATTGGTGAAGTCTCATCCAATAACATCAGAGCCCAACAGGAATGTGGACTTGACCTGCTGGAGGACAGACGAAAATTTGCCACCATAAAATTCATAAATAATATCGGAAGTTACAAAAGCGATCATATCTCCCTAAAAACTTATGAACATTGGAACCAAAAATACAGATTTCACAGATCAACTTTACAATATGATGACACTATCAGGAAAGAAATAGGTCTTGATCAGCTAAATGCCCACATAAACAAAGAACCTCTATCTTCCAGTCCTTTACCTTCAAATACCTCCATAAATCTAAACCTTACCAATCTGTACAAAAAAGAACCAAAAGAAATGCTCAAAGAAAGAGGCCTAAATACTATCAACCTTCTTTCATCCTCCAAACAGGTTATTTGTTATACCGATGGATCGTCAGACACCAATATGATTAATGGAGGCGCTGATGTTCCCCTTCTACTCCCGAAAGGGAAAACTTTCAATAAAAGTTGGATCTGGGAGAATCGCTTCCAATTTTACCAGCGAACTCTATGCAATAAATGAAGCACTAGAAGCCTACTTAAAACTATCATCATCATCTCAACAATCTGAAGGAATTATAATTTACAGTGACTCAAGATCAGCTATGGAGGCAATCAAAAATGGCAATACCAAGCTCACACAAGACATCCATGAACTCTTAAATCAACTAAAGTGTTTAGGAAAAAGTTGCATTTTACAATGGATTCCTGCTCATGTAGGCGTTGATTACAATGAAGCAGCTGATAAATTAGCAAAAGAGGCCAGAGAACTCAACCAAGAATCTCACATGATAACTCTTGCTGATGCCAATGCACTAGCACAAGCTAAACTAATTCCACTGAAATCAGTGATACAACATCAAATTCCCGAAATCAGTGCTGACAGAAAAACCTCCACTACGATAGCAAGACTACGAACAGGACATTATAGAGGAATAAAGATCAATATAGATGATACGAGAACATATAGAAACTGTAACAACTGCCCCAATACTGAACTGACACCCACTCACATCTTTACCTGTCCAGCAATTAGCAGCCTTGCAAGAAATAGATCCTAATCCTGAACAACAGCTCTATACAAACAAAATCATCGACATAGCCAAAGCAGTACAAGGAGCATACGGAAACATCTAAGACTCTTCCAAGGTCAAGACAACAACAACAACAATATAACACAACCTTGTGTTTAGTTTGTGTCTGCTGTGAACTACAGTTTAATGATTAGTATTTTTTAACGCTATAAATTATCATATCGCAAAGAAAAAAATCATAGTGAAAATGACACCCTTCAAAATTAGAAAATGACACCGAAAATTGAAACGCTGTAGAATTGTATTACTGTATTTTGAATTAATAAAAACTAAATTTTCAAAGATCTGCTTTATTACCAACACAATGTTTATATACAGTAATGGACTATATACACAGTTGTTTATCATACGTGTTATAAATTTATACATAATTAGATCTAGTGACAACGACATGCTCTCATTTTTTCTTTATTTCAGATGTGTAGAATAACGAACAAAGGAATCATCCGTTGCAGCGTCTTTTCAATTCTGTTTAGTTGAACTATTCAGCAACTATCTTTGATTTGGTTTCATAATTACAGGTAAGATGAAAAAGAGTTTGTCAATCATGTGCGTTCCACGGCCAGTCTTCCTGTTTTATTGTAAGAAGAAAAAACCCTACTATCACTATCTGAGACTGTCTAACTCAGTCTTAGTTGAAATACTCCGGAAATGTTCCTCCCTTCATTGAAACAATTTGAACTAAAGTGTTTTCATAAGGGATGCTTGTTTCTTCCAACAGCACCATGGAGGAGACGTTTTGGCTTCATAATCTTACGACTGATTTCAATGAAACGCTGTTATCAAGGAGATGCATTTCGCCAATAGTTCTGGCGGGTGTTGTCCACAGATTGAGTACCATCTTCTTTGTCTATCTCTTAGTCTTCATTCTGCCTTCTCCAGGTATCCATTCCATGGTAACCTATAGGAAGAAAGGAAATTTTGATTATCAACCGGATCCCTTGGATGGGATTACCCATAGGAAGAGACATCAGTACGAAGCAGTCAGTGCACCGTTCCCTCCCCTCCTAACGAGTAACTATCTGCTGCACGCGTGTCCCGATCGACATCCTCACTGTCCAAGTACCCTGCCTTATATTTTGTCCCAAACTCGGCGTTTTCCTTTAGCATCCGCCTCGCAGCTATCCTAACCCATTCGATGAGCTTTCTGTGTGGTGGATGGCCCAGGTTTCAGTTATGCATCCCTCAGTGTAGAAATAACGAAGTGGTCCTCATTATTTCACCTTATATACTCGCCACAGCAGTGTGCTGCTCAGTTAGAATCGAACGAACGCAGTCATCACTCTTCCTTCCTAAAATACTTCTGTGACACCAACCCAAAAATGAAAATCTTCATTTGTGTCTATTTCACCAAAACGTACTTTATTCGAGGACACTTATTTGATCCAATCACTGACATCTCGTAGACGGATGTGAATATGGTTGAAAATGAAAAGATTTTTTGCTGCTGCACCATTGAATATCGAATGTTATGCGTTGAGATTAAACGTGGCAATAGCATTAACAGTTGATGAATATTGTTGGCATTGTAATGTTAATAGAAGATGCTACTATTAGTAAACTGAGTGCAAAATTTTCAATTTTCACAAAACAATGAACAGAAGAGTGTTCTTTAATAGTGAAATGTAGGCTACCATTGCAATACATGAACATATCCAACTAGTGATGAAAAGCAAATGCAAACTTTATTCTGCTAGGTTTTTTTAAAATTATTTTTAAGGTTCTCTCGTAATCTCTTACATGACACTAGATCGATGGTGGTAACCTATAGCTCAATTTTTGGTGTACAATTAGAGAAATTTTTCCTAAGCTTCATTTTTTTCCAGTATTCTTTTTACCCGAATTATTCGAGTTTTAAAAAATTAACTAGTTTCTCTCACCGAAACTCTGGTTTTAACGTCAGACCTGCAATTCCGAAAAATTTATTGTAGAATTTACACGATTTCAAACAATAATATACTAGCTAAGATTAGGAACCCAAAACAGGCGCCTTTAGGATGACATTTGTCTCTCGCATTCTTGACATTCTTACATCTACACGAATAGACGTGAATTCTAGTAGACGTGAATTAAATTATCGATAACAAAGGGTGGACTAGACTCGGAATTACGAGGGAAAACAACTAATGCTACGAGACCATTCTATTATCATATGTTTACTTCGTGTATTCTCCAACCAGTTTGACTGTGCTGCAAGATAGAAACAGATAACTCAATAAAAATAAAACAATGCTTCTAAGAGCGGGGTGGGGAGAACCCACCACTTCCGTATGAAACTGTTTAACTGACTTCCGGTTGAAAAATCGTTATAAGGTTCGTCACTTTTCCAGGCGATCGAAGCAGGGAATTAAATGGAGTAAAATACAAACATGTATCATAGTACAAAAGATTTCTGTCTCCTGTTTGATGACTTTACTAATCCTTATTGTTGATCAATTTTTTTTTTCTCATTTTACTTACCAGAGTAGGAAAATATTTTAATTGTCCTGTGCTCTGACTTACAGATGACGCTTTTTTTGTCGGGAAAATTTTTATTTTTTATTTTTTTTAAATTATTACTATAGTGTGCGCATGCAAATACGACTGCCAAAAGCAACATAGCTGGAATGTTTTCTTGGCAATCTAAAATGTTTTATGCTTCTTATCGGTAAACTCTCGTAGTTTATTTTGAAACAGTACGGCACATGTCCAACTTGTGTTTCATAATAAATTAAAGGTCTTCAGCCCCCAAATTCCACGCTGAATCTTTTAAATATAACAGCATTTACCTGCAATTTGTATATTCAAATTTTCAATAAAATAAATACATTTCAATAAAAAATGAAATAAATAATTTTTGATTAAATTCAGAGGCACTTTAAAGACACGCGCCGAAGGCTCGGAATAAAATGACCATGAAATCAATGACAGACTCTGGAGGACGACAGTAGCACTTTTCTGTGATTACTGCTGATGGGAAAATGCGGCATGTGCGCCAAAATTTGTATAGGGTTCTGTAGAACATGAGCTACTTCCAGGAAAATTATGTGATTAGAAACGGGATCTCTCTATAGTAGCCTAGCTGTCTTCAACCTGATGAAAGCGCTTTCAAGCCGTCTCGTGCTTACCGAAAATACACTGCTTACAGCCCATACCGAAAATACACTGCTTGAAAACAAGTCAACGGACACTTTTTGTTCCTCACGATATGGTGTCCGTTGACTTGCTTTCAAGCAGTGTATTTTCGGTATGGACAACCCAAAATCCTACCTTAATAAGATGTAGGATCTTTCTTTGCTGTGACTGCAGCAATCCTACGTGGCATAATTTCCACAAGTGTACGATAGCTATCAATGGTGATTTGGGACCATTCTTCCTGTAGGCATGTAATGAGTTGTTCCTGGACTGTTGTGGAGCAGGTGTGCCTTGACCTCACCCGATGCTCTAGTTCGTATCTCAGATGTTCATTACGGTTAAGATCAGAGCTCTGTGGAGGTCAGTCAAGTGTGGTGACGTTCATGTCCACAAACCACGCAGTTGCAGCAGCCTTATAACACAGTGCATTGTCTTGCTGTAAGAGAAAACGATCAATTCCGAAGAAACACCACAAAGTAGATAACATTGCATTGTCTAGAATGTTCAGATACCCCTCGGAGTTCAATGTTTGTAGCACCACAAACAGAGGGCTAAGGTCGAACCAGGAACAGGACCATACTATTACACCGCCACCTTCGAATGTCATAGTTGGGGTTATTTACTCTGCTAAGAGATATCCATCTGGAATTCGCCACACTAACACCCTTCCTTCTGCTCGGTAGAAGGTGTAGTGTTATTCGTCGCTCCATAACACAGCTTTCCAAGCTTCCATCCCACTGTACACATTCTTTACTCCGCTGAAGATGATGCTGCATGTTGATTTAGGTAATGTGGGGCTTGCATATTGCAGTGCTATAATGGAAATCCATATTGTGAGCCTCGTTAATGAATGATTTCCTAAAGATTCGTGTTATAGTCGATGCCTGGGACTTCGCACTCAACGTGTCCGCCGAATGGTGGTTATTACATATTATCCTTCTGCAATTTCATTTCAGTGTTGTATCACTAATTGTTGATCTGAGATGGCCCATTTGCTGAAAAGAGAGGCCTGAAACATGGCATTCTATCACAACGCCTCTTTTAAACTCAGTCAGTTCCCTTTTTTGCAGTCATTTCACCCAGACATAGTTGCACTGACTTGCGAACATCATTTCCCTCCAATTTATATCCGCTACAAACACCTTACTCGTTACATTGCACGATGCACCTTTCCCATGGGTATTCCTTTTACTTCTTTCCAAGCAGTGTACTTTTTATGTTCTTTTCTTACTTAGGTGTTTGATGTTCTGTTTTTTCTTACCACGCGCTATCCTCTCGTAGCAGTAATCACTGAACATCGTGTGGAGTATGACTTTCGCCCTCCATGCACGTTTATCTATTTTAATATTGATCTCATGCATGAGTGGTCGAAGGACCTATAATCACTGTGTTGTGTGTGTGTGAGGTGCGGTTGAGGACTCAGATAGGAGTTGATTGTCTTTTTGAAGAGTTGCAGTTTATAGTTGTTTGGAAATGCTTCTTGCGGAAGGCTGTTTCAGAAGACGAAAGTAGATGGAATAAAAGAAAGAATGTAAAGCAGCTTCGGTTTGTAGTTGCACAGTAAAGGAGTGCTTGGCAGCTGCTGATTTTGTATTAACAGGTGCAACAGAAATTGCAGAATGATGGTCGCTATTTCAGTGTAGCAAGATCATTGAAGTACCTGTAGAATTAACCCTGAGCCGAAATACCGTCTGTGAGGTAGAGGTTGAGGTGAATCTGCAAGAGAAGGATCGTCGATGAGTCGAATTGTTCTCTGGACAGAGTCAAGAAATTAGAGAGAAGTTTTAGGTTTTACCCTCCTCTTTTCCCCAAACCATGTGAGCATTATTCTAAGCATGGGCAGATTTCTATATACAGTATGTTCGAGAGTTGGTTGGATGTTTACATCTTGAATGAAAGAGAATGCTTAGAGATGATTGAGAAGAAGCTACTACTGATGTGATTTTTTTTTTTTTTTTTTTGTGCGAGGAGAGAATGGAGCTGAATGTTAGTCCAAACAGAGAAATCTGATCTTCTCTTATGAATTTTGTGGTACTCAAAGTAAGGGAACGTGAGCTGAGATCTCTTTTGTGTGAAAAGAGGCAAGACTGCTTTGGTGATGACATGTGCTATTCTCTAGGTCATTCCTAATCTTTGCTGTGCGTGCGTGCGTGTGTGTGTGCGTGTGTGTGTGTGTGTGCGTGCGTGCGTGTGTGCGTGCGTGTGTGCGCGCTCGCGCGTATCTTCAAATGACCTTTGATAACCTTAGCTGGCGAAACGTCAGCGTATGCATATTTAATTTAGTTAGTAAATTATTTATTTTAATTTCAGTTCTTTGCAATTTTCACCCCAGAAATTTCAACATGAATCAGCATTTATCTGATGGTCCATTATGTTGTGCTTCAATGTAATAATTTCCTTGTCACTTGATAGAGCGAGATTAGGATTTGGGCCATTGTTGTTAAGTTGATATTTGATAATATTTGCCTTCTTGACTGAAAACAAAATGTACACATGCTGCCATAATGAAATACATAGTTAATGAATTCTCTTGTGAGAATTTATTAACCATATGTTTGTAGTGCGGGTACATTATACGCTCGGCCAAACAGCCCAACTGTTTAGCCAACAGTTCCGACTGTAAATATTTCTGATTGCAGTTTATTTTCGAACTATTCACACGATAATTAACTACGAGTATGCATTTCACTTTGGAAGCCTGCACCTATACATTTTTTTTTCTTTCACTCAAGTAGACAAATATCAATTTTAAAATTTCTTCGTTTCATGAAATACAAGTATTGAAAAATAAGGTGAAGATTACTTGTCTGTTGAAAAATTCCCGTCTGTGCAGATGGAAATTTTGCTTTAAGCTAATTTACACCATGACCGGATTTTCGTAATTTTACCATCGCCGTACCTGTATAGTAAAGAGAATTTGAAGGCTATTATTGTTTTACAGGGATAGTGCGACTACATAATTACTCAGAAGTGCATATATAGTCTCACACTGCCCCTGTAAAACAATAATAGTCTTCGAAATCTCTTTACTATGCAGGAAAAGCGGACTCAGTTCCAAAATATATGGGAATCCTATAATTGAAAGCACATGATCGGAATTAGTTTAGGTTAAAAAAAAAATCACACCTGGACAAGTGTGTAGAAAAATAGTGAAAGGTTAATATTTTAAGAAATAAACAGAAATTCGGGAACTCACCTACAGTAAAATGCAAAATATTAATTTCGCTTTATACAGAATACAAATATTATAAAAGGTTAAATGAAATCTAATAAGCTATATTTTCTAATTTATTTCTGGTTTTGAATTCGTAATTTCATGTATGTGTGATATTACAATATTATTTCAAGTTTCTTCCGAAATTTTCTTTGCATTTTCTGGCAAAGAAATTTTCTGTGATGAATTTTTCTTGCGAAGAATATGCTATGAATCCGCTATGAATTTTCCCTGTGAGCAATTTTCCTGTGATGAACTGTCGGCGAAAAATCTTCATCGGTTTTCAGAAACAGAAAATTCAGTTTGTAAACAGTGAAACAACATCAAATGAAGCCATCATTTCATACCCTTGAAGATGAAGATCTTTAATTTTTTTTTCTTTGAAAATTTACAAATATACCACTTTAAGAAATTCTACAGCTTTTATAAATAGATTTCCCTGTTGACATGGTCAATTTATTCAAGTTTACTATTAATGTCAGCTATTTTACTTGGAGTAATAAATTATTTCAGCAGATCGAAGGTACTGCGATGGGTAGGCTTGTATCACTTGGTTTGGCTGATTATTTTATGGAGCATTTAGAGGATCGGATTTCTAACAACATTTCTCCTCAACTTTGCATTTGGCTACGTTTTGTGGTGACATCTTGGCAATCTAGTCTCACTCTGAAACAGAACTACTTCAGCTTCTGAATAAAATTAACTCCTTATACAGTATACTTGCATGAAGTTCACTGTTCATTGTTATATTTACGTTGATTCAGTGTTTATTCCACATTGCAGACATTGCAATCTTTCATTTTTGGATACTTTAGTACATTGTAACTCCGCTGGTACTATTGAATTTTCTGTTTACAGGAAGACATTCTTTACAGGCAGATATATCCACTTATCTTCGCCTCATCATCCTTTCCAAAAAAATAGGTATTATCAAAAGCTTTGTACACAGAGTATGCACATTTGGTTCTTCGGAGTCTCTTCTATTAGAAGAATTAAATAAAATAAAACTTACTCTATTATTTAATGGATACAGCAAGACTTGGATATAGAAAATACTTGATAATTATTATCCCTCTTCCACATTGCAGTCTGATGTTAAATGGATCAGCATACCCTACCTTAAAGGAACATCTGAACAAATAGCAAGGACCCTTCGCAGATATAATTTGTACACCACCTTCAAACCGGCCTGGTAGTTGCCATCTTTCTTACCATTTTTATCAAAGATACATTATCACCTTTTTATTTGCCTGGCGTTTATCAAATATCCTGTTCTTTTAATCTTTGATACTTTGGACAGACTGGCCATTCTGCTACTATTACAATAGAAGAATATCAAGATTATATAAGGTTTTTGTATTCTGAAGGTTCGGGCTTTGCTTCTCATGTCATCGACACTAGACACAGTTCGCTGGAACCGTACCAAGATACTGCACTACAGTAGGTTTCAATTTGATTTTCTATTTTTTAAATCGTGTGAAGCCCTACACCATCGTCCTAATCTTAATCGGACAGACTTTGCCTGTTTTTATAAATTTTGGGAAGTCGCTGTTAATTGTTTAGAATTTTTTTTAATTTCATATTTTTATTTATTTTTTAAAATTAATTATGCATCTATCCCCACGTCTCTGAATTCCAATAGCGTTTACTCCTAGTAGATAGCTGCGACCAAGCTGGTATTCATAATTTAAACGTTGTTAGCAATTTTTCTGTCTTCTCCTTTAAAGAGCTTATGACATATTGAGCAAAATATATAGGAGCAATAAATTAAATTTAGTTTTCTCTTACATTTGTGAAGCGCTTATTTAAAAAATAGTATAATAATAATAAATTATTATGAAGACCTATGGAAGTGGCATTTGTATCCATAGCGCTAGGCCCTGCCGAAGAAAGCCATTCTCAGTTCGAATATGGTCAGTCTCCGTTTCATAACAAGCGTGTTTATGTAATTATTACAATGATTTTAAGTGTATGTATTTGGTTAGCATATCTATGGAATATATACTTTTCACTGAAATAATTGTACATATATCCAGTTTTGTTTCATCTGATCGACAGGAACTGGTGCTCATGCAGTTTAAAAGGCATTTTATACACAATGACATAAGCCTGAGGAATCCGCCTTCCTTAATATATGACTTTTAATCCCATTTCTTGGAGGGGTATACTCAATAACAGTACTGGACTTAATGACTGCAAAACTCCACCTTCAGGAGTTATCTGAAATCGACATTCATCGAAATTATTTCTCATGTTTACTTAAAGAATAAAAACATTGGTAGTAATATGCCTCAACTATTAAAGGCTCTACAGGTCAAATGAAAGTGTTTATATTGGTATATAGAATATCTGTTTGAGATTTCCTGTTACTATGTTATATTTTTTACGTATTGAAACTCAGATATAATATTTACAGTAAACCTTTTCTCTCAATTGTTACTTCAGAATATTGCTAAATTCCAATTATAAATAGTTATTGATATGCATTCTATGATAAATAATCTTACTAGTATAATTTTTTTTATACGTAAAGTGTTGTATGATTTAGAAAATATGGCAGTTTAGAATACTTAAGAGACAACTTAGTTGAGATTGCTTATATTTACAATTACACATTTTAAGTAGGTAGGTTGACTTAAATACGAGGAAAAGTCACATGTTATCGGAAGTCTGTCCCAAAATATCAGTGCAGAAGATTCAAACACTTTTCGATAATTAACCATATAAATCTGCCCGGTTACTTGTGGACACTGGATATGATGCCTTATGGTACGCACTTTTTCGGAATATTTTCTTAAATGCCCTTTTAAAATTTGTGTTGCACAGTGCGTAAAGAAAGGGGTTCATAGTTGAATTCAGATAACCGAGCCATATGGCAGCAGTGTGCACATTTGGATGAATACAGTCTTCACAATATGCAGTCACGATAAAAAGAATGATGTAAGGTAACCAGCAGCAAACGAAAGCTCCGATTATCACACCAAGTTGTCGAGCAGCTTTTTTTTCTTGGCAAAAATGGGACGGGGTTTTTCGGACAACCCTCAGTCGAAGAGCTGTCGTTAAGGTTGGGATGAACTTACAGGTGGTGATATTGATACGAGGAATGGGCGGGATTGCTTTGGGTCCGTTGCTTGTAGGCGAGCAGTCTACTGAACTATTTATATCCTGTTGTGATTCATTATTGCTCTGCCGTTTTAGTAACGGAGGACAATTCTTTAGGTGGTCCATTGAATTTGGCTCTTCGGATAGTGTGTCCTCATTTGGCTGCATTGTACAAAGATATGAACTAGCTGTTGAAGCCAGTTTAGTTTCATTAGAAGTGAACTCCGAATCATCATCAATGTTTGGGGAATCCGGCCTTTCTTGTTTCCCCTCTAAGTCACTCTCAGCTACATATTCGACTTGCACATTTACTTCATCAAAATGCTGCCCGGAATTCGTCTGTGGCTCTTGTCGGTGCAGTGTGAAAACCGTCAACTGGTGAAAATGCCGATGCTCATTTGAAGTACTGCTACTGAAATCGCCGCTAATTTGTGAACTTCTAGAGGTGTATCTGTCGGTGTCTTGCACTCTCAGGGTCTCTTTCTTCTCTCGACCATTCGAAATGTACGATGGATCCGTGCCAAGATGAGCTTCGGTGTTTGGGATTGTGGAGTAATCACAACTGGATGGATACCGAGACACTTTTGACTTCCCCACTTCGAATTTGCTCCTCTTCTTGATTTCATGGAAGATCTTGAGATAAATGCAGATGATGAGGATCATTGGTAGATAGAAATTGGCCGTTGAAGCCGAAAGTTTAAAGAATACATTGTCAACGAACTCTGTTTCACACACTGTTTCTGGTTGCGAACGAATACCGCCATTATACCAATGATGCCACCCGATGATAGGAATAATCCACATGGCTGATACTCCCCACACAATGGCGATCATGACCAAGGCGCGCTTCTTAGTCCTTTTACGCAAATACTTAAGAGGAGATCGGATAGACCAGTATCGATCTAGACTTAGAGTTAAGAGATTGAGGATTGACGCAGTGCTGGCAGTGTAATCGACAGACAACCAGAATTGACATACTGTTTGGCCAAAAGGCCATACTCCTGTTATAGCGTACGCAGAACTGATTGGCATGACAATCATTCCAACGGTCAGGTCAGCTACAGCAAGGCTCAGAATGAAGATATTGCTTACCTGGAAATATAAACAAGAAAAGATTTAAACTGAAATAAATGCAGTCTTGAGTAACTTAATTTACTTTTTTATTTATTTTTCTTCGAAATTAATATACTTTAACTATAAAATAGACAATATTTTATTATAATTAAAAATACTGAAAAGAATATATTTGAAGATCCTTGATTTTCTGTATCTGATTTAGTGCGGCTTTTGGATTGACGAACTTCAGAAGTTTTAGGAAACTGATTTAGTGTGTGTGTGTGTGTGTGTGTGTGTGTGTGTCCCTGCAATTTTTCAGTTACGTATGTACTAAGTGAGTGATCAAACAGTTCACACACACAATCATAGTTTCCTGTACTTACATTTTCCTTATCATAATAACAAGAAACCCACTAGCTTCTGAATCCCTTGCTTTTAAGTGACCATTTCATTAATTATACTAATAAATTTCTTAATCGTTACAAATATGATAGCAGAAGAAAGGTCGATTCCAGCACAGAATAAAAGGTTATTTTCAGGTTACCAACTGAGTCAATCTTTGACAAGCAGTTTCTGTCTTCCTCTCGGAAACTGAGGATTTTAATCACGCTTCTCAGAAAAAAAAACGACTATATAACTCACTATTTCTGATAACAATACTAGTAATAAAGTTTAGGACCACAAGATGGAGACTCTCGGCAGTTATCTGCTCTTCTCTTCTCTTACTCCGATGCTTCTAAAATCCTCCATAACCATGGATTAGCTTTCGGCTATCCATCGACTTCACTTGCTTAAGGCTAAAAGGGCTCCGTGTACTAAATCGAGAGATGGATGGTTAGAAAATTTGCTTTATTTTATTTTTTTTAGAAAATAAATATCTTTATTTGTATTCTGGAAAATGTGCGACACTGACTGGGAAATTGGTGGTAAGTACTGAAATACAGATGAAAATATAAGATGGAAAAAAATAATAGGTGGTGGGCTCTATTTCGTTTTTTGATAATATACAGAAAGTGATTTGCAATAAATGAAATTTAAACAATACTTTGTGAGGCATCTCATTCATTCCCGAAGCAGAATGGTAATCTGGTCCTTGTTGAAGTCGTTTAGCGTTTAAATTTCTCTCGCCCATTTATGGAAACAGTTTCGCCAAACGAACAGATTGTATACTCTAATTAATTTGTTATGTTCTCTTTAGTAAGTTATAGCGAATTCCCAACCTTGTTATGGGCAATCGTCAGTCAAGTTATGGCAGTACTACCATGGCAACCGGCTGTTACTGACATAGGCCTTTATGTCTTAAGAGTCGGTGCACCAAAGAAAAATAATTGATGTCGGTTACGCGAAACAGCACGCGCTGAAACTTTGTAACTTGGATTTACGAAACACAGAAATATACGAGCTCTGATCATTAAACGAAATGATTGATTCATGTGCTTTATTTGATCTCAGCATACTTAAAAATTAATAAATTTTCTTTAGAGTAGTTTACCTACTAGCACGTATTCACTTAATCTGTCATTCTTTCGACTTTTAGAGTAGTTTTATGTTATAACTTATTTAAGCTTTTGTTGTTCTTTCTTATAATGACTGGATTCACCATTCATTATAATTTGGATTCCCCCCCCCCTTCAAAAGTTGTCGTAAACATATAAGAAATTTCCGAAAGCCAAACTTCTTTGTTTTCAGAAGACAATCTTTGTCAGATAATCGTTATTATTTCTAATCAATGCCATGTTATCCAAGTCTATAATGGCTATCAACTGCCAATTTTCAACACTCAATTTGTTTGCATCTGGAAGGGAAAAAAATCCCATCACCACAGTTTGAGACTGGCTAATTATTCTTTAGAACGTAAAATTTAAAAAAAAAAAAAAGAAAGAAAGAAAAAGAAAAAAGTTCCTCGCTGTCTTGACGGGATTCGAAGCATTTTTAGCCGAAAAGGATATTCGGGACATTAACTTGTAAAGAACTTTGCATGTATTTTAATCATAAACTATAGCTGTAAAGCATCACATGGAAAGTAATGCCATGTTTAAAGGATGAAAAGCGCTATAAAATTATTTCTGATGAGTGCTCTTCTTACTTTGCTACGTTTGTCATCCCCCGCCGTCTCTAGTTCAAAAATATTGTTCAATTATTCTACTCATCATGTATTACTGCTAAAACGAATGTCATTACCGATTATCTGCTAGTACAACTGCATATGATATATGCAGTTGTACTAGAATATATGTACATGTTTATTTTATATGTATTTTCACGATTACGACATTGTCGCTCTCGACGATTTCATAATTTATTATTATTATTATTATTTTTTTTTTTTATTGTCAACAATGGAATAGTTACTGATTGATGACTAAATAACTTTTTATTTTTAATACCAATCAAGAAGGTAGGGAAGATCACACGAACTCAGCCGGAACTATCATTTACACTTTGCAAGCGTACACTTTACACTTTATTTTTTACATTATATATTTACACTTTACAAGCGTTATCCGAAAAGCTAATCATGATAGCAAGATCTTTTAGGAGTATTCATCATATTCATCATGAATTCTTTGCAAGTTGGCATTTGACTTAATATATACTTTTTTAATATGCATATCAGATAACACGTGACTATCAGATGAAAAGCCCTGATAAAAGTCCTTTGCATTCTAGACGGGATTCGAACCCGAGTCTTTCCAACCAATGGACATCGTCAAAACCGATTCAGGTACGAAGGCTGTCTCAGATTATTACTGCCATTAAACCAAAACAAAACAGTTCTTTAGAAATGGCTGAAAGTCCTCATTCTTCTTTAGAAAGGTTATATTCTTCTTCTTCTACCCTTTGTGCCTGATCCCATCTATTTGGGGTCGGCCTTCTTACATGATGT